>NW_027182448.1:1200000-1800000 GCF_040938575.1 Ambystoma mexicanum
CATTCCAATCCTGAGACCCTCCCTATAGCATGAGAAGTGATATCTCAATGCTTCTAATACCAAACCTGAGATCCTTCCTATAACATGAGATGTGATATCCAACTCCTTCCCATTACAATCCTGAGACACTTCCTATAGCATGAGATGTGCTATCCAACTCCTTCCCATTCCAATCCTGAGACTCTTATGATAGCATGAGATGTGATATCTCAATTCCTCTAATACCAAACCTGAGATACTTCCGATAGCATGAGATGTGATATCTCAATGCTTCTAATACCAAACCTGAGATCCTTCCTATAACATGAAATGTGATATCCAACTCCTTCCCTTTCCAAACCTGAGACCCTGCCTATAGCATGAGATGTGATATCCAAGTCCTTCCCATTCCAATCCCGAGACCCTTCCTATAGCATGTGATGTGATATCTCAATGCTTATACCAAACCTGAGACCCTTCCTATGGCATGAGATGTCATATACAACTCCTTCCCATTCCAATCCTGAGACCCTTCCTATAGCATGAGATGTGATATCTCAATGCTTATACCAAACCTGAGACCCTTCCTATAGCATGAGATGTGATATCCAACTTCTTCCCATTCCAATCCTGAGACCCTTCCTATAACATGAGATTTGATGTCTCAATGCTTCTAATACCAAACCTGAGATCTTTCCTATAACATGAGATGTGATATCCAACTCCTTCCCATTCCAATTCTGAGACCCTTCCTATAGCATGAGATGTGATATCTCAATGCTTATACCAAACCTGAGACTCTTCCTATAGCTTGAGATGTGATATCCAACTCCTTCCCATTCCAATCCTGAGACCCTTCCTATAGCATGAGATGTGATATCTCAATGCTTCTAATACCAAACCTGAGACCCTTCCTATAGCTTGAGATGTGATATCCAACTCCTTCCCCTTCCAAACCTGAGAGCCTTCCCATAGCATGAGATATGATATCCAAGTCCTTCCCATTCCAATCCTGAGACCCTTCCTATAACATGAGATGTGATATCCAACTCCTTCCCATTCCAACCTGAGACCCTTCCTATAGCATGATGGGATATCCAACCTCTTCCAAATCCAATACTGATACGCTTCCGATAGCATGAGATGTGATATCCCAATGCTTCTACCAAACCTGAGACCCATACTATGGCATGAGATGTGATATCAAACTTCTTCCCATTCCAATCCTGAGACCCTTCCTATAGCTTGAGATGTGTTATCCAACTCCTTCCCATTCCAATTCTGAGTCCCTTCCTATACCATGAGACTTGATATCTCAATGCTTCTAATACCAAACCTGAGACCCGTCCTATAACATGAGATGTGATATCCAAATCCTTCCCCTTCCAAACCTTAGACCCTTCCTATATCATGAGATGTGATATCCAACTCCTTCCCATTCCAATCCTGAGACCCTTCCGATATCATGAGATTTGTTATCTCAATACTTCTAATATCAAACTTGAGACCCTCCCTATAGCATGAGATGTGACATCCAAGTCCTTCCCATTCCAATCCTGAGACCCTTCCGATAGCAGAGATGTGATATCTCAATGCTTATACCAAACCTGAGACCCTTCCTATAGCCTGAGATGTCATATACAACTCCTTCCCATTCCAATCCTGAGACCCTTCCTATAGCATGAGATGTGATATCTCAATGCTTATACCAAATCAGAGACCCTTCCTATAGCATGAGATGTGATATCCAACTCCTTCCCATTCCAATCCTGAGACCCTTCCTATAGCATGAGAAGTGATATCTCCATGCGTATACCAAACCTGAGACCCTTCCTATAGCATGAGATGTGATATCCAAATCCGTCCCATTCCAATCCTGAGACCCTTCCTATACCATGAGATGTGATATCTCAATGCTTATACCAAACCTGAGAGCCTACCTATAGCATGAGATGTGATGTCCAAGTCCATCCCATTCCAATCCTTAGACCCTTCCTACAGCATGCAATGTGATATCTCAATGATTCTAATACCAAACCAGAGACCCGTCCTATAACATGAGATGGGATATCCAACTTCTTCCCATTCCAATCCTGAGCCACTTCCGATAGCAAAGATGTGATATCTCAATGCTTATACCAAACCTGAGACCCTTCCTATAACATGAGATGTGATATCCAAATCATTCCCATTCCAATCCTGAGACCCTTCCGATAGCATGAGATGTGATATCTCAATGCTTCTAATACCAAACCTGAGATCCTTCCTATAGCATATGTGATATCCAACTCCTTCCCATTCCAAACATGAGACCCTTCCTATAGCAAGAATGTAATATCCAACTCCTACCCATTCCAATCCTGAGACCCTTCCTATAGCATGAGATGTGATATATCAATGCTTCTAATACCAAACCTGAGATCCTTCCTATAGCATGAGATGTGATATCCAACTTCTTCCCATTCCATTCCTGAGACCCTTCCTATAGCATGAGATGTGATATCTCAATGCTTATACCAAACCTGAGACCCTTCCTATAGCATGAGATGTGATATCCAACTTCTTCCCATTCCAATCCTGAGACCCTTCCTATAACATGAGATGTGATGTCTCAATGCTTCTAATACCAAACCTGAGATCTTTCCTATAACATGAGATGATATCCAACTCCTTCCCATTCCAATTCTGAGACCCTTCCTATAGCATGAGATATGATATCCAAGTCCTTCCCATTCCAATCCTGAGACCCTTCCTATAACATGAGATGTGATATCCAACTCCTTCCCATTCCAACCTGAGACCCTTCCTATAGCATGAGATGGGATATCCAACTCCTTCCAAATCCAATACTGATACCCTTCCGATAGCATGAGATGTGATATCCCAATGCTTCTACCAAACCTGAGACCCATACTAGGGCATGAGATGTGATATCAAACTCCTTCCCATTCCAATCCTGAGACCCTTCCTATAGCTTGAGATGTGATATCCAACTCCTTCCCATTCCAATTCTGAGACCCTTCCTATACCATGAGACTTGATATCTCAATGCTTCTAATACCAAATCTGAGATCCTTCCTATAGCATGAGATGTGATATCCAACTTCTTCCCATTCCAATCCTGAGACCCTTCCTATAGCATGAGATGTGATATCTCAATGCTTCTAATATCAAACTTGAGACCCTCCCTATAGCATATGTGATATCCAAGTCCTTCCCATTCCAATCCTGAGACACTTCCTATAGCATGAGATGCGATATCTCAATGCTTCTAATACCAAACCTGAGACTCTTCCTATAACATGAGATGGGATATCCAACTCCTTCCCATTCCAATCCTGAGACCCTTTCGATTGCAAAGATGTGATATCTCAATGCTTATACCAAACCTGAGACCCTTCCTACGGCATGAGATGTCATATACAACTCCTTCCCATTCCAATCCTGAGACCCTTCCGATAGCATGAGATGTGATATCTCAATGCTTCTAATACCAAATCTGAGATGCTTCCTATAGCATGAGATGTGATATCCAACTTCTTCCCATTCCAATCCTGAGACCCTTCCTATAGCATGAGATGTGATATCTCAATGCTTATACCAAACCTGAGACCCTTCCTATAGCATGAGATGTGATATCCAACTTCTTCCCATTCCAATCCTGAGACCCTTCCTATAACATGAGATGTGATGTCTCAATGCTTCTAATACCAAACCTGAGATCTTTCCTATAACATGAGATGTGATATCCAACTCCTTCCCATTCCAATCCTGAGACCCTTCTGATAGCATGAGATGTGATATCTCAATGTCTCTAATACCAAACCTGAGATCCTACCTCTAACATGAAATGTGATATCCAACTCCTTCCCTTTCCAAACCTGAGACCCTGCCTATAGCATGAGATGTGATATCCAAGTCCTTCCCATTCCAATCCCGAGACCCTTCCTATAGCATGTGATGTGATATCTCAATGCTTATACCAAACCTGAGACCCTTCCTATGGCATGAGATGTCATATACAACTCCTTCCCATTCCAATCCTGAGACCCTTCCTATAGTATGAGATGTGATATCTCAATGCTTATACCAAACCTGAGACCCTTCCTATAGCATGAGATGTGATATCCAACTCCTTCCCATTCCAATCCTGAGACCCTTCCTATAGCATGAGATGTGATATCTCAATGCTTCTAATACCAAACCTGAGACCCTTCCTATAGCATGATGGGATATCCAACTCCTTCCAAATCCAATACTGATACGCTTCCGATAGCATGAGATGTGATATCCCAATGCTTCTACCAAACCTGAGACCCATACTATGGCATGAGATGTGATATCAAACTTCTTCCCATTCCAATCCTGAGACCCTTCCTATAGCTTGAGATGTGTTATCCAACTCCTTCCCATTCCAATTCTGAGACCCTTCCTATACCATGAGACTTGATATCTCAATGCTTCTAATACCAAACCTGAGACCCGTCCTATAACATGAGATGTGATATCCAAATCCTTCCCCTTCCAAACCTTAGACCCTTCCTATATCATGAGATGTGATATCCAACTCCTTCCCATTCCAATCCTGAGACCCTTCCGATATCATGAGATTTGTTATCTCAATGCTTCTAATATCAAACTTGAGACCCTCCCTATAGCATGAGATGTGACATCCAAGTCCTTCCCATTCCAATCCTGAGACCCTTCCGATAGCAGAGATGTGATATCTCAATGCTTATACCAAACCTGAGACCCTTCCTATAGCCTGAGATGTCATATACAACTCCTTCCCATTCCAATCCTGAGACCCTTCCTATAGCATGAGATGTGATATCTCAATGCTTATACCAAATCAGAGACCCTTCCTATAGCATGAGATGTGATATCCAACTCCTTCCCATTCCAATCCTGAGACCCTTCCTATAGCATGAGAAGTGATATCTCCATGCGTATACCAAACCTGAGACCCTTCCTATAGCATGAGATGTGATATCCAAATCCGTCCCATTCCAATCCTGAGACCCTTCCTATACCATGAGATGTGATATCGCAATGCTTATACCAAACCTGAGAGCCTACCTATAGCATGAGATGTGATGTCCAAGTCCATCCCATTCCAATCCTTAGACCCTTCCTACAGCATGCGATGTGATATCTCAATGATTCTAATACCAAACCAGAGACCCGTCCTATAACATGAGATGGGATATCCAACTTCTTCCCATTCCAATCCTGAGCCACTTCCGATAGCAAAGATGTGATATCTCAATGCTTATACCAAACCTGAGACCCTTCCTATAACATGAGATGTGATATCCAAATCATTCCCATTCCAATCCTGAGACCCTTCCGATAGCATGAGATGTGATATCTCAATGCTTCTAATACCAAACCTGAGATCCTTCCTATAGCATATGTGATATCCACCTCCTTCCCATTCCAAACATGAGACCCTTCCTATAGCAAGAATGTAATATCCAACTCCTACCCATTCCAATCCTGAGACCCTTCCTATAGCATGAGATGTGATATATCAATGCTTCTAATACCAAACCTGAGATCCTTCCTATAGCATGAGATGTGATATCCAACTTCTTCCCATTCCATTCCTGAGACCCTTCCTATAGCATGAGATGTGATATCTCAATGCTTATAAAAAACCTGAGACCCTTCCTATAGCATGAGATGTGATATCCAACTTCTTCCCATTCCAATCCTGAGACCCTTCCTATAACATGAGATGTGATGTCTCAATGCTTCTAATACCAAACCTGAGATCTTTCCTATAACATGAGATGATATCCAACTCCTTCCCATTCCAATTCTGAGACCCTTCCTATAGCATGAGATATGATATCCAAGTCCTTCCCATTCCAATCCTGAGACCCTTCCTATAACATGAGATGTGATATCCAACTCCTTCCCATTCCAACCTGAGAACCTTCCTATAGCATGAGATGGGATATCCAACTCCTTCCAAATCCAATACTGATACCCTTCCGATAGCATGAGATGTGATATCCCAATGCTTCTACCAAACCTGAGACCCATACTATGGCATGAGATGTGATATCAAACTCCTTCCCATTCCAATCCTGAGACCCTTCCTATAGCTTGAGATGTGATATCCAACTCCTTCCCATTCCAATTCTGAGACCCTTCCTATACCATGAGACTTGATATCTCAATGCTTCTAATACCAAATCTGAGATCCTTCCTATAGCATGAGATGTGATATCCAACTTCTTCCCATTCCAATCCTGAGACCCTTCCTATAGCATGAGATGTGATATCTCAATGCTACCAAACCTGAGACCCTTCCTATAGCATGAGATGTGATATCCAATCCTTCCCATTCCAATCCTGAGACCCTTCCTATAGCATGAGATGTGATATCTCAATGCTTCTAATATCAAACTTGAGACCCTCCCTATAGCATATGTGATATCCAAGTCCTTCCCATTCCAATCCTGAGACACTTCCTATAGCATGAGATGTGATATCTCAATGCTTATAATACCAAACCTGAGACTCTTCCTATAACATGAGATGGGATATCCAACTCCTTCCCATTCCAATCCTGAGACCCTTTCGATTGCAAAGATGTGATATCTCAATGCTTATACCAAACCTGAGACCCTTCCTACGGCATGAGATGTCATATACAACTCCTTCCCATTCCAATCCTGAGACCCTTCCGATAGCATGAGATGTGATATCTCAATGCTTCTAATACCAAATCTGAGATGCTTCCTATAGCATGAGATGTGATATCCAACTTCTTCCCATTCCAATCCTGAGACCCTTCCTATAGCATGAGATGTGATATCTCAATGCTTATACCAAACCTGAGACCCTTCCTATAGCATGAGATGTGATATCCAACTTCTTCCCATTCCAATCCTGAGACCCTTCCTATAACATGAGATGTGATGTCTCAATGCTTCTAATACCAAACCTGAGATCTTTCCTATAACATGAGATGTGATATCCAACTCCTTCCCATTCCAATCCCGAGACCCTTCTGATAGCATGAGATGTGATATCTCAATGTCTCTAATACCAAACCTGAGATCCTACCTCTAACATGAAATGTGATATCCAACTCCTTCCCTTTCCAAACCTGAGACCCTGCCTATAGCATGAGATGTGATATCCAAGTCCTTCCCATTCCAATCCCGAGACCCTTCCTATAGCATGTGATGTGATATCTCAATGCTTATACCAAACCTGAGACCCTTCCTATGGCATGAGATGTCATATACAACTCCTTCCCATTCCAATCCTGAGACCCTTCCTATAGTATGAGATGTGATATCTCAATGCTTATACCAAACCTGAGACCCTTCCTATAGCATGAGATGTGATATCCAACTTCTTCCCATTCCAATCCTGAGACCCTTCCTATAACATGAGATTTGATGTCTCAATGCTTCTAATACCAAACCTGAGATCTTTCCTATAACATGAGATGTGATATCCAACTCCTTCCCATTCCAATTCTGAGACCCTTCCTATAGCATAAGATGTGATATCTCAATGCTTATACCAAACCTGAGACTCTTCCTATAGCTTGAGATGTGATATCCAACTCCTTCCCATTCCAATCCTGAGACCCTTCCTATAGCATGAGATGTGATATCTCAATGCTTCTAATACCAAACCTGAGACCCTTCCTATAGCTTGAGATGTGATATCCAACTCCTTCCCCTTCCAAACCTGGGAGCCTTCCCATAGCATGAGATATGATATCCAAGTCCTTCCCATTCCAAACCTGAGACCCTTCCTATAACATGAGATGTGATATCCAACTCCTTCCCATTCCAACCTGAGACCCTTCCTATAGCATGATGGGATATCCAACTCCTTCCAAATCCAATACTGATACCCTTCCGATAGCATGAGATGTGATATCCCAATGCTTCTACCAAACCTGAGACCCATACTATGGCATGAGATGTGATATCAAACTTCTTCCCATTCCAATCCTGAGACCCTTCCTATAGCTTGAGATGTGTTATCCAACTCCTTCCCATTCCAATTCTGAGACCCTTCCTATACCATGAGACTTGATATCTCAATGCTTCTAATACCAAACCTGAGACCCGTCCTATAACATGAGATGTGATATCCAAATCCTTCCCCTTCCAAACCTTAGACCCTTCCTATATCATGAGATGTGATATCCAACTCCTTCCCATTCCAATCCTGAGACCCTTCCGATATCATGAGATTTGTTATCTCAATGCTTCTAATATCAAACTTGAGACCCTCCCTATAGCATGAGATGTGACATCCAAGTCCTTCCCATTCCAATCCTGAGACCCTTCCGATAGCAGAGATGTGATATCTCAATGCTTATACCAAACCTGAGACCCTTCCTATAGCCTGAGATGTCATATACAACTCCTTCCCATTCCAATCCTGAGACCCTTCCTATAGCATGAGATGTGATATCTCAATGCTTATACCAAATCAGAGACCCTTCCTATAGCATGAGATGTGATATCCAACTCCTTCCCATTCCAATCCTGAGACCCTTCCTATAGCATGAGAAGTGATATCTCCATGCGTATACCAAACCTGAGACCCTTCCTATAGCATGAGAATTGATATCCAAATCCGTCCCATTCCAATCCTGAGACCCTTCCTATACCATGAGATGTGATATCTCAATGCTTATACCAAACCTGAGAGCCTACCTATAGCATGAGATGTGATGTCCAAGTCCATCCCATTCCAATCCTTAGACCCTTCCTACAGCATGCGATGTGATATCTCAATGATTCTAATACCAAACCAGAGACCCGTCCTATAACATGAGATGGGATATCCAACTTCTTCCCATTCCAATCCTGAGCCACTTCCGATAGCAAAGATGTGATATCTCAATGCTTATACCAAACCTGAGACCCTTCCTATAACATGAGATGTGATATCCAAATCATTCCCATTCCAATCCTGAGACCCTTCCGATAGCATGAGATGTGATATCTCAATGCTTCTAATACCAAACCTGAGATCCTTCCTATAGCATATGTGATATCCAACTCCTTCCCATTCCAAACATGAGACCCTTCCTATAGCAAGAATGTAATATCCAACTCCTACCCATTCCAATCCTGAGACCCTTCCGATAGCATGAGATGTGATATATCAATGCTTCTAATACCAAACCTGAGATCCTTCCTATAGCATGAGATGTGATATCCAACTTCTTCCCATTCCAATCCTGAGACCCTTCCTATAGCATGAGATGTGATATCTCAATGCTTATACCAAACCTGAGACCCTTCCTATAGCATGAGATGTGATATCCAACTTCTTCCCATTCCAATCCTGAGACCCTTCCTATAACATGAGATGTGATGTCTCAATGCTTCTAATACGAAACCTGAGATCTTTCCTATAACATGAGATGATATCCAAGTCCTTCCCATTCCAATCCTGAGACCCTTCCTATAACATGAGATGTGATATCCAACTCCTTCCCATTCCAACCTGAGACCCTTCCTATAGCATGAGATGGGATATCCAACTCCTTCCAAATCCAATACTGATACCCTTCCGATAGCATGAGATGTGATATCCCAATGCTTCTACCAAACCTGAGACCCATACTATGGCATGAGATGTGATATCAAACTCCTTCCCATTCCAATCCTGAGACCCTTCCTATAGCTTGAGATGTGATATCCAACACCTTCCCATTCCAATTCTGAGAAGCTTCCTATACCATGAGACTTGATATCTCAATGCTTCTAATACCAAATCTGAGATCCTTCCTATAGCATGAGATGTGATATCCAACTTCTTCCCATTCCAATCCTGTGACCCTTCCTATAGCATGAGATGTGATATCTCAATGCTACCAAACCTGAGACCCTTCCTATAGCATGAGATGTGATATCCAACTCCTTCCCATTCCAATCCTGAGACACTTCCTATAGCATGAGATGTATCTCACTGCTTATAACAAACCTGAGACCCTTCCTATAGCATGAGATGTGATATCCAATCCTTCCCATTCCAATCCTGAGACCCTTCCTATAGCATGAGATGTGATATCTCAATGCTTCTAATATCAAACTTGAGACCCTCCCTATAGCATATGTGATATCCAAGTCCTTCCCATTCCAATCCTGAGACACTTCCTATAGCATGAGATGTGATATCTCAATGCTTCTAATACCAAACCTGAGACTCTTCCTATAACATGAGATGGGATATCCAACTCCTTCCCATTCCAATCCTGAGACCCTTTCGATTGCAAAGATGTGATATCTCAATGCTTATACCAAACCTGAGACCCTTCCTATGGCATGAGATGTCATATACAACTCCTTCCCATTCCAATCCTGAGACCCTTCCGATAGCATGAGATGTGATATCTCAATGCTTCTAATACCAAATCTGAGATGCTTCCTATAGCATGAGATGTGATATTCAACTTCTTCCCATTCCAATCCTGAGACCCTTCCTATAGCATGAGATGTGATATCTCAATGCTTATACCAAACCTGAGACCCTTCCTATAGCATGAGATGTGATATCCAACTTCTTCCCATTCCAATCCTGAGACCCTTCCTATAACATGAGATGTGATGTCTCAATGCTTCTAATACCAAACCTGAGATCTTTCCTATAACATGAGATGTGATATCCAACTCCTTCCCATTCCAATTATGAGACCCTTCCTATAGCATGAGATATGATATCCAAGTCCTTCCCATTCCAATCCTGAGACCCTTCCTATAACATGAGATGGGATATCCAACTCCTTCCAAATCCAATACTGATACCCTTCTGATAGCATGAGATGTGATATCCCAATGCTTCTACCAAACCTGAGACCCATACTATGGCATGAGATGTGATATCAAACTCCTTCCCATTCCAATCCTGAGACCGTTCCTATAGCTTGAGATGTGATATCCAACTCCTTCCCATTCCAATCCTGAGACCCTTCCTATAACATGAGATGTGATATCCAACTCCTTCCCATTCCAACCTGAGACCCTTCCTTTAGCATGAGATGGGATATCCAACTCCTTCCAAATCCAATACTGATACCCTTCCGATGGCATGAGATGTGATATCCCAATGCTTCTACCAAACCTGAGACCCATACTATGGCATGAGATGTGATATCAAACTCCTTCCCATTCCAATCCTGAGACCCGTCCTATAACATGAGATGTGATATCCAAATCCTTCCCATTCCAATCCTGAGACCCTTCCGATATCATGAGTTGTGATATCTCAATGCTTCTAATATCAAACTTGAGACCCTCCCTATAGCATGGGATGTGATATCCAAGTCCTTCCCATTCCAATCCTGAGACCCTTCCTATAGCATGAGAAGTGATATCTCAATGCTTCTAATACCAAACCTTAGACCCTTCCTTTATCATGAGATGTGATATCCAACTCCTTCCCATTCCAATCCTGAGACCCTTCCGATATCATGAGATGTGATATCTCAATGCTTCTAATATCAAACTTGAGACCCTCCCTATAGCATGAGATGTGATATCCAAATCCTTCCCATTCCAATCCTGAGACCCTCCCTATAGCATGAGAAGTGATATCTCAATGCTTCTAATACCAAACCTGAGATCCTTCCTATAACATGAGATGTGATATCCAACTCCTTCCCATTCCAATCCTGAGACACTTCCTATAGCATGAGATGTGCTATCCAACTCCTTCCCTTCCAATCCTGAGACTCTTATGATAGCATGAGATGTGATATCTCAATGCCTCTAATACCAAACCTGAGATACTTCCGATAGCATGAGATGTGATATCTCAATGCTTCTAATACCAAACCTGAGATCCTTCCTATAACATGAGATGTGATATCCAAATCCTTCCCTTTCCAAACCTGAGACCCTCCCTTTAGCATGAGATGTGATATCCAACTCCTTCCCATTCCAATCCTGAGACCCTTCTGATAGCATGAGATGTGATATCTCAATGCCTCTAATACCAAACCTGAGATCCTACCTCTAACATGAAATGTGATATCCAACTCCTTCCCTTTCCAAACCTGAGACCCTGCCTATAGCATGAGATGTGATATCCAAGTCCTTCCCATTCCAATCCCGAGACCCTTCCTATAGCATGTGATGTGATATCTCAATGCTTATACCAAACCTGAGACCCTTCCTATGGCATGAGATGTCATATACAACTCCTTCCCATTCCAATCCTGAGACCCTTCCTATAGCATGAGATGTGATATCTCAATGCTTATACCAAACCTGAGACCCTTCCTATAGCATGAGATGTGATATCCAACTTCTTCCCATTCCAATCCTGAGACCCTTCCTATAACATGAGATTTGATGTCTCAATGCTTCTAATACCAAACCTGAGATCTTTCCTATAACATGAGATGTGATATCCAACTCCTTCCCATTCCAAACCTGAGAGCCTTCCCATAGCATGAGATATGATATCCAAGTCCTTCCCATTCCAATCCTGAGACCCTTCCTATAACATGAGATGTGATATCCAACTCCTTCCCATTCCAACCTGAGACCCTTCCTATAGCATGATGGGATAACCAACTCCTTCCAAATCCAATACTGATACGCTTCCGATAGCATGAGATGTGATATCCCAATGCTTCTACCAAACCTGAGACCCATACTATGGCATGAGATGTGATATCAAACTTCTTCCCATTCCAATCCTGAGACCCTTCCTATAGCTTGAGATGTGTTATCCAACTCCTTCCCATTCCAATTCTGAGACCCTTCCTATACCATGAGACTTGATATCTCAATGCTTCTAATACCAAACCTGAGACCCGTCCTATAACATGAGATGTGATATCCAAATCCTTCCCCTTCCAAACCTTAGACCCTTCCTATATCATGAGATGTGATATCCAACTCCTTCCCATTCCAATCCTGAGACCCTTCCGATATCATGAGATTTGTTATCTCAATGCTTCTAATATCAAACTTGAGACCCTCCCTATAGCATGAGATGTGACATCCAAGTCCTTCCCATTCCAATCCTGAGACCCTTCCGATAGCAGAGATGTGATATCTCAATGCTTATACCAAACCTGAGACCCTTCCTATAGCCTGAGATGTCATATACAACTCCTTCCCATTCCAATCCTGAGACCCTTCCTATAGCATGAGATGTGATATCTCAATGCTTATACCAAATCAGAGACCCTTCCTATAGCATGAGATGTGATATCCAACTCCTTCCCATTCCAATCCTGAGACCCTTCCTATAGCATGAGAAGTGATATCTCCATGCGTATACCAAACCTGAGACCCTTCCTATAGCATGAGATGTGATATCCAAATCCGTACCATTCCAATCCTTAGACCCTTCCTACAGCATGCGATGTGATATCTCAATGATTCTAATACCAAACCAGAGACCCGTCCTATAACATGAGATGGGATATCCAACTTCTTCCCATTCCAATCCTGAGCCACTTCCGATAGCAAAGATGTGATATCTCAATGCTTATACCAAACCTGAGACCCTTCCTATAACATGAGATGTGATATCCAAATCATTCCCATTCCAATCCTGAGACCCTTCCGATAGCATGAGATGTGATATCTCAATGCTTCTAATACCAAACCTGAGATCCTTCCTATAGCATATGTGATATCCAACTCCTTCCCATTCCAAACATGAGACCCTTCCTATAGCAAGAATGTAATATCCAACTCCTACCCATTCCAATCCTGAGACCCTTCCTATAGCATGAGATATGATATCCAAGTCCTTCCCATTCCAATCCTGAGACCCTTCCTATAACATGAGATGTGATATCCAACTCCTTCCCATTCCAACCTGAGACCCTTCCTATAGCATGAGATGGGATATCCAACTCCTTCCAAATCCAATACTGATACCCTTCCGATAGCATGAGATGTGATATCCCAATGCTTCTACCAAACCTGAGACCCATACTATGGCATGAGATGTGATATCAAACTCCTTCCCATTCCAATCCTGAGACCCTTCCTATAGCTTGAGATGTGATATCCAACTCCTTCCCATTCCAATTCTGAGAAGCTTCCTATACCATGAGACTTGATATCTCAATGCTTCTAATACCAAATCTGAGATCCTTCCTATAGCATGAGATGTGATATCCAACTTCTTCCCATTCCAATCCTGTGACCCTTCCTATAGCATGAGATGTGATATCTCAATGCTACCAAACCTGAGACCCTTCCTATAGCATGAGATGTGATATCCAACTCCTTCCCATTCCAATCCTGAGACACTTCCTATAGCATGAGATGTATCTCACTGCTTATAACAAACCTGAGACCCTTCCTATAGCATGAGATGTGATATCCAATCCTTCCCATTCCAATCCTGAGACCCTTCCTATAGCATGAGATGTGATATCTCAATGCTTCTAATATCAAACTTGAGACCCTCCCTATAGCATATGTGATATCCAAGTCCTTCCCATTCCAATCCTGAGACACTTCCTATAGCATGAGATGTGATATCTCAATGCTTCTAATACTAAACCTGAGACTCTCCCTATAACATGAGATGGGATATCCAACTCCTTCCCATTCCAATCCTGAGACCCTTTCGATTGCAAAGATGTGATATCTCAATGCTTATACCAAACCTGAGACCCTTCCTATGGCATGAGATGTCATATACAACTCCTTCCCATTCCAATCCTGAGACCCTTCCGATAGCATGAGATGTGATATCTCAATGCTTCTAATACCAAATCTGAGATGCTTCCTATAGCATGAGATGTGATATCCAACTTCTTCCCATTCCAATCCTGAGACCCTTCCTATAGCATGAGATGTGATATCTCAATGCTTATACCAAACCTGAGACCCTTCCTATAGCATGAGATGTGATATCCAACTTCTTCCCATTCCAATCCTGAGACCCTTCCTATAACATGAGATGTGATGTCTCAATGCTTCTAATACCAAACCTGAGATCTTTCCTATAACATGAGATGTGATATCCAACTCCTTCCCATTCCAATTATGAGACCCTTCCTATAGCATGAGATATGATATCCAAGTCCTTCCCATTCCAATCCTGAGACCCTTCCTATAACATGAGATGGGATATCCAACTCCTTCCAAATCCAATACTGATACCCTTCTGATAGCATGAGATGTGATATCCCAATGCTTCTACCAAACCTGAGACCCATACTATGGCATGAGATGTGATATCAAACTCCTTCCCATTCCAATCCTGAGACCGTTCCTATAGCTTGAGATGTGATATCCAACTCCTTCCCATTCCAATCCTGAGACCCTTCCTATAACATGAGATGTGATATCCAACTCCTTCCCATTCCAACCTGAGACCCTTCCTTTAGCATGAGATGGGATATCCAACTCCTTCCAAATCCAATACTGATACCCTTCCGATGGCATGAGATGTGATATCCCAATGCTTCTACCAAACCTGAGACCCATACTATGGCATGAGATGTGATATCAAACTCCTTCCCATTCCAATCCTGAGACCCGTCCTATAACATGAGATGTGATATCCAAATCCTTCCCATTCCAATCCTGAGACCCTTCCGATATCATGAGTTGTGATATCTCAATGCTTCTAATATCAAACTTGAGACCCTCCCTATAGCATGGGATGTGATATCCAAGTCCTTCCCATTCCAATCCTGAGACCCTTCCTATAGCATGAGAAGTGATATCTCAATGCTTCTAATACCAAACCTTAGACCCTTCCTTTATCATGAGATGTGATATCCAACTCCTTCCCATTCCAATCCTGAGACCCTTCCGATATCATGAGATGTGATATCTCAATGCTTCTAATATCAAACTTGAGACCCTCCCTATAGCATGAGATGTGATATCCAAATCCTTCCCATTCCAATCCTGAGACCCTCCCTATAGCATGAGAAGTGATATCTCAATGCTTCTAATACCAAACCTGAGATCCTTCCTATAACATGAGATGTGATATCCAACTCCTTCCCATTCCAATCCTGAGACACTTCCTATAGCATGAGATGTGCTATCCAACTCCTTCCCTTCCAATCCTGAGACTCTTATGATAGCATGAGATGTGATATCTCAATGCCTCTAATACCAAACCTGAGATACTTCCGATAGCATGAGATGTGATATCTCAATGCTTCTAATACCAAACCTGAGATCCTTCCTATAACATGAGATGTGATATCCAAATCCTTCCCTTTCCAAACCTGAGACCCTCCCTTTAGCATGAGATGTGATATCCAACTCCTTCCCATTCCAATCCTGAGACCCTTCTGATAGCATGAGATGTGATATCTCAATGCCTCTAATACCAAACCTGAGATCCTACCTCTAACATGAAATGTGATATCCAACTCCTTCCCTTTCCAAACCTGAGACCCTGCCTATAGCATGAGATGTGATATCCAAGTCCTTCCCATTCCAATCCCGAGACCCTTCCTATAGCATGTGATGTGATATCTCAATGCTTATACCAAACCTGAGACCCTTCCTATGGCATGAGATGTCATATACAACTCCTTCCCATTCCAATCCTGAGACCCTTCCTATAGCATGAGATGTGATATCTCAATGCTTATACCAAACCTGAGACCCTTCCTATAGCATGAGATGTGATATCCAACTTCTTCCCATTCCAATCCTGAGACCCTTCCTATAACATGAGATTTGATGTCTCAATGCTTCTAATACCAAACCTGAGATCTTTCCTATAACATGAGATGTGATATCCAACTCCTTCCCATTCCAAACCTGAGAGCCTTCCCATAGCATGAGATATGATATCCAAGTCCTTCCCATTCCAATCCTGAGACCCTTCCTATAACATGAGATGTGATATCCAACTCCTTCCCATTCCAACCTGAGACCCTTCCTATAGCATGATGGGATAACCAACTCCTTCCAAATCCAATACTGATACGCTTCCGATAGCATGAGATGTGATATCCCAATGCTTCTACCAAACCTGAGACCCATACTATGGCATGAGATGTGATATCAAACTTCTTCCCATTCCAATCCTGAGACCCTTCCTATAGCTTGAGATGTGTTATCCAACTCCTTCCCATTCCAATTCTGAGACCCTTCCTATACCATGAGACTTGATATCTCAATGCTTCTAATACCAAACCTGAGACCCGTCCTATAACATGAGATGTGATATCCAAATCCTTCCCCTTCCAAACCTTAGACCCTTCCTATATCATGAGATGTGATATCCAACTCCTTCCCATTCCAATCCTGAGACCCTTCCGATATCATGAGATTTGTTATCTCAATGCTTCTAATATCAAACTTGAGACCCTCCCTATAGCATGAGATGTGACATCCAAGTCCTTCCCATTCCAATCCTGAGACCCTTCCGATAGCAGAGATGTGATATCTCAATGCTTATACCAAACCTGAGACCCTTCCTATAGCCTGAGATGTCATATACAACTCCTTCCCATTCCAATCCTGAGACCCTTCCTATAGCATGAGATGTGATATCTCAATGCTTATACCAAATCAGAGACCCTTCCTATAGCATGAGATGTGATATCCAACTCCTTCCCATTCCAATCCTGAGACCCTTCCTATAGCATGAGAAGTGATATCTCCATGCGTATACCAAACCTGAGACCCTTCCTATAGCATGAGATGTGATATCCAAATCCGTACCATTCCAATCCTTAGACCCTTCCTACAGCATGCGATGTGATATCTCAATGATTCTAATACCAAACCAGAGACCCGTCCTATAACATGAGATGGGATATCCAACTTCTTCCCATTCCAATCCTGAGCCACTTCCGATAGCAAAGATGTGATATCTCAATGCTTATACCAAACCTGAGACCCTTCCTATAACATGAGATGTGATATCCAAATCATTCCCATTCCAATCCCGAGACCCTTCCGATAGCATGAGATGTGATATCTCAATGCTTCTAATACCAAACCTGAGATCCTTCCTATAGCATATGTGATATCCAACTCCTTCCCATTCCAAACATGAGACCCTTCCTATAGCAAGAATGTAATATCCAACTCCTACCCATTCCAATCCTGAGACCCTTCCTATAGCATGAGATGTGATATATCAATGCTTCTAATACCAAACCTGAGATCCTTCCTATAGCATGAGATGTGATATCCAACTTCTTCCCATTCCATTCCTGAGACCCTTCCTATAGCATGAGATGTGATATCTCAATGCTTATACCAAACCTGAGACCCTTCCTAAAGCATGAGATGTGATATCCAACTTCTTCCCATTCCAATCCTGAGACCCTTCCAATAACATGAGATGTGATGTCTCAATGCTTCTAATACCAAACCTGAGATCTTTCCTATAACATGAGATGATATCCAACTCCTTCCCATTCCAATTCTGAGACCCTTCCTATAGCATGAGATCTGATATCCAAGTCCTTCCCATTCCAATCCTGAGACCCTTCCTATAACATGAGATGTGATATCCAACTCCTTCCCATTCCAACCTGAGACCCTTCCTATAGCATGAGATGGGATATCCAACTCCTTCCAAATCCAATACTGATACCCTTCCGATAGCATGAGATGTGATATCCCAATGCTTCTACCAAACCTGAGACCCATACTATGGCATGAGATGTGACATCAAACTCCTTCCCATTCCAATCCTGAGACCCTTCCTATAGCTTGAGATGTGATATCCAACTCCTTCCCATTCCAATTCTGAGACCCTTCCTATACCATGAGACTTGATATCTCAATGCTTCTAATACCAAATCTGAGATCCTTCCTATAGCATGAGATGTGATATCCAACTTCTTCCCATTCCAATCATGAGACCCTTCCTATAGCATGAGATGTGATATCTCAATGCTACCAAACCTGAGACCCTTCCTATAGCATGAGATGTGATATCCAACTCCTTCCCATTCCAATCCTGAGACACTTCCTATAGCATGAGATGTATCTCACTGCTTATAACAAACCTGAGACCCTTCCTATAGCATGAGATGTGATATCCAATCCTTCCCATTCCAATCCTGAGACCCTTCCTATAGCATGAGATGTGATATCTCAATGCTTCTAATATCAAACTTGAGACCCTCCCTATAGCATATGTGATATCCAAGTCCTTCCCATTCCAATCCTGAGACACTTCCTATAGCATGAGATGTGATATCTCAATGCTTCTAATACCAAACCTGAGACTCTTCCTATAACATGAGATGGGATATCCAACTCCTTCCCATTCCAATCCTGAGACCCTTTCGATTGCAAAGATGTGATATCTCAATGCTTATACCAAACCTGAGACCCTTCCTACGGCATGAGATGTCATATACAACTCCTTCCCATTCCAATCCTGAGACCCTTCCGATAGCATGAGATGTGATATCTCAATGCTTCTAATACCAAATCTGAGATGCTTCCTATAGCATGAGATGTGATATCCAACTTCTTCCCATTCCAATCCTGAGACCCTTCCTATAGCATGAGATGTGATATCTCAATGCTTATACCAAACCTGAGACCCTTCCTATAGCATGAGATGTGATATCCAACTTCTTCCCATTCCAATCCTGAGACCCTTCCTATAACATGAGAGAGATGTGATGTCTCAATGCTTCTAATACCAAACCTGAGATCTTTCCTATAACATGAGATGTGATATCCAACTCCTTCCCATTCCAATTATGAGACCCTTCCTATAGCATGAGATATGATATCCAAGTCCTTCCCATTCCAATCCTGAGACCCTTCCTATAACATGAGATGGGATATCCAACTCCTTCCAAATCCAATACTGATACCCTTCCGATAGCATGAGATGTGTTATCCCAATGCTTCTACCAAACCTGAGACCCATACTATGGCATGAGATGTGATATCAAACTCCTTCCCATTCCAATCCTGAGACCCGTCCTATAACATGAGATGTGATATCCAAATCCTTCCCATTCCAACCTGAGACCCTTCCTTTAGCATGAGATGGGATATCCAACTCCTTCCAAATCCAATACTGATACCCTTCCGATAGCATGAGATGTGATGTCCCAATGCTTCTACCAAACCTGAGACCCATACTATGGCATGAGATGTGATATCGAACTCCTTCCCATTCCAATCCTGAGACCCGTCCTATAACATGAGATGTGATATCCAAATCCTTCCCATTCCAATCCTGAGACCCTTCCGATATCATGAGATGTGATATCTCAATGCTTCTAATATCAAACTTGAGACCCTCCCTATAGCATGAGATGTGATATCCAAGTCCTTCCCATTCCAATCCTGAGACCCTTCCTATAGCATGAGAAGTGATATCTCAATGCTTCTAATACCAAACCTTAGACCCTTCCTTTATCATGGGATGTGATATCCAACTCCTTCCCATTCCAATCCTGAGACCCTTCCGATATCATGAGATGTGATATCTCAATGCTTCTAATATCAAACTTGAGACCCTCCCTATAGCATGAGATGTGATATCCAAATCCTTCCCATTCCAACCCTGAGACCCTCCCTATAGCATGAGAAGTGATATCTCAATGCTTCTAATACCAAACCTGAGATCCTTCCTATAACATGAGATGTGATATCCAACTCCTTCCCATTCCAATCCTGAGACACTTCCTATAGCATGAGATGTGCTATCCAACTCCTTCCCATTCCAATCCTGAGACTCTTATGATAGCATGAGATGTGATATCTCAATGCCTCTAATACCAAACCTGAGATACTTCCGATAGCATGAGATGTGATATCTCAATGCTTCTAATACCAAACCTGAGATCCTTCCTATAACATGAGATGTGATATCCAAATCCTTCCCTTTCCAAACCTGAGACCCTCCCTTTAGCATGAGATGTGATATCCAACTCCTTCCCATGCCAATCCTGAGACCCTTCTGATAGCATGAGATGTGATATCTCAATGCCTCTAATACCAAACCTGGGATCCTACCTCTAACATGAAATGTGATATCCAACTCCTTCCCATTCCAATCCCGAGACCCTTCCTATAGCATGTGATGTGATATCTCAATGCTTATACCAAACCTGAGACCCTTCCTATGGCATGAGATGTCATATACAACTCCTTCCCATTCCAATCCTGAGACCCTTCCTATAGCATGAGATGTGATATCTCAATGCTTATACCAAACCTGAGACCCTTCCTACAGCATGAGATGTGATATCCAACGTCTTCCCATTCCAATCCTGAGACCCTTCCTATAGCATGAGATGTGATATCTCAATGCTTATACCAAACCTGAGACTCTTCCTATAGCTTGAGATGTGATATCCAACTCCTTCCCATTCCAATCCTGAGACCCTTCCTATCGCATGAGATGTGATATCTCAATGCTTCTAATACCAAACCTGAGACCCTTCCTATAGCTTGAGATGTGATATCCAACTCCTTCCCCTTCCAAACCTGAGAGCCTTCCCATAGCATGAGATATGATATCCAAGTCCTTCCCATTCCAATCCTGAGACCCTTCCTATAACATGAGATGTGATATCCAACTCCTTCCCATTCCAACCTGAGACCCTTCCTATAGCATGATGGGATAACCAACTCCTTCCAAATCCAATACTGATACCCTTCCGATAGCATGAGATGTGATATCCCAATGCTTCTACCAAACCTGAGACCCATACTATGGCATGAGATGTGATATCAAACTTCTTCCCATTCCAATCCTGAGACCCTTCCTATAGCTTGAGATGTGTTATCCAACTCCTTCCCATTCCAATTCTGAGACCCTTCCTATACCATGAGACTTGATATCTCAATGCTTCTAATACCAAACCTGAGACCCGTCCTATAACATGAGATGTGATATCCAAATCCTTCCCCTTCCAAACCTTAGACCCTTCCTATATCATGAGATGTGATATCCAACTCCTTCCCATTCCAATCCTGAGACCCTTCCGATATCATGAGATTTGTTATCTCAATGCTTCTAATATCAAATTTGAGACCCTCCCTATAGCATGAGATGTGACATCCAAGTCCTTCCCATTCCAATCCTGAGACCCTTCCGATAGCAGAGATGTGATATCTCAATGCTTATACCAAACCTGAGACCCTTCCTATAGCCTGAGATGTCATATACAACTCCTTCCCATTCCAATCCTGAGACCCTTCCTATAGCATGAGATGTGATATCTCAATGCTTATACCAAATCAGAGACCCTTCCTATAGCATGAGATGTGATATCCAACTCCTTCCCATTCCAATCCTGAGACCCTTCATATAGCATGAGAAGTGATATCTCCATGCGTATACCAAACCTGAGACCCTTCCTATAGCATGAGATGTGATATCCAAATCCGTCCCATTCCAATCCTGAGACCCTTCCTATACCATGAGATGTGATATCTCAATGCTTATACCAAACCTGAGAGCCTACCTTTAGCATGAGATGTGATGTCCAAGTCCATCCCATTCCAATCCTTAGACCCTTCCTACAGCATGCGATGTGATATCTCAATGATTCTAATACCAAACCAGAGACCCGTCCTATAACATGAGATGGGATATCCAACTTCTTCCCATTCCAATCCTGAGCCACTTCCGATAGCAAAGATGTGATATCTCAATGCTTATACCAAACCTGAGACCCTTCCTATAACATGAGATGTGATATCCAAATCATTCCCATTCCAATCCTGAGACCCTTCCGATAGCATGAGATGTGATATCTCAATGCTTCTAATACCAAACCTGAGATCCTTCCTATAGCATATGTGATATCCAACTCCTTCCCATTCCAAACATGAGACCCTTCCTATAGCAAGAATGTAATATCCAACTCCTACCCATTCCAATCCTGAGACCCTTCCTATAGCATGAGATGTGATATATCAATGCTTCTAATACCAAACCTGAGATCCTTCCTATAGCATGAGATGTGATATCCAACTTCTTCCCATTCCAATCCTGAGACCCTTCCTATAACATGAGATGTGATATCTCAATGCTTATACCAAACCTGAGACCCTTCCTATAGCATGAGATGTGATATCCAACTTCTTCCCATTCAAATCCTGAGACCCTTCCTATAACATGAGATGTGATGTCTCAATGCTTCTAATACCAAACCTGAGATCCTTCCTATAGCATGAGATGTGATATCCAACTCCTTCCCATTCCAATCCTGAGACCCTTCATATAGCATGAGAAGTGATATCTCCATGCGTATACCAAACCTGAGACCCTTCCTATAGCATGAGATGTGATATCCAAATCCGTCCCATTCCAATCCTGAGACCCTTCCTATACCATGAGATGTGATATCTCAATGCTTATACCAAACCTGAGAGCCTACCTTTAGCATGAGATGTGATGTCCAAGTCCATCCCATTCCAATCCTTAGACCCTTCCTACAGCATGCGATGTGATATCTCAATGATTCTAATACCAAACCAGAGACCCGTCCTATAACATGAGATGGGATATCCAACTTCTTCCCATTCCAATCCTGAGCCACTTCCGATAGCAAAGATGTGATATCTCAATGCTTATACCAAACCTGAGACCCTTCCTATAACATGAGATGTGATATCCAAATCATTCCCATTCCAATCCTGAGACCCTTCCGATAGCATGAGATGTGATATCTCAATGCTTCTAATACCAAACCTGAGATCCTTCCTATAGCATATGTGATATCCAACTCCTTCCCATTCCAAACATGAGACCCTTCCTATAGCAAGAATGTAATATCCAACTCCTACCCATTCCAATCCTGAGACCCTTCCTATAGCATGAGATGTGATATATCAATGCTTCTAATACCAAACCTGAGATCCTTCCTATAGCATGAGATGTGATATCCAACTTCTTCCCATTCCAATCCTGAGACCCTTCCTATAGCATGAGATGTGATATCTCAATGCTTATACCAAACCTGAGACCCTTCCTATAGCATGAGATGTGATATCCAACTTCTTCCCATTCAAATCCTGAGACCCTTCCTATAACATGAGATGTGATGTCTCAATGCTTCTAATACCAAACCTGAGATCCTTCCTATAGCATGAGATGTGATATCCAACTTCTTCCCATTCCAATCCTGAGACCCTTCCTATAGCATGAGATGTGATATCTCAATGCTTATACCAAACCTGAGACCCTTCCTATAGCATGAGATGTGATATCCAACTCCTTCCCATTCCAATTCTGAGAACCTTCCTATAGCATGAGATATGATATCCAAGTCCTTCCCATTCCAATCCTGAGACCCTTCCTATAACATGAGATGTGATATCCAACTCCTTCCCATTCGAACCTGAGACCCTTCCTATAGCATGAGATGGGATATCCAACTCCTTCCAAATCCAATACTGATACCCTTCCGATAGCATGAGATGTGATATCCCAATGCTTCTACCAAACCTGAGACCCATACTATGGCATGAGATGTGATATCAAACTCCTTCCCATTCCAATCCTGAGACCCTTCCTATAGCTTGAGATGTGATATCCAACTCCTTCCCATTCCAATTCTGAGACCCTTCCTATACCATGAGACTTGATATCTCAATGCTTCTAATACCAAATCTGTGATCCTTCCTATAGCATGAGATGTGATATCCAACTTCTTCCCATTCCAATCCTGAGACCCTTCCTATAGCATGAGATGTGATATCTCAATGCTACCAAACCTGAGACCCTTCCTATAGCATGAGATGTGATATCCAACTCCTTCCCATTCCAATCCTGAGACACTTCCTATAGCATGAGATGTATCTCACTGCTTATAACAAACCTGAGACCCTTCCTATAGCATGAGATGTGATATCCAATCCTTCCCATTCCAATCCTGAGACCCTTCCTATAGCATGAGATGTGATATCTCAATGCTTCTAATATCAATCTTGAGACCCTCCCTATAGCATATGTGATATCCAAGTCCTTCCCATTCCAATCCTGAGACACTTCCTATAACATGAGATGTGATATCCAACTCCTTCCCATTCCAACCTGAGACCCTTCCTATAGCATGAGATGGGATATCCAACTCCTTCCAAATCCAATACTGATACCCTTTCGATTGCAAAGATGTGATATCTCAATGCTTATACCAAACCTGAGACCCTTCCTACGGCATGAGATGTCATATACAACTCCTTCCCATTCCAATCCTGAGACCCTTCCGATAGCATGAGATGTGATATCTCAATGCTTCTAATACCAAATCTGAGATGCTTCCTATAGCATGAGATGTGATATCCAACTTCTCCCCATTCCAATCCTGAGACCCTTCCTATAGCATGAGATGTGATATCTCAAAGCTTATACCAAACCTGAGACCCTTCCTATAGCTTGAGATGTGATATCCAACTCCTTCCCATTCCAATACTGAGACCCTTCCTATAACATGAGATGTGATGTCTCAATGCTTCTAATACAAAACCTGAGATCTTTCCTATAACATGAGAAGATATCCAACTCCTTCCCATTCCAATTCTGAGACCCTTCCTATAGCATTAGATATGATATCCAAGTCCTTCCCATTCCAATCCTGAGACCCTTCCTATAACAGGAGATGTGATATCTCAATGCTTCTAATATCAAACTTGAGACCCTCCCTATAGCATGAGATGTGATATCCAAGTCCTTCCCATTCCAATCCTGAGACCCTTCCTATAGCATGAGAAGTGATATCTCAATGCTTCTAATACCAAACCTTAGAACCTTCCTTTATCATGAGATGTGATATACAGCTCCTTCCCATTCCAATCCTGAGACCCTTCCGATATCATGAGATGTTATATCTCACTGCTTATAACAAACCTGAGACCCTTCCTATAGCATGAGATGTGATATCCAACTTCTTCCCATTCCAATCCTGAGACCCTTCCTATAACATGAGATGTGATGTCTCAATGCTTCTAATACCAAACCTGAGACCCGTCCTATAACATGAGATGATATCCAACTCCTTCCCATTCCAATTCTGAGACCCTTCCGATATCATGAGATGTGATATCTCAATGCTTCTAATATCAAACTTGAGACCCTCCCTATAGCATGAGATGTGATATCCAAGTCCTTCCCATTCCAATCCTGAGACCCTTCCTATAGCATGAGAAGTGATATCTCAATGCTTCTAATACCAAACCTTAGACCCTTCATTTATCATGAGATGTGATATCCAACTTCTTCCCATTCCAATCCTGAGACCCTTCCTATAGCATGAGATGTGATATCTCAAAGCTTATACCAAACCTGAGACCCTTCCTATAGCATGAGATGTGATATCCAACTTCTTCCCATTCCAATCCTGAGACCCTTCCTATAACATGAGATGTGATGTCTCAATGCTTCTAATACCAAACCTGAGATCTTTCCTATAACATGAGATGATATCCAACTCCTTCCCATTCCAATTCTGAGACCCTTCCTATAGCATTAGATATGATATCCAAGTCCTTCCCATTCTAATCCTGAGACCCTTCCTATAACATGAGATGTGATATCCAACTCCTTCCCATTCCAACCTGAGACCCTTCCTATAGCATGAGATGGGATATCGAACTCCTTCCAAATCCAATACTGATACCCTTCCGATAGCATGAGATGTGATATCCCAATGCTTCTACCAAACCTGAGACCCATACTATGGCATGAGATGTGATATCAAACTCCTTCCCATTCCAATCCTGAGACCCTTCCTATAGCTTGAGATGTGATATCCAACTCCTTCCCATTCCAATTCTGAGACCCTTCCTATACCATGAGACTTGATATCTCAATGCTTCTAATACCAAATCTGAGATCCTTCCTATAGCATGAGATGTGATATCCAACTTCTTCCCATTCCAATCCTGAGACCCTTCCTATAGCATGAGATGTGATATCCAACTCCTTCCCATTCCAATCCTGAGACACTTCCTATAGCATGAGATGTTTCTCACTGCTTATAACAAACCTGAGACCCTTCCTATAGCATGAGATGTGATATCCAATCCTTCCCATTCCAATCCTGAGACCCTTCCTATAGCATGAGATGTGATATCTCAATGCTTCTAATATCAAACTTGAGACCCTCCCTATAGCATATGTGATATCCAAGTCCTTCCCATTCCAATCCTGAGACACTTCCTATAGCATGAGATGTGATATCTCAATGCTTCTAATACCAAACCTGAGACTCTTCCTATAACATGAGATGGGATATCCAACTCCTTCCCATTCCAATCCTGAGACCCTTTCGATTGCAAAGATGTGATATATCAATGCTTATACCAAACCTGAGACCCTTCCTACGGCATGAGATGTCATATACAACTTCTTCCCATTCCAATCCTGAGACCCTTCCGATAGCATGAGATGTGATATCTCAATGCTTCTAATACCAAATCTGAGATGCTTCCTATAGCATGAGATGTGATATCCAACTTCTTCCCATTCCAATCCTGAGACCCTTCCTATAGCATGAGATGTGATATCTCAATGCTTATACCAAACCTGAGACCCTTCCTATAGCATGAGATGTGATATCCAACTTCTTCCCATTCCAATCCTGAGACCCTTCCTATAACATGAGATGTGATGTCTCAATGCTTCTAATACCAAACCTGAGATCTTTCCTATAACATGAGATGTGATATCCAACTCCTTCCCATTCCAATTATGAGACCCTTCCTATAGCATGAGATATGATATCCAAGTCCTTCCCATTCCAATCCTGAGACCCTTCCTATAACATGAGATGGGATATCCAACTCCTTCCAAATCCAATACTGATACCCTTCCGATAGCATGAGATGTGATATCCCAATGCTTCTACCAAACCTGAGACCCATACTATGGCATGAGATGTGATATCAAACTCCTTCCCATTCCAATCCTGAGACCCTTCTTATAGCTTGAGATGTGATATCCAACTCCTTCCCATTCCAATCCTGAGACCCTTCCTATAACATGAGATGTGATATGCAACTCCTTCCCATTCCAACCTGAGACCCTTCCTATAGCATGATGGGATATCCAACTCCTTCCAAATCCAATACTGATACCCTTCCGATAGCATGAGATGTGATATACCAATGCTTCTACCAAACCTGAGACCCATACTATGGCATGAGATGTGATATTTAACTTCTTCCCATTCCAATCCTGAGACCCTTCCTATAGCTTGAGATGTGTTATCCAACTCCTTCCCATTCCAATTCTGAGACCCTTCCTATACCATGAGACTTGATATCTCAATGCTTCTAATACCAAACCTGAGACCCGTCCTATAACATGAGATGTGATATCCAAATCCTTCCCCTTCCAAACCTTAGACCCTTCCTATATCATGAGATGTGATATCCAACTCCTTCCCATTCCAATCCTGAGACCCTTCCGATATCATGAGATTTGTTATCTCAATGCTTCTAATATCAAACTTGAGACCCTCCCTATAGCATGAGATGTGACATCCAAGTCCTTCCCATTCCAATCCTGAGACCCTTCCGATAGCAGAGATGTGATATCTCAATGCTTATACCAAACCTGAGACCCTTCCTATAGCCTGAGATGTCATATACAACTCCTTCCAATTCCAATCCTGAGACCCTTCCTATAGCATGAGATGTGATATCTCAATGCTTATACCAAATCAGAGACCCTTCCTATAGCATGAGATGTGATATCCAACTCCTTCCCATTCCAATCCTGAGACCCTTCCTATAGCATGAGAAGTGATATCTCCATGCGTATACCAAACCTGAGACCCTTCCTATAGCATGAGATGTGATATCCAAATCCGTCCAATTTCAATCCTGAGACCCTTCCTATACCATGAGATGTGATATCTCAATGCTTATACCAAACCTGAGAGCCTACCTATAGCATGAGATGTGATGTCCAAGTCCATCCCATTCCAATCCTTAGACCCTTCCTACAGCATGCGATGTGATATCTCAATGATTCTAATACCAAACCAGAGACCCGTCCTATAACATGAGATGGTATATCCAACTTCTTCCCATTCCAATCCTGAGACCCTTCCTATAGCATGAGATGTGATATCTCAATGCTTATACCAAACCTGAGACCCTTCCTATAGCATGAGATGTGATATCCAACTCCTTCCCATTCCAATTCTGAGAACCTTCCTATAGCATGAGATATGATATCCAAGTCCTTCCCATTCCAATCCTGAGACCCTTCCTATAACATGAGATGTGATATCCAACTCCTTCCCATTCGAACCTGAGACCCTTCCTATAGCATGAGATGGGATATCCAACTCCTTCCAAATCCAATACTGATACCCTTCCGATAGCATGAGATGTGATATCCCAATGCTTCTACCAAACCTGAGACCCATACTATGGCATGAGATGTGATATCAAACTCCTTCCCATTCCAATCCTGAGACCCTTCCTATAGCTTGAGATGTGATATCCAACTCCTTCCCATTCCAATTCTGAGACCCTTCCTATACCATGAGACTTGATATCTCAATGCTTCTAATACCAAATCTGTGATCCTTCCTATAGCATGAGATGTGATATCCAACTTCTTCCCATTCCAATCCTGAGACCCTTCCTATAGCATGAGATGTGATATCTCAATGCTACCAAACCTGAGACCCTTCCTATAGCATGAGATGTGATATCCAACTCCTTCCCATTCCAATCCTGAGACACTTCCTATAGCATGAGATGTATCTCACTGCTTATAACAAACCTGAGACCCTTCCTATAGCATGAGATGTGATATCCAATCCTTCCCATTCCAATCCTGAGACCCTTCCTATAGCATGAGATGTGATATCTCAATGCTTCTAATATCAATCTTGAGACCCTCCCTATAGCATATGTGATATCCAAGTCCTTCCCATTCCAATCCTGAGACACTTCCTATAACATGAGATGTGATATCCAACTCCTTCCCATTCCAACCTGAGACCCTTCCTATAGCATGAGATGGGATATCCAACTCCTTCCAAATCCAATACTGATACCCTTTCGATTGCAAAGATGTGATATCTCAATGCTTATACCAAACCTGAGACCCTTCCTACGGCATGAGATGTCATATACAACTCCTTCCCATTCCAATCCTGAGACCCTTCCGATAGCATGAGATGTGATATCTCAATGCTTCTAATACCAAATCTGAGATGCTTCCTATAGCATGAGATGTGATATCCAACTTCTCCCCATTCCAATCCTGAGACCCTTCCTATAGCATGAGATGTGATATCTCAAAGCTTATACCAAACCTGAGACCCTTCCTATAGCTTGAGATGTGATATCCAACTCCTTCCCATTCCAATACTGAGACCCTTCCTATAACATGAGATGTGATGTCTCAATGCTTCTAATACAAAACCTGAGATCTTTCCTATAACATGAGAAGATATCCAACTCCTTCCCATTCCAATTCTGAGACCCTTCCTATAGCATTAGATATGATATCCAAGTCCTTCCCATTCCAATCCTGAGACCCTTCCTATAACAGGAGATGTGATATCTCAATGCTTCTAATATCAAACTTGAGACCCTCCCTATAGCATGAGATGTGATATCCAAGTCCTTCCCATTCCAATCCTGAGACCCTTCCTATAGCATGAGAAGTGATATCTCAATGCTTCTAATACCAAACCTTAGAACCTTCCTTTATCATGAGATGTGATATACAGCTCCTTCCCATTCCAATCCTGAGACCCTTCCGATATCATGAGATGTTATATCTCACTGCTTATAACAAACCTGAGACCCTTCCTATAGCATGAGATGTGATATCCAACTTCTTCCCATTCCAATCCTGAGACCCTTCCTATAACATGAGATGTGATGTCTCAATGCTTCTAATACCAAACCTGAGACCCGTCCTATAACATGAGATGATATCCAACTCCTTCCCATTCCAATTCTGAGACCCTTCCGATATCATGAGATGTGATATCTCAATGCTTCTAATATCAAACTTGAGACCCTCCCTATAGCATGAGATGTGATATCCAAGTCCTTCCCATTCCAATCCTGAGACCCTTCCTATAGCATGAGAAGTGATATCTCAATGCTTCTAATACCAAACCTTAGACCCTTCATTTATCATGAGATGTGATATCCAACTTCTTCCCATTCCAATCCTGAGACCCTTCCTATAGCATGAGATGTGATATCTCAAAGCTTATACCAAACCTGAGACCCTTCCTATAGCATGAGATGTGATATCCAACTTCTTCCCATTCCAATCCTGAGACCCTTCCTATAACATGAGATGTGATGTCTCAATGCTTCTAATACCAAACCTGAGATCTTTCCTATAACATGAGATGATATCCAACTCCTTCCCATTCCAATTCTGAGACCCTTCCTATAGCATTAGATATGATATCCAAGTCCTTCCCATTCTAATCCTGAGACCCTTCCTATAACATGAGATGTGATATCCAACTCCTTCCCATTCCAACCTGAGACCCTTCCTATAGCATGAGATGGGATATCGAACTCCTTCCAAATCCAATACTGATACCCTTCCGATAGCATGAGATGTGATATCCCAATGCTTCTACCAAACCTGAGACCCATACTATGGCATGAGATGTGATATCAAACTCCTTCCCATTCCAATCCTGAGACCCTTCCTATAGCTTGAGATGTGATATCCAACTCCTTCCCATTCCAATTCTGAGACCCTTCCTATACCATGAGACTTGATATCTCAATGCTTCTAATACCAAATCTGAGATCCTTCCTATAGCATGAGATGTGATATCCAACTTCTTCCCATTCCAATCCTGAGACCCTTCCTATAGCATGAGATGTGATATCCAACTCCTTCCCATTCCAATCCTGAGACACTTCCTATAGCATGAGATGTTTCTCACTGCTTATAACAAACCTGAGACCCTTCCTATAGCATGAGATGTGATATCCAATCCTTCCCATTCCAATCCTGAGACCCTTCCTATAGCATGAGATGTGATATCTCAATGCTTCTAATATCAAACTTGAGACCCTCCCTATAGCATATGTGATATCCAAGTCCTTCCCATTCCAATCCTGAGACACTTCCTATAGCATGAGATGTGATATCTCAATGCTTCTAATACCAAACCTGAGACTCTTCCTATAACATGAGATGGGATATCCAACTCCTTCCCATTCCAATCCTGAGACCCTTTCGATTGCAAAGATGTGATATATCAATGCTTATACCAAACCTGAGACCCTTCCTACGGCATGAGATGTCATATACAACTTCTTCCCATTCCAATCCTGAGACCCTTCCGATAGCATGAGATGTGATATCTCAATGCTTCTAATACCAAATCTGAGATGCTTCCTATAGCATGAGATGTGATATCCAACTTCTTCCCATTCCAATCCTGAGACCCTTCCTATAGCATGAGATGTGATATCTCAATGCTTATACCAAACCTGAGACCCTTCCTATAGCATGAGATGTGATATCCAACTTCTTCCCATTCCAATCCTGAGACCCTTCCTATAACATGAGATGTGATGTCTCAATGCTTCTAATACCAAACCTGAGATCTTTCCTATAACATGAGATGTGATATCCAACTCCTTCCCATTCCAATTATGAGACCCTTCCTATAGCATGAGATATGATATCCAAGTCCTTCCCATTCCAATCCTGAGACCCTTCCTATAACATGAGATGGGATATCCAACTCCTTCCAAATCCAATACTGATACCCTTCCGATAGCATGAGATGTGATATCCCAATGCTTCTACCAAACCTGAGACCCATACTATGGCATGAGATGTGATATCAAACTCCTTCCCATTCCAATCCTGAGACCCTTCTTATAGCTTGAGATGTGATATCCAACTCCTTCCCATTCCAATCCTGAGACCCTTCCTATAACATGAGATGTGATATGCAACTCCTTCCCATTCCAACCTGAGACCCTTCCTATAGCATGATGGGATATCCAACTCCTTCCAAATCCAATACTGATACCCTTCCGATAGCATGAGATGTGATATACCAATGCTTCTACCAAACCTGAGACCCATACTATGGCATGAGATGTGATATTTAACTTCTTCCCATTCCAATCCTGAGACCCTTCCTATAGCTTGAGATGTGTTATCCAACTCCTTCCCATTCCAATTCTGAGACCCTTCCTATACCATGAGACTTGATATCTCAATGCTTCTAATACCAAACCTGAGACCCGTCCTATAACATGAGATGTGATATCCAAATCCTTCCCCTTCCAAACCTTAGACCCTTCCTATATCATGAGATGTGATATCCAACTCCTTCCCATTCCAATCCTGAGACCCTTCCGATATCATGAGATTTGTTATCTCAATGCTTCTAATATCAAACTTGAGACCCTCCCTATAGCATGAGATGTGACATCCAAGTCCTTCCCATTCCAATCCTGAGACCCTTCCGATAGCAGAGATGTGATATCTCAATGCTTATACCAAACCTGAGACCCTTCCTATAGCCTGAGATGTCATATACAACTCCTTCCAATTCCAATCCTGAGACCCTTCCTATAGCATGAGATGTGATATCTCAATGCTTATACCAAATCAGAGACCCTTCCTATAGCATGAGATGTGATATCCAACTCCTTCCCATTCCAATCCTGAGACCCTTCCTATAGCATGAGAAGTGATATCTCCATGCGTATACCAAACCTGAGACCCTTCCTATAGCATGAGATGTGATATCCAAATCCGTCCAATTTCAATCCTGAGACCCTTCCTATACCATGAGATGTGATATCTCAATGCTTATACCAAACCTGAGAGCCTACCTATAGCATGAGATGTGATGTCCAAGTCCATCCCATTCCAATCCTTAGACCCTTCCTACAGCATGCGATGTGATATCTCAATGATTCTAATACCAAACCAGAGACCCGTCCTATAACATGAGATGGTATATCCAACTTCTTCCCATTCCAATCCTGAGACCCTTCCTATAGCATGAGATGTGATATCTCAATGCTACCAAACCTGAGACCCTTCCTATAGCATGAGATGTGATATCCAACTCCTTCCCATTCCAATCCTGAGACACTTCCTATAGCATGAGATGTATCTCACTGCTTATAACAAACCTGAGACCCTTCCTATAGCATGAGATGTGATATCCAATCCTTCCCATTCCAATCCTGAGACCCTTCCTATAGCATGAGATGTGATATCTCAATGCTTCTAATATCAAACTTGAGACCCTCCCTATAGCATATGTGATATCCAAGTCCTTCCCATTCCAATCCTGAGACACTTCCTATAGCATGAGATGTGATATCTCAATGCTTCTAATACCAAACCTGAGACTCTTCCTATAACATGAGATGGGATATCCAACTCCTTCCCATTCCAATCCTGAGACCCTTTCGATTGCAAAGATGTGATATCTCAATTCTTATACCAAACCTGAGACCCTTCCTACGGCATGAGATGTCATATACAACTCCTTCCCATTCCAATCCTGAGACCCTTCCGATAGCATGAGATGTGATATCTCAATGCTTCTAATACCAAATCTGAGATGCTTCCTATAGCATGAGATGTGATATCCAACTTCTTCCCATTCCAATCCTGAGACCCTTCCTATAGCATGAGATGTGATATCTCAATGCTTATACCAAACCTGAGACCCTTCCTATAGCATGAGATGTGATATCCAACTTCTTCCCATTCCAATCCTGAGACCCTTCCTATAACATGAGATGTGATGTCTCAATGCTTCTAATACCAAACCTGAGATCTTTCCTATAACATGAGATGTGATATCCAACTCCTTCCCATTCCAATTATGAGACCCTTCCTATAGCATGAGATATGATATCCAAGTCCTTCCCATTCCAATCCTGAGACCCTTCCTATAACATGAGATGTGATATCCAACTCCTTCCCATTCGAACCTGAGACCCTTCCTATAGCATGAAATGCGATATCCAACTCCTTCCAAATCCAATACTGATACCCTTCCGATAGCATGAGATGTGATATCCCAATGCTTCTACCAAACCTGAGACCCGTCCTATAACATGAGATGTGATATCCAAATCCTTCCCATTCCAATCCTGAGACCCTTCCGATATCATGAGATGTGATATCTCACTGCTTCTAATATCAAACTTGAGACCCTCCCTATAGCATGAGATGTGATATCCAAGTCCTTCCCATTCCAATCCTGAGACCCTTCCTATAGCATGAGAAGTGATATCTCAATGCTTCTAATACCAAACCTTAGACCCTTCCTTTATCATGAGATGTGATATCCAGCTCATTCCCATTCCAATCCTGAGACCCTTCCGATATCATGAGATGTGATATCTCACTGCTTATAACAAACCTGAGACCCTTCCTATAGCATGAGATGTGATATCCAACTTCTTCCCATTCCAATCCTGAGACCCTTCCTATAACATGAGATGTGATGTCTCAATGCTTCTAATACCAAACCTGAGACCCGTCCTATAACATGAGATGTGATATCCAAATCCTTCCCATTCCAATCCTGAGACCGTTCCGATATCATGAGATGTGATATCTCAATGCTTCTAATATCAAACTTGAGACCCTCCCTATAGCATGAGATGTGATATCCAAGTCCTTCCCATTCCAATCCTGAGACCCTTCCTATAGCATGAGAAGTGATATCTCAATGCTTCTAATACCAAACCTTGGACCCTTCCTTTATCATGAGATGTGATATCCAACTTCTTCCCATTCCAATCCTGAGACCCTTCCTATAGCATGAGATGTGATATCTCAAAGCTTATACCAAACCTGAGACCCTTCCTATAGCATGAGATGTGATATCCAACTTCTTCCCATTCCAATCCTGAGACCCTTCCTATAACATGAGATGTGATGTCTCAATGCTTCTAATACCAAACCTGAGATCTTTCCTATAACATGAGATGATATCCAACTCCTTCCCATTCCAATTCTGAGACCCTTCCTATAGCATTAGATATGATATCCAAGTCCTTCCCATTCCAATCCTGAGACCCTTCCTATAGCATGAGATGGGATATCCAACTCCTTCCAAATCCAATACTGATACCCTTCCGATAGCATGAGATGTGATATCCCAATGCTTCTACCAAACCTGAGACCCATACTATGGCATGAGATGTGATATCAAACTCCTTCCCATTCCAATCCTGAGACCCTTCCTATAGCTTGAGATGTGATATCCAACTCCTTCCCATTCCAATTCTGAGACCCTTCCTATACCATGAGACTTGATATCTCAATGCTTCTAATACCAAATCTGAGATCCTTCCTATAGCATGAGATGTGATATCCAACTTCTTCCCATTCCAATCCTGAGACCCTTCCTATAGCATGAGATGTGATATCTCAATGCTACCAAACCTGAGACCCTTCCTATAGCATGAGATGTGATATCCAACTCCTTACCATTCCAATCCTGAGACACTTCCTATAGCATGAGATGTTTCTCACTGCTTATAACAAACCTGAGACCCTTCCTATAGCATGAGATGTGATATCCAATCCTTCCCATTCCAATCCTGAGACCCTTCCTATAGCATGAGATGTGATATCTCAATGCTTCTAATATCAAACTTGAGACCCTCCCTATAGCATATGTGATATCCAAGTCCTTCCCATTCCAATCCTGAGACACTTCCTATAGCATGAGATGTGATATCTCAATGCTTCTAATACCAAACCTGAGACTCTTCCTATAACATGAGATGGGATATCCAACTCCTTCCCATTCCAATCCTGAGACCCTTTCGATTGCAAAGATGTGATATCTCAATGCTTATACCAAACCTGAGACCCTTCCTACGGCATGAGATGTCATATACAACTCCTTCCCATTCCAATCCTGAGACCCTTCCGATAGCATGAGATGTGATATCTCAATGCTTCTAATACCAAATCTGAGATGCTTCCTATAGCATGAGATGTGATATCTAACTTCTTCCCATTCCAATCCTGAGACCCTTCCTATAGCATGAGATGTGATATCTCAATGCTTATACCAAACCTGAGACCCTTCCTATAGCATGAGATGTGATATCCAACTTCTTCCCATTCCAATCCTGAGACCCTTCCTATAACATGAGATGTGATGTCTCAATGCTTCTAATAACAAACCTGAGATCTTTCCTATAACATGAGATGTGATATCCAACTCCTTCCCATTCCAATTATGAGACCCTTCCTATAGCATGAGATATGATATCCAAGTCCTTCCCATTCCAATCCTGAGACCCTTCCTATAACATGAGATGGGATATCCAACTCCTTCCAAATCCAATACTGATACCCTTCCGATAGCATGAGATGTGATATCCCAATGCTTCTACCAAACCTGAGACCCATACTATGGCATGAGATGTGATATCAAACTCCTTCCCATTCCAATCCTGAGACCCTTCCTATAGCTTGAGATGTGATATCCAACTCCTTCCCATTCCAATCCTGAGACCCTTCCTATAACATGAGATGTGATATTCAACTCCTTCCCATTCCAACCTGAGACCCTTCCTTTAGCATGAGATGGGATATCCAACTCCTTCCAAATCCAATACTGATACCCTTCCGATAGCATGAGATGTGATATCCCAATGCTTCTACCAAACCTGAGACCCATACTATGGCATGAGATGTGATATCAAACTCCTTCCCATTCCAATCCTGAGACCCGTCCTATAACATGAGATGTGATATCCAAATCCTTCCCATTCCAATCCTGAGACCATTCCGATATCATGAGATGTGATATCTCAATGCTTCTAATATCAAACTTGAGAACCTCCCTATAGCATGAGATGTGATATCCAAGTCCTTCCCATTCCAATCCTGAGACCCTTCCTATAGCATGAGAAGTGATATCTCAATGCTTCTAATACCAAACCTTAGACCCTTCCTTTATCATGAGATGTGATATCCAGCTCCTTCCCATTCAAATCCTGAGACCCTTCCGATATCATGAGATGTGATATCTCACTGCTTATAACAAACCTGAGACCCTTCCTATAGCATGAGATGTGATATCCAACTTCTTCCCATTCCAATCCTGAGACCCTTCCTATAACATGAGATGTGATGTCTCAATGCTTCTAATACCAAACCTGAGACCCGTCCTATAACATGAGATGTGATATCCAAATCCTTCCCATTCCAATCCTGAGACCCTTCCGATATCATGAGATGTGATATCTCAATGCTTCTAATATCAAACTTGAGACCCTCCCTATAGCATGAGATGTGATATCCAAGTCCTTCCCATTCCAATCCTGAGACCCTTCCTATAGCATGAGAAGTGATATCTCAATGCTTCTAATACCAAACCTTAGACCCTTCCTTTATCATGAGATGTGATATCCAACTTCTTCCCATTCCAATCCTGAAACCCTTCCTATAGCATGAGATGTGATATCTCAAAGCTTATACCAAACCTGAGACCCTTCCTATAGCATGAGATGTGATATCCAACTTCTTCCCATTCCAATCCTGAGACCCTTCCTATAACATGAGATGTGATGTCTCAATGCTTCTAATACCAAACCTGAGATCTTTCCTATAACATGAGATGATATCCAACTCCTTCCCATTCCAATTCTGAGACCCTTCCTATAGCATGAGATATGATATCCAAGTCCTTCCCATTCCAATCCTGAGACCCTTCCTATAACATGAGATGTGATATCCAACTCCTTCCCATTCCAACCTGAGACCCTTCCTATAGCATGAGATGGTATATCCAACTCCTTCCAAATCCAATACTGATACCCTTCCTATAGCTTGAGATGTGATATCCAACTCCTTCCCATTCCAATTCTGAGACCCTTCCTATACCATGAGACTTGATATCTCAATGCTTCTAATACCAAATCTGAGATCCTTCCTATAGCATGAGATGTGATATCCAACTTCTTCCCATTCCAATCCTGAGACCCTTCCTATAGCATGAGATGTGATATCTCAATGCTACCAAACCTGAGACCCTTCCTATAGCATGAGATGTGATATCCAACTCCTTCCCATTCCAATCCGGAGACACTTCCTATAGCATGAGATGTTTCTCACTGCTTATAACAAACCTGAGACCCTTCCTATAGCATGAGATGTGATATCCAATCCTTCCCATTCCAATCCTGAGACCCTTCCTATAGCATGAGATGTGATATCTCAATGCTTCTAATATCAAACTTGAGACCCTCCCTATAGCATATGTGATATCCGAGTCCTTCCCATTCCAATCCTGAGACACTTCCTATAGCATGAGATGTGATATCTCAATGCTTCTAATACCAAACCTGAGACTCTTCCTATAACATGAGATGGGATATCCAACTCCTTCCCATTCCAATCCTGAGACCCTTTCGATTGCAAAGATGTGATATCTCAATGCTTATACCAAACCTGAGACCCTTCCTACGGCATGAGATGTCATATACAACTCCTTCCCATTCCAATCCTGAGACCCTTCCGATAGCATGAGATGTGATATCTCAATGCTTCTAATACCAAATCTGAGATGCTTCCTATAGCATGAGATGTGATATCCAACTTCTTCCCATTCCAATCCTGAGACCCTTCCTATAGCATGAGATGTGATATCTCAATGCTTATACCAAACCTGAGACCCTTCCTATAGCATGAGATGTGATATCCAACTTCTTCCCATTCCAATCCTGAGACCCTTCCTATAACATGAGATGTGATGTCTCAATGCTTCTAATACCAAACCTGAGATCTTTCCTATAACATGAGATGTGATATCCAACTCCTTCCCATTCCAATTATGAGACCCTTCCTATAGCATGAGATATGATATCCAAGTCCTTCCCATTCCAATCCTGAGACCCTTCCTATAACATGAGATGGGACATCCAACTCCTTCCAAATCCAATACTGATACCCTTCCGATAGCATGAGATGTGATATCCCAATGCTTCTACCAAACCTGAGACCCATACTATGGCATGAGATGTGATATCAAACTCCTTCCCATTCCAATCCTGAGACCCTTCCTATAGCTTGAGATGTGATATCCAACTCCTTCCCATTCCAATCCTGAGACCCTTCCTATAACATGAGATGTGATATCCAACTCCTTCCCATTCCAATCCTGAGACCCGTCCTATAACATGAGATGTGATATCCAAATCCTTCCCATTCCAATCCTGAGACCCTTCCGATATCATGAGATGTGATATCTCAATGCTTCTAATATCAAACTTGAGAACCTCCCTATAGCATGAGATGTGATATCCAAGTCCTTCCCATTCCAATCCTGAGACCCTTCCTATAGCATGAGAAGTGATATCTCAATGCTTCTAATACCAAACCTTAGACCCTTCCTTTATCATGAGATGTGATATCCAGCTCCTTCCCATTCCAATCCTGAGACCCTTCCGATATCATGAGATGTGATATCTCACTGCTTATACCAAACCTGAGACCCTTCCTATAGCATGAGATGTGATATTCAACTTCTTCCCATTCCAATCCTGAGACCCTTCCTATAACATGAGATGTGATGTCTCAATGCTTCTAATACCAAACCTGAGATCTTTCCTATAACATGAGATGTGATATCCAACTCCTTCCCATTCCAATTATGAGACCCTTCCTATAGCATGAGATATGATATCCAAGTCCTTCCCATTCCAATCCTGAGACCCTTCCTATAACATGAGATGGGATATCCAACTCCTTCCAAATCCAATACTGATACCCTTCCGATAGCATGAGATGTGATATCCCAATGCTTCTACCAAACCTGAGACCCATACTATGGCATGAGATGTGATATCAAACTCCTTCCCATTCCAATCCTGAGACCCTTCCTATAGCTTGAGATGTGATATCCAACTCCTTCCCATTCCAATCCTGAGACCCTTCCTATAACATGAGATGTGATATCCAACTCCTTCCCATTCCAACCTGAGACCCTTCCTTTAGCATGAGATGGGATATCCAACTCCTTCCAAATCCAATACTGATACCCTTCCGATAGCATGAGATGTGATATCCCAATGCTTCTACCAAACCTGAGACCCATACTATGGCATGAGATGTGATATCAAACTCCTTCCCATTCCAATCCTGAGACCCGTCCTATAACATGAGATGTGATATCCAAATCCTTCCCATTCCAATCCTGAGACCCTTCCGATATCATGAGATGTGATATCTCAATGCTTCTAATATCAAACTTGAGAACCTCCCTATAGCATGAGATGTGATATCCAAGTCCTTCCCATTCCAATCCTGAGACCCTTCCTATAGCATGAGAAGTGATATCTCAATGCTTCTTATACCAAACCTTAGACCCTTCCTTTATCATGAGATGTGATATCCAGCTCCTTCCCATTCCAATCCTGAGACCCTTCCGATATCATGAGATGTGATATCTCACTGCTTATAACAAACCTGAGACCCTTCCTATAGCATGAGATGTGATATCCAACTTCTTCCCATTCCAATCCTGAGACCCTTCCTATAACATGAGATGTGATGTCTCAATGCTTCTAATACCAAACCTGAGACCCGTCCTATAACATGAGATGTGATATCCAAATCCTTCCCATTCCAATCCTGAGACCCTTCCGATATCATGAGATGTGATATCTCAATGCTTCTAATATCAAACTTGAGACCCTCCCTATAGCATGAGATGGGATATCCAAGTCCTTCCCATTCCAATCCTGAGACCCTTCCTATAGCATGAGATGTGATATCCCAATGCTTCTACCAAACCTGAGACCCATACTATGGCATGAGATGTGATATCAAACTTCTTCCCATTCCAATCCTGAGACCCGTCCTATAACATGAGATGGATATCCAAATCCTTCCCATTCCAATCCTGAGACCCTTCCGATATCATGAGATGTGATATCTCAATGCTTCTAATATCAAACTTGAGAACCTCCCTATAGCATGAGATGTGATATCCAAGTCCTTCCCATTCCAATCCTGAGACCCTTCCTATAGCATGAGAAGTGATATCTCAATGCTTCTAATACCAAACCTTAGACCCTTCCTTTATCATGAGATGTGATATCCAGCTCATTCCCATTCCAATCCTGAGACCCTTCCGATATCATGAGATGTGATATCTCACTGCTTATAACAAACCTGAGACCCTTCCTATAGCATGAGATGTGATATCCAACTTCTTCCCATTCCAATCCTGAGACCCTTCCTATAACATGAGATGTGATGTCTCAATGCTTCTACCAAACCTGAGACCCTTCCTACGGCATGAGATGTCATATACAACTCCTTCCCATTCCAATCCTGAGACCCTTCCGATAGCATGAGATGTGATATCTCAATGCTTCTAATACCAAATCTGAGATGCTTCCTATAGCATGAGATGTGATATCCAACTTCTTCCCATTCCAATCCTGAGACCCTTCCTATAGCATGAGATGTGATATCTCAATGCTTATACCAAACCTGAGACCCTTCCTATAGCATGAGATGTGATATCCAACTTCTTCCCATTCCAATCCTGAGACCCTTCCTATAACATGAGATGTGATGTCTCAATGCTTCTAATACCAAACCTGAGATCTTTCCTATAACATGAGATGTGATATCCAACTCCTTCCCATTCCAATTATGAGACCCTTCCTATAGCATGAGATATGATATCCAAGTCCTTCCCATTCCAATCCTGAGACCCTTCCTATAACATGAGATGGGATATCCAACTCCTTCCAAATCCAATACTGATACCCTTCCCATAGCACGAGATGTGATATCCCAATGCTTCTACCAAACCTGAGACCCATACTATGGCATGAGATGTGATATCAAACTCCTTCCCATTCCAATCCTGAGACCCTTCCTATAGCTTGAGATGTGATATCCAACTCCTTCCCATTCCAATCCTGAGACCCTTCCTATAACATGAGATGTGATATCCAACTCCTTCCCATTCCAACCTGAGACCCTTCCTTTAGCATGAGATGGGATATCCAACTCCTTCCAAATCCAATACTGATACCCTTCCGATAGCGTGAGATGTGATATCCCAATGCTTCTACCAAACCTGAGACCCATACTATGGCATGAGATGTGATATCAAACTCCTTCCCATTCCAATCCTGAGACCCGTCCTATAACATGAGATGTGATATCCAAATCCTTCCCATTCCAATCCTGAGACCCTTCCGATATCATGAGATGTGATATCTCAATGCTTCTAATATCAAACTTGAGACCCTCCCTATAGCATGAGATGTGATATCCAAGTCCTTCCCATTCCAATCCTGAGACCGTTCCTATAGCATGAGAAGTGATATCTCAATGCTTCTAATACCAAACCTTAGATCCTTCCTTTATCATGAGATGTGATATCCAACTCCTTCCCATTCCAATCCTGAGACCCTTCCGATATCATGAGATGTGATATCTCAATGCTTCTAATATCAAACTTGAGACCCTCCCTATAGCATGAGATGTGATATCCAAATACTTCCCATTCCAATCCTGAGACCCTCCCTATAGCATGAGAAGTGATATCTCAATGCTTCTAATACCAAACCTGAGATCCTTCCTATAACATGAGATGTGATATCCAACTCCTTCCCATTCCAATCCTGAGACACTTCCTATAGCATGAGATGTGCTATCCAACTCCTTCCCATTCCAATCCTGAGACTCTTATGATAGCATGAGATGTGATATCTCAATGCCTCTAATACCAAACCTGAGATACTTCTGATAGCATGAGATGTGATATCTCAATGCTTCTAATACCAAACCTGAGATCCTTCCTATAACATGAGATGTGATATCCAAATCCTTCCCTTTCCAAACCTGAGACCCTCCCTTTAGCATGAGATGTGATATCCAACTCCTTCCCATTCCAATCCTGAGACCCTTCTGATAGCATGAGATGTGATATCTCAATGCCTCTAATACCAAACCTGAGATCCTACCTCTAACATGAAATGTGATATCCAACTCCTTCCCTTTCCAAACCTGAGACCCTGCCTATAGCATGAGATGTGATATCAAAGTCCTTCCCATTCCAATCCCGAGACCCTTCCTATAGCATGTGATGTGATATCTCAATGCTTATACCAAACCTGAGACCCTTCCTATGGCATGAGATGTCATATACAACTCCTTCCCATTCCAATCCTGAGACCCTTCCTATAGCATGAGATGTGATATCTCAATGCTTATACCAAACCTGAGACCCTTCCTATAGCATGAGATGTGATATCCAACTTCTTCCCATTCCAATCCTGAGACCCTTCCTATAACATGAGATTTGATGTCTCAATGCTTCTAATACCAAACCTGAGATCTTTCCTATGACATGAGATGTGATATCCAACTCCTTCCCATTCCAATTCTGAGACCCTTCCTATAGCATGAGATGTGATATCTCAATGCTTATACCAAACCTGAGACCCTTCCTATAGCTTGAGATGTGATATCCAACTCCTTCCCATTCCAATCCTGAGACCCTTCCTATAACATGAGATGTGATATCCAACTCCTTCCCATTCCAACCTGAGACCCTTCCTTTAGCATGAGATGGGATATCCAACTCCTTCCAAATCCAATACTGATACCCTTCCGATAGCATGAGATGTGATATCCCAATGCTTCTACCAAACCTGAGAGCCATACTATGGCATGAGATGTGATATCAAACTCCTTCCCATTCCAATCCTGAGACCCGTCCTATAACATGAGATGTGATATCCAAATCCTTCCCATTCCAATCCTGAGACCCTTCCGATATCATGAGATGTGATATCTCAATGCTTCTAATATCAAACTTGAGACCCTCCCTATAGCATGAGATGTGATATCCAAGTCCTTCCCATTCCAATCCTGAGACCCTTCCTATGGCATGAGAAGTGATATCTCAATGCTTCTAATACCAAACCGTAGACCCTTCCTTTATCATGAGATGTGATATCCAGCTCCTTCCCATTCCAATCCTGAGACTCTTCCGATATCATGAGATGTGATATCTCACTGCTTATAACAAACCTGAGACCCTTCCTATAGCATGAGATGTGATATCCAACTTCTTCCCATTCCAATCCTGAGACCCTTCCTATAACATGAGATGTGATGTCTCAATGCTTCTAATACCAAACCTGAGACCCGTCCTATAACATGAGATGTGATATCCAAATCCTTCCCATTCCAATCCTGAGACCCTTCCGATATCATGAGATGTGATATCTCAATGCTTCTAATATCAAACTTGAGACCCTCCCTATAGCATGAGATGTGATATCCAAGTCCTTCCCATTCCAATCCTGAGACCCTTCCTATAGCATGAGAAGTGATATCTCAATGCTTCTAATACCAAACCTTAGACCCTTCCTTTATCATGAGATGTGATATCCAACTTCTTCCCATTCCAATCCTGAAACCCTTCCTATAGCATGAGATGTGATATCTCAAAGCTTATACCAAACCTGAGACCCTTCCTATAGCATGAGATGTGATATCCAACTTCTTCCCATTCCAATCCTGAGACCCTTCCTATAACATGAGATGTGATGTCTCAATGCTTCTAATACCAAACCTGAGATCTTTCCTATAACATGAGATGATATCCAACTCCTTCCCATTCCAATTCTGAGACCCTTCCTATATCATTATATATGATATCCAAGTCCTTCCCATTCCAATCCTGAGACCCTTCCTATAACATGAGATGTGATATCCAACTCCTTCCCATTCCAACCTGAGACCCTTCCTATAGCATGAGATGGGATATCCAACTCCTTCCAAATCCAATACTGATACCCTTCCTATAGCTTGTGATGTGATATCCAACTCCTTCCCATTCCAATTCTGAGACCCTTCCTATACCATGAGACTTGATATCTCAATGCTTCTAATACCAAATCTGAGATCCTTCCTATAGCATGAGATGTGATATCCAACTTCTTCCCATTCCAATCCTGAGACCCTTCCTATAGCATGAGATGTGATATCTCAATGCTACCAAACCTGAGACCCTTCCTATAGCATGAGATGTGATATCCAACTCCTTCCCATTCCAATCCTGAGACACTTCCTATAGCATGAGATGTTTCTCACTGCTTATAATAAACCTGAGACCCTTCCTATAGCATGAGATGTGATATCCAATCCTTCCCATTCCAATCCTGAGACCCTTCCTATAGCATGAGATGTGATATCTCAATGCTTCTAATATCAAACGTGAGACCCTCCCTATAGCATATGTGATATCCAAGTCCTTCCCATTCCAATCCTGAGACACTTCCTATAGCATGAGATGTGATATCTCAATGCTTCTAATACCAAACCTGAGACTCTTCCTATAACATGAGATGGGATATCCAACTCCTTCCCATTCCAATCCTGAGACCCTTTCGATTGCAAAGATGTGATATCTCAATGCTTATACCAAACCTGAGACCCTTCCTACGGCATGAGATGTCATATACAACTCCTTCCCATTCCAATCCTGAGACCCTTCCGATAGCATGAGATGTGATATCTCAATGCTTCTAATACCAAATCTGAGATGCTTCCTATAGCATGAGATGTGATATCCAACTTCTTCCCATTCCAATCCTGAGACCCTTCCTATAGCATGAGATGTGATATCTCAATGCTTATACCAAACCTGAGACCCTTCCTATAGCATGAGATGTGATATCCAACTTCTTCCCATTCCAATCCTGAGACCCTTCCTATAACATGAGATGTGATGTCTCAATGCTTCTAATAACAAACCTGAGATCTTTCCTATAACATGAGATGTGATATCCAACTCCTTCCCATTCCAATTATGAGACCCTTCCTATAGCATGAGATATGATATCCAAGTCCTTCCCATTCCAATCCTGAGAACCTTCCTATAACATGAGATGGGATATCCAACTCCTTCCAAAACCAATACTGATACCCTTCCGATAGCATGAGATGTGATATCCCAATGCTTCTACCAAACCTGAGACCCATACTATGGCATGAGATGTGATATCAAACTCCTTCCCATTCCAATCCTGAGACCCTTCCTATAGCTTGAGATGTGATATCCAACTCCTTCCCATTCCAATCCTGAGACCCTTCCTATAACATGAGATGTGATATCCAACTCCTTCCCATTCCAACCTGAGACCCTTCCGATATCATGAGATGTGATATCTCACTGCTTATAACAAACCTGAGACCCTTCCTATAGCATGAGATGTGATATCCAACTTCTTCCCATTCCAATCCTGAGACCCTTCCTATAACATGAGATGTGATGTCTCAATGCTTCTACCAAACCTGAGACCCTTCCTACGGCATGAGATGTCATATACAACTCCTTCCCATTCCAATCCTGAGACCCTTCCGATAGCATGAGATGTGATATCTCAATGCTTCTAATACCAAATCTGAGATGCTTCCTATAGCATGAGATGTGATATCCAACTTCTTCCCATTCCAATCCTGAGACCCTTCCTATAGCATGAGATGTGATATCTCAATGCTTATACCAAACCTGAGACCCTTCCTATAGCATGAGATGTGATATCCAACTTCTTCCCATTCCAATCCTGAGACCCTTCCTATAACATGAGATGTGATGTCTCAATGCTTCTAATACCAAACCTGAGATCTTTCCTATAACATGAGATGTGATATCCAACTCCTTCCCATTCCAATTATGAGACCCTTCCTATAGCATGAGATATGATATCCAAGTCCTTCCCATTCCAATCCTGAGACCCTTCCTATAACATGAGATGGGATATCCAACTCCTTCCAAATCCAATACTGATACCCTTCCGATAGCACGAGATGTGATATCCCAATGCTTCTACCAAACCTGAGACCCATACTATGGCATGAGATGTGATATCAAACTCCTTCCCATTCCAATCCTGAGACCCTTCCTATAGCTTGAGATGTGATATCCAACTCCTTCCCATTCCAATCCTGAGACCCTTCCTATAACATGAGATGTGATATCCAACTCCTTCCCATTCCAACCTGAGACCCTTCCTTTAGCATGAGATGGGATATCCAACTCCTTCCAAATCCAATACTGATACCCTTCCGATAGCGTGAGATGTGATATCCCAATGCTTCTACCAAACCTGAGACCCATACTATGGCATGAGATGTGATATCAAACTCCTTCCCATTCCAATCCTGAGACCCGTCCTATAACATGAGATGTGATATCCAAATCCTTCCCATTCCAATCCTGAGACCCTTCCGATATCATGAGATGTGATATCTCAATGCTTCTAATATCAAACTTGAGACCCTCCCTATAGCATGAGATGTGATATCCAAGTCCTTCCCATTCCAATCCTGAGACCGTTCCTATAGCATGAGAAGTGATATCTCAATGCTTCTAATACCAAACCTTAGATCCTTCCTTTATCATGAGATGTGATATCCAACTCCTTCCCATTCCAATCCTGAGACCCTTCCGATATCATGAGATGTGATATCTCAATGCTTCTAATATCAAACTTGAGACCCTCCCTATAGCATGAGATGTGATATCCAAATACTTCCCATTCCAATCCTGAGACCCTCCCTATAGCATGAGAAGTGATATCTCAATGCTTCTAATACCAAACCTGAGATCCTTCCTATAACATGAGATGTGATATCCAACTCCTTCCCATTCCAATCCTGAGACACTTCCTATAGCATGAGATGTGCTATCCAACTCCTTCCCATTCCAATCCTGAGACTCTTATGATAGCATGAGATGTGATATCTCAATGCCTCTAATACCAAACCTGAGATACTTCTGATAGCATGAGATGTGATATCTCAATGCTTCTAATACCAAACCTGAGATCCTTCCTATAACATGAGATGTGATATCCAAATCCTTCCCTTTCCAAACCTGAGACCCTCCCTTTAGCATGAGATGTGATATCCAACTCCTTCCCATTCCAATCCTGAGACCCTTCTGATAGCATGAGATGTGATATCTCAATGCCTCTAATACCAAACCTGAGATCCTACCTCTAACATGAAATGTGATATCCAACTCCTTCCCTTTCCAAACCTGAGACCCTGCCTATAGCATGAGATGTGATATCAAAGTCCTTCCCATTCCAATCCCGAGACCCTTCCTATAGCATGTGATGTGATATCTCAATGCTTATACCAAACCTGAGACCCTTCCTATGGCATGAGATGTCATATACAACTCCTTCCCATTCCAATCCTGAGACCCTTCCTATAGCATGAGATGTGATATCTCAATGCTTATACCAAACCTGAGACCCTTCCTATAGCATGAGATGTGATATCCAACTTCTTCCCATTCCAATCCTGAGACCCTTCCTATAACATGAGATTTGATGTCTCAATGCTTCTAATACCAAACCTGAGATCTTTCCTATGACATGAGATGTGATATCCAACTCCTTCCCATTCCAATTCTGAGACCCTTCCTATAGCATGAGATGTGATATCTCAATGCTTATACCAAACCTGAGACCCTTCCTATAGCTTGAGATGTGATATCCAACTCCTTCCCATTCCAATCCTGAGACCCTTCCTATAACATGAGATGTGATATCCAACTCCTTCCCATTCCAACCTGAGACCCTTCCTTTAGCATGAGATGGGATATCCAACTCCTTCCAAATCCAATACTGATACCCTTCCGATAGCATGAGATGTGATATCCCAATGCTTCTACCAAACCTGAGACCCATACTATGGCATGAGATGTGATATCAAACTCCTTCCCATTCCAATCCTGAGACCCGTCCTATAACATGAGATGTGATATCCAAATCCTTCCCATTCCAATCCTGAGACCCTTCCGATATCATGAGATGTGATATCTCAATGCTTCTAATATCAAACTTGAGACCCTCCCTATAGCATGAGATGTGATATCCAAGTCCTTCCCATTCCAATCCTGAGACCCTTCCTATGGCATGAGAAGTGATATCTCAATGCTTCTAATACCAAACCGTAGACCCTTCCTTTATCATGAGATGTGATATCCAGCTCCTTCCCATTCCAATCCTGAGACTCTTCCGATATCATGAGATGTGATATCTCACTGCTTATAACAAACCTGAGACCCTTCCTATAGCATGAGATGTGATATCCAACTTCTTCCCATTCCAATCCTGAGACCCTTCCTATAACATGAGATGTGATGTCTCAATGCTTCTAATACCAAACCTGAGACCCGTCCTATAACATGAGATGTGATATCCAAATCCTTCCCATTCCAATCCTGAGACCCTTCCGATATCATAAGATGTGATATCTCAATGCTTCTAATATCAAACTTGAGACCCTCCCTATAGCATGAGATGTGATATCCAAGTCCTTCCCATTCCAATCCTGAGACCCTTCCTATAGCATGAGAAGTGATATCTCAATGCTTCTAATACCAAACCTTAGACCCTTCCTTTATCATGAGATGTGATATCCAACTTCTTCCCATTCCAATCCTGAAACCCTTCCTATAGCATGAGATGTGATATCTCAAAGCTTATACCAAACCTGAGACCCTTCCTATAGCATGAGATGTGATATCCAACTTCTTCCCATTCCAATCCTGAGACCCTTCCTATAACATGAGATGTGATGTCTCAATGCTTCTAATACCAAACCTGAGATCTTTCCTATAACATGAGATGATATCCAACTCCTTCCCATTCCAATTCTGAGACCCTTCCTATATCATTATATATGATATCCAAGTCCTTCCCATTCCAATCCTGAGACCCTTCCTATAACATGAGATGTGATATCCAACTCCTTCCCATTCCAACCTGAGACCCTTCCTATAGCATGAGATGGGATATCCAACTCCTTCCAAATCCAATACTGATACCCTTCCTATAGCTTGTGATGTGATATCCAACTCCTTCCCATTCCAATTCTGAGACCCTTCCTATACCATGAGACTTGATATCTCAATGCTTCTAATACCAAATCTGAGATCCTTCCTATAGCATGAGATGTGATATCCAACTTCTTCCCATTCCAATCCTGAGACCCTTCCTATAGCATGAGATGTGATATCTCAATGCTACCAAACCTGAGACCCTTCCTATAGCATGAGATGTGATATCCAACTCCTTCCCATTCCAATCCTGAGACACTTCCTATAGCATGAGATGTTTCTCACTGCTTATAACAAACCTGAGACCCTTCCTATAGCATGAGATGTGATATCCAATCCTTCCCATTCCAATCCTGAGACCCTTCCTATAGCATGAGATGTGATATCTCAATGCTTCTAATATCAAACGTGAGACCCTCCCTATAGCATATGTGATATCCAAGTCCTTCCCATTCCAATCCTGAGACACTTCCTATAGCATGAGATGTGATATCTCAATGCTTCTAATACCAAACCTGAGACTCTTCCTATAACATGAGATGGGATATCCAACTCCTTCCCATTCCAATCCTGAGACCCTTTCGATTGCAAAGATGTGATATCTCAATGCTTATACCAAACCTGAGACCCTTCCTACGGCATGAGATGTCATATACAACTCCTTCCCATTCCAATCCTGAGACCCTTCCGATAGCATGAGATGTGATATCTCAATGCTTCTAATACCAAATCTGAGATGCTTCCTATAGCATGAGATGTGATATCCAACTTCTTCCCATTCCAATCCTGAGACCCTTCCTATAGCATGAGATGTGATATCTCAATGCTTATACCAAACCTGAGACCCTTCCTATAGCATGAGATGTGATATCCAACTTCTTCCCATTCCAATCCTGAGACCCTTCCTATAACATGAGATGTGATGTCTCAATGCTTCTAATAACAAACCTGAGATCTTTCCTATAACATGAGATGTGATATCCAACTCCTTCCCATTCCAATTATGAGACCCTTCCTATAGCATGAGATATGATATCCAAGTCCTTCCCATTCCAATCCTGAGAACCTTCCTATAACATGAGATGGGATATCCAACTCCTTCCAAAACCAATACTGATACCCTTCCGATAGCATGAGATGTGATATCCCAATGCTTCTACCAAACCTGAGACCCATACTATGGCATGAGATGTGATATCAAACTCCTTCCCATTCCAATCCTGAGACCCTTCCTATAGCTTGAGATGTGATATCCAACTCCTTCCCATTCCAATCCTGAGACCCTTCCTATAACATGAGATGTGATATCCAACTCCTTCCCATTCCAACCTGAGACCCTTCCTTTAGCATGAGATGGGATATCCAACTCCTTCCAAATCCAATACTGAGACCCTTCCGATATCATGAGATGTGATATCTCAATGCTTCTAATATCAAACTTGAGACCCTCCCTATAGCATGAGATGTGATATCCAAGTCCTTCCCATTCCAATCCTGAGACCCTTCCTATAGCATGAGAAGTGATATCTCAATGCTTCTAATACCAAACCATAGACCCTTCCTTTATCATGAGATGTGATATCCAACTCCTTCCCATTCCAATCCTGAGACACTTCCTATAGCATGAGATGTGCTATCCAACTCCTTCCCATTCCAATCCTGAGACTCTTATGATAGCATGAGATGTGATATCTCAATGCCTCTAATACCAAACCTGAGATACTTCCGATAGCATGAGATGTGATATCTCAATGCTTCTAATACCAAACCTGAGATCCTTCCTATAACATGAGATGTGATATCCAAATCCTTCCCTTTCCAAACCTGAGACCCTCCCTTTAGCATGAGATGTGATATCCAACTCCTTCCCATTCCAATCCTGAGACCCTTCTGATAGCATGAGATGTGATATCTCAATGCTTATACCAAACCTGAGACCCTTCCTATGGCATGAGATGTCATATACAACTCCTTCCCATTCCAATCCTGAGACCCTTCCTATAGCATGAGATGTGATATCTCAATGCTTATACCAAACCTGAGACCCTTCCTATAGCATGAGATGTGATATCCAACTTCTTCCCATTCCAATCCTGAGACCCTTCCTATAACATGAGATTTGATGTCTCAATGCTTCTAATACCAAACCTGAGATCTTTCCTATAACATGAGATGTGATATCCAACTCCTTCCCATTCCAATTCCGAGACCCTTCCTATAGCATGAGATGTGATATCTCAATGCTTATACCAAACCTGAGACTCTTCCTATAGCTTGAGATGTGATATCCAACTCCTTCCCATTCCAAACCTGAGACCCTTCCTATAGCTTGAGGTGTGATATCCAACTCCTTCCCCTTCCAAACCTGAGAGCCTTCCCATAGCATGAGATATGATATCCAAGTCCTTCCCATTCCAATCCTGAGACCCTTCCTATAACATGAGATGTGATATCCAACTCCTTCCCATTCCAACCTGAGACCCTTCCTATAGCATGATGGGATATCCAACTCCTTCCAAATCCAATACTGATACCCTTCCGATAGCATGAGATGTGATATCCCAATGCTTCTACCAAACCTGAGACCCATACTATGGCATGAGATCTGATATCAAACTTCTTCCCATTCCAATCCTGAGACCCTTCCTATAGCTTGAGATGTGTTATCCAACTCCTTCCCATTCCAATTCTGAGACCCTTCCTATACCATGAGACTTGATATCTCAATGCTTCTAATACCAAACCTGAGACCCGTCCTATAACATGAGATGTGATATCCAAATCCTTCCCCTTCCAAACCTTAGACCCTTCCTATATCATGAGATGTGATATCCAACTCCTTCCCATTCCAATCCTGAGACCCTTCCGATATCATGAGATTTGTTATCTCAATGCTTCTAATATCAAACTTGAGACCCTCCCTATAGCATGAGATGTGACATCCAAGTCCTTCCCATTCCAATCCTGAGACCCTTCCGATAGCAGAGATGTGATATCTCAATTCTTATACCAAACCTGAGACCCTTCCTATAGCCTGAGATGTCATATACAACTCCTTCCAATTCCAATCCTGAGACCCTTCCTATAGCATGAGATGTGATATCTCAATGCTTATACCAAATCAGAGACCCTTCCTATAGCATGAGATGTGATATCCAACTCCTTCCCATTCCAATCCTGAGACCCTTCCTATAGCATGAGAAGTGATATCTCCATGCGTATACCAAACCTGAGAACCTTCCTATAGCATGAGATGTGATATCCAAATCCGTCCAATTCCAATCCTGAGACCTTTCCTATACCATGAGATGTGATATCTCAATGCTTATACCAAACCTGAGAGCCTACCTATAGCATGAGATGTGATGTCCAAGTCCATCCCATTCCAATCCTTAGACCCTTCCTACAGCATGCGATGTGATATCTCAATGATTCTAATACCAAACCAGAGACCCGTCCTATAACATGGGATGGGATATCCAACTTCTTCCCATTCCAATCCTGAGACCCTTCCTATAGCATGAGATGTGATATCTCAATGCTACCAAACCTGAGACCCTTCCTATAGCATGAGATGTGATATCCAACTCCTTCCCATTCCAATCCTGAGACACTTCCTATAGCATGAGATGTATCTCACTGCTTATAACAAACCTGAGACCCTTCCTATAGCATGAGATGTGATATCCAATCCTTCCCATTCCAATCCTGAGACCCTTCCTATAGCATGAGATGTGATATCTCAATGCTTCTAATATCAAACTTGAGACCCTCCCTATAGCATATGTGATATCCAAGTCCTTCCCATTCCAATCCTGAGACACTTCCTATAGCATGAGATGTGATATCTCAATGCTTCTAATACCAAACCTGAGACTCTTCCTATAACATGAGATGGGATATCCAACTCCTTCCCATTCCAATCCTGAGACCCTTTCGATTGCAAAGATGTGATATCTCAATTCTTATACCAAACCTGAGACCCTTCCTACGGCATGAGATGTCATATACAACTCCTTCCCATTCCAATCGTGAGACCCTTCCGATAGCATGAGATGTGATATCTCAATGCTTCTAATACCAAATCTGAGATGCTTCCTATAGCATGAGATGTGATATCCAACTTCTTCCCATTCCAATCCTGAGACCCTTCCTATAGCATGAGATGTGATATCTCAATGCTTATACCAAACCTGAGACCCTTCCTATAGCATGAGATGTGATATCCAACTTCTTCCCATTCCAATCCTGAGACCCTTCCTATAACATGAGATGTGATGTCTCAATGCTTCTAATACCAAACCTGAGATCTTTCCTATAACATGAGATGTGATATCCAACTCCTTCCCATTCCAATTATGAGACCCTTCCTATAGCATGAGATATGATATCCAAGTCCTTCCCATTCCAATCCTGAGACCCTTCCTATAACATGAAATGTGATATCCAACTCCTTCCCATTCCAACCTGAGACCCTTCCTATAGCATGAAATGGGATATCCAACTCCTTCCAAATCCAATACTGATACCCTTCCGATAGCATGAGATGTGATATCCCAATGCTTCTACCAAACCTGAGACCCATACTATGGCATGAGATGTGATATCAAACTCCTTCCCATTCCAATCCTGAGACCCTTCCTATAGCTTGAGATGTGATATCCAACTCCTTCCCATTCCAATTCTGAGACCCTTCCTATACCATGAGACTTGATATCTCAATGCTTCTAATACCAAACCTGAGACCCGTCCTATAACATGAGATGTGATATCCAAATCCTTCCCATTCCAATCCTGAGACCCTTCCGATATCATGAGATGTGATATCTCAATGCTTCTAATATCAAACTTGAGACCCTCCCTATAGCATGAGATGTGATATCCAAGACCTTCCCATTCTAATCCTGAGACCCTTCCTATAGCATGAGAAGTGATATCTGAATGCTTCTAATACCAAACCTTAGACCCTTCCTTTATCATGAGATGTGATATCCAGCTCCTTCCCATTCCAATCCTGAGACCCTTCCGATATCATGAGATGTGATATCTCACTGCTTATAACAAACCTGAGACCCTTCCTATAGCATGAGATGTGATATCTGTTAAGACGGATTTCTGAACTCTGTCCTGGTGGCGCAGAAGTTCAGAAGGCCAACCTAATTACTTGGAACAGGGTAACCTCTGGACAAGCCAGACCAATCAAGGTAGCGATCGCGGCGGTCAAGACTAGGTCTCAAGAGGGGTGAGGGTGACTGAAAGCCCGCAATGAGCACACAAAGCAAGAGCGCTTACAAAGTACTCCAAACAGTTGTTTATATCAAAAATAGATACACATTTATTATAAGGCCTTGAAACTAATAACCACAGTAAAAGCAGCAATATACAACGATATTAAACCAACACATACACTATCCACCCAATATATATACAGAATACACAGTTTCACAGCATTAGCAGCACGAAATATGTTATCCACCTGCAGGGGAAGGAAAACAGGCAGTGCGAACCAATGCGTGTGATATGTCCGCCTTCTGAGGCCCCTAACTAGATGGTAGTCCAATCCCTACGAAGAGTGGAGCCTAGCGCTCAAAAGTACCTGCACACGCCGGTGCCAATGGGCAGAAGGTGAAGCTCTTCGGAGGACGTTGAACAGCTCTGTAGGGAGCTCTAATGAAGGAGAACACGGTCCGCGACTCTAGCGCAGCCTCCACTGTGAGGCAGAAGCAGGGCGCGAGTACGGACAAGGGGTGCTGTATTCACAGCGGGGAAAAGCAAAGGGCACTGCAGGAGGGCGACCAGATCCTAGCTAATCTACTCACCGGTCCCCGAAGCAAGCAGGCCCGAGCTTCTCCTCGATAGATGCAGCTTCTGGCAGGTTCTGAAGAGCAGGGAACGTCTCGTCGTCGTGCAGAGTAAAAAGACGTCCCGATCGAAGAAACAAGCACAGTTTTGTCGCCACAGCAGGGCAACGGAACGGCCGGGTGTATTCAAGCCAAACGAGCACTGCTCACCTCTAGCTTAGGACTGCTAAGCAAACGAAGCGTGTGAGCATGCCCCGGACTCAGAACACCACCCAACCTGTCGGCGATTACAGAGCAGGCCTCCTTAGTAAGCTGGTCAGTCAACTGGATGGCCCAGAGACACTTCCGAAGGCTTACAGCAGGAGTTGATGAAGGTGCCGGGAATAGCTGGTCCTGCTATTCCAATAGGTCGAAGCGCCAGTACAGGCCTTCTTGTTCGATCTTAGGTGGAAAGGGCTTCACCGGACGACAGCAATGAGGAGCAGAAGTTCTTCAGGGGGTCACCAGTGATTCCTCGGTCCAGCCTCGTGTTCGCAGGATACTTGGCTCCTGTATCCCTGGGTTCGTAAGAACTCAGGAGATCGACATGGCAGTGGTGTTTCCAGCTCCCTCTTATCCACGGTTCCCTTCGCGCCAAAACGGAGGGGAGCCAATGGGAGATCCGCTCATCAACACACATACCATACGTGGACCAATCACGGACCACGGTGGTCCCAGGCATTCACACCACCCTAGACTCTCTGGCACCCAGGATGTGTATTGGGACCAGACAGCCCAGCCCACATCCTGGGGGCACTCAAACGACATGTAGAAGCCCGCGAAAGCAACCGTGTTTCGCGGGAAACTACATGCCCAAATAAGGAAGGCCCCGGGTCGCCTGACCCGGGGGAAGGTAAAGGGAGCAAGACGGACAGTGGACTAGACAAAGGAGCCTCGTGGTCCGGCCATTTTGTGTAGCCGGGCCACCCTTTTGTGTTCGCGGCAAAAACGTGCTCAGAACGGCAAAAGGAGCTCAAAATAAACCAAATGATTGCTGCCACCAGCCCAGTCCCGGAATGACTTGCACCGATCCAAAAACCATCCTACCAGAGTGTCTAGGGTCTGTAGAAGGCTAGAGACCCAAGAGAGCTGTAACTTAGCTTACAGTGCCCTCTTGTGTCGTGTTGCACTAAAATGGCGACACGATAAAAGAAACTACGGGAAACAGCGTTCCCCGGTACTGACTGTCTTAAGGGCATGTCAGTTTCCCCGTAAGAAAGGAGCGAAAGCCCAGAGGAGTACGGCAGAAGGCTGTACTTCTCTGGCAAAGTCAACAACAAGGTTAAAAACAATAGCAAAAAGTTTAGGGGTTGCCACATGGAAGGAAAGTTCCCTACAATAACGAAATCTTTCCTAACACTCGCCCCTCCCAGACTATGGACAGGGGGAACTAATCCACCCCTGGATGAGTCTCTTGTTCAGGTCGGTAAAACATTCTGGACAACCCATCAGCATTGCTATGTTGGACACCTGGCTTATGCTCAATAGTGAAGTCGAAGCCTTGTAGACTTATGGACCACCTAAGCAACTTTGGATTCTCCCCCTTCATGTTCATTAGCCACTTTAACGGCTTATGGTCAGTCTGCACAGTGAAGTGGGTCCCATAGAGGTAGGGCCGCAGCTTCCTTAGGGCCCACACAACAGAGAAACATTCTTTCTCTACCGTGGACCATCTGAGCTCTCTGTCCTTAAGCTGGCGACTAATAAAACCGATAGGGTGTTCCTTACCCTTCTCATCTACTTGTGATAGTACAGCTCCTATCCCAGTGTCAGAGGCATCCGTCTGCACGATAAAAGGTCTTTGATAATCAGGGGCCCTGAGCACAGGGGCCTGGCACAAGGAGTCTTTCAAGCCATTGAAGGCCTTCTCACACTCGTCAGTCCAAGTTACCTTCTTGGGTTTCTTCGGAGTTGTGAGGGCAGTCAGAGGAGCAGCTATGGTGCCATAGTCTGCCACAAAATTGCGGTAATAACCCGTGAGTCCTAAGAAGGCTCTCACTTGGGTTTGTGTAGTGGGGGTAGGCCAGTCTTGTACTGCTGGTACTTTACTGGATAGAGGCTGTCTCCTCCCTCCACCTACTTCATGTTCAAGGCAAACCACTGAGCCTTGTCCATTTTGGTGAGGGGCCACTCGGACACCCTCAAAAGAGCTTTCTGAAGGACTGCTTTGGAACAGGTCAGGGAGAGGTTCAGACTCCTCTCCCTCAACGTCTGAAGCCAATAGCAGTGCTGCGATTTCGCCGCTTGGGACGAAAGCCTTCAGCCTATTCATGTGAAACACTTTTGGAGCCTGTCCAGGCCTTCCAAGGTCCACTGAATAGTTAACCTCACCCAGGGGCTCCACCACTGGGTAAGGGCCTGACCATTTGTCCTGTAAAGCTCGAGGCCTTATGAGATTCATGATCAGGACTTGCTGACCAAGTGTAAAGTTGATGAGGGAAGCTTTCTGGTCGTACCAATGTTTCACCAGCGCTTGCCCTGCCTTCAATTTATCACTGGCCAAGCCCATCAGAAGTACCATCTGTTTTCTGAGCCCTAGCACATAATCAACTACGTTGGTAGTAACAGGGGGAGTGGGCATCTCCCATCCTTCTTTGATGATGGCTAAGGGTCCCCGTACGGGATGACCGAACAGAAGTTCGAAGGGGCTGAAGCCAACACCCTCCTGTGGTACCTCTCGGTAGGCAAACAGTAAGCATGAAACAAGAAGATCCCATTTTCTTCTCTGAGGCTCCTCCAGAGCCCCAATCATGCTCGTTAACGTCCTGTTGAAACGCCCCCCCAGACCATCGGTCTGGGGGCGGTATGCAGAAGAGAACCTGTAGGTGACCCCACATTCTTTCCACATAGCCTGCCTATACTTCGACATAAAGTTGCTGCCATGATCCGACACAACTTCTTTAGGGAAGCCAACCCTAGTGAACATGCCGAGTAAAGCTTCTGCAACTGGCTTGGCAGTTACAGTTGTAAATGGGACGGCCTCAGGGTACCTGGTTGCATGGTCGACCAGCACCAGGATAAACCTATTGCCTGAGGATGTTTGCGGGTCAAGGGGACCAACGATGTCGATCCCTACCCTTTCAAATGGTACCCCCACAACTGGGAGCGGTACCAATGGAGCTTGGATTGTCGCGCCAACCTTACCAGACAACTGGCAGGAGGCACAACTCCTGCAGTGACTTTCTACTTGCACCCCCATCTTGGGCCAGTAGAAGTGCATAGATAACCTTTGCTTGGTCCTCTTCATTCCAAGGTGACCAGCAAGGGGAACTTCATGCGCCAACTGCAGGAGGAAGGGTCTAACAGAAAGGGGGACCACCAACCTCCTATGGTCTCCTTCTGTAGACTCTGTGGGCTCACTGTACAGGAGTCCACCTTCCCAATAAATCCGATGCTTCCCAGGAGGTTCACCCTCAAGCTGGGAGCAGGCCTGTCTCCTTAGGCCTTCCAGAGATGGGCACTCACGTTGGCCCTTACTGAAGTCGTCCCTATCAGGACCTCCTTCAACTAACAAGTCTTTTAGTTCAGGATGGTCGTTGGGATCGAACACTTCAGGCATCGCCACCTCCTCGTCAGGCTCGGGCGATTGACCAACTCCCTCCACCGCAGTGGTAGGCGAGCTCGGGGGAATATTCTCTTTCCCCCGTCGGGACTTGTTGACTCCTTTCGCCTTGGGTTTCCCCTTCGGCTGGGGCGGCGTATTGGACTTGGCCAATGCTGCCCGTGCTTGAGACCGTGTGTAGGGTCTTTCGGCAGTGTCTCCTACGAGCCCTAGAGCTCTGAGATCATTGCCCAACAAGACCTTTCCCGGGACGTTTCTCTGAATGCTCACTGGAATCCTAACTGCTGTACCATTTAAAGTTAGATTAACAGGGATCACGGGAAACATACGGAGGGGGCCGTCAGCCAACTTAGTGGGCATCAGAGTAGCTCTGGCAACTTCCTCTGAGTCTACCAAGGTAGAATCCACTACAGTTCGACTGCACCCACTATCCCTAAGAGCTGGAGTATCCACTCCATTGATCAGCACACTGTCTTTAAAGTAGTGCTTGGTATTATCCGGAATCCTAGCATACGCCTCTGCGACTTTAGGCTCCCAGGAACCCAGGGACACTAAAACTACCTCAGCCTCTATTCCGCTGGGAAATGAGTCTGAGGAGAAGGATGCTCCTGTAATCTCTTCTTCCTCGTAGGAGGAGAAGGCCAGATTAGCGGAGTGGACCCCCAAAGGTCTAACCTTACAACGGGGATCCCCCTTCACATGGTCAGTTGCTCCACAAGAAAAACAAGCCCCATTGGGTCTGTTTACGTAGGGAGGCTTATTATAACCAGAGTTCTGTTTCGGAGGCGAACCTCCACTACCCTGTGAGTTCTCGGATGGCTTACCCTTATTTTTCTTTTTGTGGCCCTTATGGGAAGATGATTTAGCAGATTCCCCACCCTCCATATCTTTGGTCTTTTTCACTTCCTCCTGCTTACCAGGATGAGTTTTGTCCTTATGGGACACTCGATGTGACACCCATAAGTCTGCTGCAATGGCCAGCTTCTTAGGATCTATCTCCTTCGAATCGGCCAAATGCTGCTTAAGCTCCGGGGAAGAAGAAGCAAAAATGTGTTCCAGCATGACCAGATTGATCATGCCTTCGAAGGTAGAAACCTTATAACCTTCAACCCAGCCAGTCAAGTTTTTCAGGGACTCAGCTACATACGACACCCAAGTACCACCTTCCTTTTTCTTATACTCTCTAAACCTTTTTAAATATTGGGTCGGAGTCTTCCCAAACTTTAAAATGAGAGTCTGCTTCAACATTGCAAAATCAGCGCGCTCAGCCTTCGACATTTCCATAATGGCACTGCAACCAGAATGGGGCAGTCTGCTGAGTAACCATGCAATCTTATCCGCATTATCAACCTCTTGAACCTCGCATGCATACTCAAACGCATTTAACCAGTCCATAATGTCATTTCGTTCCTCATACACACTGAGCAGATCTTTTGGAAACCGTGGATGAGAGGAAGCCCCAGAACCATGTCCAGGACCCTTGGACCCATTTGCGAACTGAAGCTTGGCCAGTTCCAACTGGTGATCCCTGTCTTTTTGTTTTTCTGCCTGGTCGATTTTCAGTTTGGCTATGCTGAATTCAAGCTCCTGCTGCCTAAACCGCAGCTCTTGCTTCTTGAATTCAAGCATAGCCTCCCCATCAACACTGGCAGAGGAAACGTTAGACATTACATCCTCCCTGTCCTCGTGGTCGTGATGGATCAGTGCAGCGGCAGAACCGTCGGTTCTGCCAGTGAGAGCAGCCCCACCACCTTCTGCACTGTCCTCGGAAGTTATAGCGTCAAGCTGCGCTTCTTGCCACGCCACGATTCTCTGGATCATTTCCAATTTAGTGCCTTGAGAGGAAACCCCTCTCTCCGCACACATCTTCTTCAATGTTTCAGATTTCGAAGCATTTAAGGTTAACAAAGTATTCGTTTCCATACTGTTGATAGGACTATGGCCTTTTTAACGTTATATTCAATACTTTACTGCGTGTCCTGGTTGGAATAACCTGAAAACGCCTTAGCTCGTGCGCAACACTGGATACCTTCAGTCGTATCCCACCGCTGTACACCAATTTGTTAAGACGGATTTCTGAACTCTGTCCTGGTGGCGCAGAAGTTCAGAAGGCCAACCTAATTACTTGGAACAGGGTAACCTCTGGACAAGCCAGACCAATCAAGGTAGCGATCGCGGCGGTCAAGACTAGGTCTCAAGAGGGGTGAGGGTGACTGAAAGCCCGCAATGAGCACACAAAGCAAGAGCGCTTACAAACTACTCCAAACAGTTGTTTATATCAAAAATAGATACACATTTATTATAAGGCCTTGAAACTAATAACCACAGTAAAAGCAGCAATATACAACGATATTAAACCAACACATACACTATCCACCCAATATATATACAGAATACACAGTTTCACAGCATTAGCAGCACGAAATATGTTATCCACCTGCAGGGGAAGGAAAACAGGCAGTGCGAACCAATGCGTGTGATATGTCCGCCTTCTGAGGCCCCTAACTAGATGGTAGTCCAATCCCTACGAAGAGTGGAGCCTAGCGCTCAAAAGTACCTGCACACGCCGGTGCCAATGGGCAGAAGGTGAAGCTCTTCGGAGGACGTTGAACAGCTCTGTAGGGAGCTCTAATGAAGGAGAACACGGTCCGCGACTCTAGCGCAGCCTCCACTGTGAGGCAGAAGCAGGGCGCGAGTACGGACAAGGGGTGCTGTATTCACAGCGGGGAAAAGCAAAGGGCACTGCAGGAGGGCGACCAGATCCTAGCTAATCTACTCACCGGTCCCCGAAGCAAGCAGGCCCGAGCTTCTCCTCGATAGATGCAGCTTCTGGCAGGTTCTGAAGAGCAGGGAACGTCTCGTCGTCGTGCAGAGTAAAAAGACGTCCCGATCGAAGAAACAAGCACAGTTTTGTCGCCACAGCAGGGCAACGGAACGGCCGGGTGTATTCAAGCCAAACGAGCACTGCTCACCTCTAGCTTAGGACTGCTAAGCAAACGAAGCGTGTGAGCATGCCCCGGACTCAGAACACCACCCAACCTGTCGGCGATTACAGAGCAGGCCTCCTTAGTAAGCTGGTCAGTCAACTGGATGGCCCAGAGACACTTCCGAAGGCTTACAGCAGGAGTTGATGAAGGTGCCGGGAATAGCTGGTCCTGCTATTCCAATAGGTCGAAGCGCCAGTACAGGCCTTCTTGTTCGATCTTAGGTGGAAAGGGCTTCACCGGACGACAGCAATGAGGAGCAGAAGTTCTTCAGGGGGTCACCAGTGATTCCTCGGTCCAGCCTCGTGTTCGCAGGATACTTGGCTCCTGTATCCCTGGGTTCGTAAGAACTCAGGAGATCGACATGGCAGTGGTGTTTCCAGCTCCCTCTTATCCACGGTTCCCTTCGCGCCAAAACGGAGGGGAGCCAATGGGAGATCCGCTCATCAACACACATACCATACGTGGACCAATCACGGACCACGGTGGTCCCAGGCATTCACACCACCCTAGACTCTCTGGCACCCAGGATGTGTATTGGGACCAGACAGCCCAGCCCACATCCTGGGGGCACTCAAACGACATGTAGAAGCCCGCGAAAGCAACCGTGTTTCGCGGGAAACTACATGCCCAAATAAGGAAGGCCCCGGGTCGCCTGACCCGGGGGAAGGTAAAGGGAGCAAGACGGACAGTGGACTAGACAAAGGAGCCTCGTGGTCCGGCCATTTTGTGTAGCCGGGCCACCCTTTTGTGTTCGCGGCAAAAACGTGCTCAGAACGGCAAAAGGAGCTCAAAATAAACCAAATGATTGCTGCCACCAGCCCAGTCCCGGAATGACTTGCACCGATCCAAAAACCATCCTACCAGAGTGTCTAGGGTCTGTAGAAGGCTAGAGACCCAAGAGAGCTGTAACTTAGCTTACAGTGCCCTCTTGTGTCGTGTTGCACTAAAATGGCGACACGATAAAAGAAACTACGGGAAACAGCGTTCCCCGGTACTGACTGTCTTAAGGGCATGTCAGTTTCCCCGTAAGAAAGGAGCGAAAGCCCAGAGGAGTACGGCAGAAGGCTGTACTTCTCTGGCAAAGTCAACAACAAGGTTAAAAACAATAGCAAAAAGTTTAGGGGTTGCCACATGGAAGGAAAGTTCCCTACAATAACGAAATCTTTCCTAACAATATCCAACTTCTTCCCATTCCAATCCTGAGACCCTTCCTATAACATGAGATGTGATGTCTCAATGCTTCTAATACCAAACCTGAGACCCGTCCTATAACATGAGATGTGATATCCAAATCCTTCCCATTCCAATCCTGAGACCCTTCCAATATCATGAGATGTGATATCTCAATGCTTCTAATATCAAACTTGAGACCCTCCATATAGCATGAGATGTGATATCCAAGTCCTTCCCATTCCAATCCTGAGACCCTTCCTATAGCATGAGAAGTGATATCTCAATGCTTCTAATACCAAACCTTAGACCCTTCCTTTATCATGAGATGTGATATCCAGCTCCTTCCCATTCCAATCCTGAGACCCTTCCGATATCATGAGATGTGATATCTCACTGCTTATAACAAACCTGAGACCCTTCCTATAGCATGAGATGTGATATCCAACTTCTTCCCATTCCAATCCTGAGACCCTTCCTATAACATGAGATGTGATGTCTCAATGCTTCTAATACCAAACCTGAGACCCGTCCTATAACATGAGATGTGATATCCAAATCCTTCCCATTCCAATCCTGAGACCCTTCCGATATCATGAGATGTGATATCTCAATGCTTCTAATATCAAACTTGAGACCCTCCCTATAGCATGAGATGGGATATCCAAGTCCTTCCCATTCCAATCCTGAGACCCTTCCTATAGCATGAGATGTGATATCCCAATGCTTCTACCAAACCTGAGACCCATACTATGGCATGAGATGTGATATCAAACTCCTTCCCATTCCAATCCTGAGACCCGTCCTATAACATGAGATGTGATATCCAAATCCTTCCCATTCCAATCCTGAGACCCTTCCGATATCATGAGATGTGATATCTCAATGCTTCTAATATCAAACTTGAGACCCTCCATATAGCATGAGATGTGATATCCAAGTCCTTCCCATTCCAATCCTGAGACCCTTCCTATAGCATGAGAAGTGATATCTCAATGCTTCTAATACCAAACCTTAGACCCTTCCTTTATCATGAGATGTGATATCCAGCTCCTTCCCATTCCAATCCTGAGACCCTTCCGATATCATGAGATGTGATATCTCACTGCTTATAACAAACCTGAGACCCTTCCTATAGCATGAGATGTGATATCCAACTTCTTCCCATTCCAATCCTGAGACCCTTCCTATAACATGAGATGTGATGTCTCAATGCTTCTACCAAACCTGAGACCCTTCCTACGGCATGAGATGTCATATACAACTCCTTCCCATTCCAATCCTGAGACCCTTCAGATAGCATGAGATGTGATATCTCAATGCTTCTAATACCAAATCTGAGATGCTTCCTATAGCATGAGATGTGATATCCAACTTCTTCCCATTCCAATCCTGAGACCCTTCCTATAGCATGAGATGTGATATCTCAATGCTTATACCAACCCTGAGACCCTTCCTATAGCATGAGATGTGATATCCAACTTCTTCCCATTCCAATCCTGAGACCCTTCCTATAACATGAGATGTGATGTCTCAATGCTTCTAATACCAAACCTGAGATCTTTCCTATAACATGAGATGTGATATCCAACTCCTTCCCATTCCAATTATGAGACCCTTCCTATAGCATGAGATATGATATCCAAGTCCTTCCCATTCCAATCCTGAGACCCTTCCTATAACATGAGATGGGATATCCAACTCCTTCCAAATCCAATACTGATACCCTTCCGATAGCATGAGATGTGATATCCCAATGCTTCTACCAAACCTGAGACCCATACTATGGCATGAGATGTGATATCAAACTCCTTCCCATTCCAATCCTGAGACCCTTCCTATAGCTTGAGATGTGATATCCAACTCCTTCCCATTCCAATCCTGAGACCCTTCCTATAACATGAGATGTGATATCCAACTCCTTCCCATTCCAACCTGAGACCCTTCCTTTAGCATGAGATGGGATATCCAACTCCTTCCAAATCCAATACTGATACCCTTCCGATAGCATGAGATGTGATATCCCAATGCTTCTACCAAACCTGAGACCCATACTATGGCATGAGATGTGATATCAAACTCCTTCCCATTCCAATCCTGAGACCCGTCCTATAACATGAGATGTGATATCCAAATCCTTCCCATTCCAATCCTGAGACCCTTCCGATATCATGAGTTGTGATATCTCAATGCTTCTAATATCAAACTTGAGACCCTCCCTATAGCATGAGATGTGATATCCAAGTCCTTCCCATTCCAATCCTGAGACCCTTCCTATAGCATGAGAAGTGATATCTCAATGCTTCTAATACCAAACCTTAGATCCTTCCTTTATCATGAGATGTGATATCCAACTCCTTCCCATTCCAATCCTGAGACCCTTCCGATATCATGAGATGTGATATCTCAATGCTTCTAATATCAAACTTGAGACCCTCCCTATAGCATGAGATGTGATATCCAAATACTTCCCATTCCAATCCTGAGACCCTCCCTATAGCATGAGAAGTGATATCTCAATGCTTCTAATACCAAACCTGAGATCCTTCCTATAACATGAGATGTGATATCCAACTCCTTCCCATTCCAATCCTGAGACACTTCCTATAGCATGAGATGTGCTATCCAACTCCTTCCCATTCCAATCCTGAGACTCTTATGATAGCATGAGATGTGATATCTCAATGCCTCTAATACCATACCTGAGATACTTCCGATAGCATGAGATGTGATATCTCAATGCTTCTAATACCAAACCTGAGATCCTTCCTATAACATGAGATGTGATATCCAAATCCTTCCCTTTCCAAACCTGAGACCCTCCCTTTAGCATGAGATGTGATATCCAACTCCTTCCCATTCCAATCCTGAGACCCTTCTGATAGCATGAGATGTGATATCTCAATGCCTCTAATACCAAACCTGAGATCCTACCTCTAACATGAAATGTGATATCCAACTCCTTCCCTTTCCAAACCTGAGACCCTGCCTATAGCATGAGATGTGATATCCAAGTCCTTCCCATTCCAATCCCGAGACCCTTCCTATAGCATGTGATGTGATATCTCAATGCTTATACCAAACCTGAGACCCTTCCTATGGCATGAGATGTCATATACAACTCCTTCCCATTCCAATCCTGAGACCCTCCCTATAGCATGAGATGTGATATCTCAATGCTTATACCAAACCTGAGACCCTTCCTATAGCATGAGATGTGATATCCAACTTCTTCCCATTCCAATCCTGAGACCCTTCCTATAACATGAGATTTGATGTCTCAATGCTTCTAATACCAAACCTGAGATCTTTCCTATACCATGAGATGTGATATCCAACTCCTTCCCATTCCAATTCTGAGACCCTTCCTATAGCATGAGATGTGATATCTCAATGCTTATACCAAACCTGAGACCCTTCCTATAGCTTGAGATGTGATATCCAACTCCTTCCCATTCCAATCCTGAGACCCTTCCTATAACATGAGATGTGATATCCAACTCCTTCCCATTCCAACCTGAGACCCTTCCTTTAGCATGAGATGTGATATCCAGCTCCTTCCCATTCCAATCCTGAGACTCTTCCGATATCATGAGATGTGATATCTCACTGCTTATAACAAACCTGAGACCCTTCCTATAGCATGAGATGTGATATCCAACTTCTTCCCATTCCAATCCTGAGACCCTTCCTATAACATGAGATGTGATGTCTCAATGCTTCTAATACCAAACCTGAGACCCGTCCTATAACATGAGATGTGATATCCAAATCCTTCCCATTCCAATCCTGAGACCCTTCCGATATCATGAGATGTGATATCTCAATGCTTCTAATATCAAACTTGAGACCCTCCCTATAGCATGAGATGTGATATCCAAGTCCTTCCCATTCCAATCCTGAGACCCTTCCTATAGCATGAGATGTGATATCTCAATGCTTCTAATACCAAACCTTAGACCCTTCCTTTATCATGAGATGTGATATCCAACTTCTTCCCATTCCAATCCTGAAACCCTTCCTATAACATGAGATGTGATGTCTCAATGCTTCTAATACCAAACCTGAGATCTTTCCTATAACATGAGATGATATCCAACTCCTTCCCATTCCAATTCTGAGACCCTTCCTATATCATTAGATATGATATCCAAGTCCTTCCCATTCCAATCCTGAGACCCTTCCTATAACATGAGATGTGATATCCAACTCCTTCCCATTCCAACCTGAGACCCTTCCTATAGCATGAGATGGGATATCCAACTCCTTCCAAATCCAATACTGATACCCTTCCTATAGCTTGTGATGTGATATCCAACTCCTTCCCATTCCAATTCTGAGACCCTTCCTATACCATGAGACTTGATATCTCAATGCTTCTAATACCAAATCTGAGATCCTTCCTATAGCATGAGATGTGATATCCAACTTCTTCCCATTCCAATCCTGAGACCCTTCCTATAGCATGAGATGTGATATCTCAATGCTACCAAACATGAGACCCTTCCTATAGCATGAGATGTGATATCCAACTCCTTCCCATTCCAATCCTGAGACACTTCCTATAGCATGAGATGTTTCTCACTGCTTATAACAAACCTGAGACCCTTCCTATAGCATGAGATGTGATATCCAATCCTTCCCATTCCAATCCTGAGACCCTTCCTATAGCATGAGATGTGATATCTCAATGCTTCTAATATCAAACATGAGACCCTCCCTATAGCATATGTGATATCCAAGTCCTTCCCATTCCAAACCTGAGACTCTTCCTATAACATGAGATGGGATATCCAACTCCTTCCCATTCCAATCCTGAGACCCTTTCGATTGCAAAGATGTGATATCTCAATGCTTATACCAAACCTGAGACCCTTCCTACGGCATGAGATGTCATATACAACTCCTTCCCATTCCAATATTGAGACCCTTCCGATAGCATGAGATGTGATATCTCAATGCTTCTAATACCAAATCTGAGATGCTTCCTATAGCATGAGATGTGATATCCAACTTCTTCCCATTCCAATCCTGAGACCCTTCCTATAGCATGAGATGTGATATCTCAATGCTTATACCAAACCTGAGACCCTTCCTATAGCATGAGATGTGATATCCAACTTCTTCCCATTCCAATCCTGAGACCCTTCCTATAACATGAGATGTGATGTCTCAATGCTTCTAATAACAAACCTGAGATCTTTCCTATAACATGAGATGTGATATCCAACTCCTTCCCATTACAATTATGAGACCCTTCCTATAGCATGAGATATGATATCCAAGTCCTTCCCATTCCAATCCTGAGACCCTTCCTATAACATGAGATGGGATATCCAACTCCTTCCAAATCCAATACTGATACCCTTCCGATAGCATGAGATGTGATATCCCAATGCTTCTACCAAACCTGAGACCCATACTATGGCATGAGATGTGATATCAAACTCCTTCCCATTCCAATCCTGAGACCCTTCCTATAGCTTGAGATGTGATATCCAACTCCTTCCCATTCCAATCCTGAGACCCTTCCTATAACATGAGATGTGATATCCAACGCCTTCCCATTCCAACCTGAGACCCTTCCTTTAGCATGAGATGGGATATCCAACTCCTTCCAAATCCAATACTGATACCCTTCCGATAGCATGAGATGTGATATCCCAATGCTTCTACCAAACCTGAGACCCATACTATGGCATGAGATGTGATATCAAACTCCTTCCCATTCCAATCCTGAGACCCGTCCTATAACATGAGATGTGATATCCAAATCCTTCCCATTCCAATCCTGAGACCCTTCCGATATCATGAGATGTGATATCTCAATGCTTCTAATATCAAACTTGAGACCCTCCCTATAGCATGAGATGTGATATCCAAGTCCTTCCCATTCCAATCCTGAGACCCTTCCTATAGCATGAGAAGTGATATCTCAATGCTTCTAATACCAAACCTTAGACCCTTCCTTTATCATGAGATGTGATATCCAACTCCTTCCCATTCCAATCCTGAGACCCTTCCGATATCATGAGATGTGATATCTCAATGCTTCTAATATCAAACTTGAGACCCTCCCTATAGCATGAGATGTGATATCCAAATACTTCCCATTCCAATCCTGAGACCCTCCCTATAGCATGAGAAGTGATATCTCAATGCTTCTAATACCAAAAATGAGATCCTTCCTATAACATGAGATGTGATATCCAACTCCTTCCCATTCCAATCCTGAGACACTTCCTATAGCATGAGATGTGCCATCCAACTCCTTCCCATTCCAATCCTGAGACTCTTATGATAGCATGAGATGTGATATCTCAATGCCTCTAATACCAAACCTGAGATACTTCCGATAGCATGAGATGTGATATCTCAATGCTTCTAATACCAAACCTGAGATACTTCCTATAACATGAGATGTGATATCCAAATCCTTCCCTTTCCAAACCTGAGACCCTCTCTTTAGCATGAGATGTGATATCCAACTCCTTCCCATTCCAATCCTGAGACCCTTCTGATAGCATGAGATGTGATATCTCAATGCCTCTAATACCAAACCTGAGATCCTACCTCTAACATGAAATGTGATATCCAACTCCTTCCCTTTCCAAACCTGAGACCCTGCCTATAGCATGAGATGTGATATCCAAGTCCTTCCCATTCCAATCCCGAGACCCTTCCTATAGCATGTGATGTGATATCTCAATGCTTATACCAAACCTGAGACCCTTCCTATGGCATGAGATGTCATATACAACTCCTTCCCATTCCAATCCTGAGACCCTTCCTATAGCAAGAGATGTGATATCTCAATGCTTATACCAAACCTGAGACCCTTCCTATAGCATGAGATGTGATATCCAACTTCTTCCCATTCCAATCCTGAGACCCTTCCTATAACATGAGATTTGATGTCTCAATGCTTCTAATACCAAACCTGAGATCTTTCCTATAACATGAGATGTGATATCCAACTCCTTCCCATTCCAATTCTGAGACCCTTCCTATAGCATGAGATGTGATATCTCAATGCTTATACCAAACCTGAGACTCTTCCTATAGCTTGAGATGTGATATCCAACTCCTTCCCATTCCAAACCTGAGACCCTTCCTATAGCTTGAGGTGTGATATCCAACTCCTTCCCCTTCCAAACCTGAGAGCCTTCCCATAGCATGAGATATGATATCCAAGTCCTTCCCATTCCGATCCTGAGACCCTTCCTATAACATGAGATGTGATATCCAACTCCTTCCCATTCCAACCTGAGACCCTTCCTATAGCATGATGGGATATCCAACTCCTTCCAAATCCAATACTGATACCCTTCCGATAGCATGAGATGTGATATCCCAATGCTTCTACCAAACCTGAGACCCATACTATGGCATGAGATGTGATATCAAACTTCTTCCCATTCCAATCCTGAGACCCTTCCTATAGCTTGAGATGTGTTATCCAACTCCTTCCCATTCCAATTCTGAGACCCTTCCTATACCATGAGACTTGATATCTCAATGCTTCTAATACCAAACCTGAGACCCGTCCTATAACATGAGATGTGATATCCAAATCCTTCCCCTTCCAAACCTTAGACCCTTCCTATATCATGAGATGTGATATCCAACTCCTTCCCATTCCAATCCTGAGACCCTTCCGATATCATGAGATTTGTTATCTCAATGCTTCTAATATCAAACTTGAGATCCTCCCTATAGCATGAGATGTGACATCCAAGTCCTTCCCATTCCAATCCTGAGACCCTTCCGATAGCAGAGATGTGATATCTCAATGCTTATACCAAACCTGAGACCCTTCCTATAGCCTGAGATGTCATATACAACTCCTTCCAATTCCAATCCTGAGACCCTTCCTATAGCATGAGATGTGATATCTCAATGCTTATACCAAATCAGAGACCCTTCCTATAGCATGAGATGTGATATCCAACTCCTTCCCATTCCAATCCTGAGACCCTTCCTATAGCATGAGAAGTGATATCTCCATGCGTATACCAAACCTGAGACCCTTCCTATAGCATGAGATGTGATATCCAAATCCGTCCAATTCCAATCCTGAGACCCTTCCTATACCATGAGATGTGATATCTCAATGCTTATACCAAACCTGAGAGCCTACCTATAGCATGAGATGTGATGTCCAAGTCCATCCCATTCCAATCCTTAGACCCTTCCTACAGCATGCGATGTGATATCTCAATGATTCTAATACCAAACCAGAGACCCGTCCTATAACATGGGATGGGATATCCAACTTCTTCCCATTCCAATCCTGAGACCCTTCCTATAGCATGAGATGTGATATCTCAATGCTACCAAACCTGAGACCCTTCCTATAGCATGAGATGTGATATCCAACTCCTTCCCATTCCAATCCTGAGACACTTCCTATAGCATGAGATGTATCTCACTGCTTATAACAAGCCTGAGACCCTTCCTATAGCATGAGATGTGATATCCAATCCTTCCCATTCCAATCCTGAGACCCTTCCTATAGCATGAGATGTGATATCTCAATGCTTCTAATATCAAACTTGAGACCCTCCCTATAGCATATGTGATATCCAAGTCCTTCCCATTCCAATCCTGAGACACTTCCTATAGCATGAGATGTGATATCTCAATGCTTCTAATACCAAACCTGAGACTCTTCCTATAACATGAGATGGGATATCCAACTCCTTCCCATTCCAATCCTGAGACCCTTTCGATTGCAAAGATGTGATATCTCAATTCTTATACCAAACCTGAGACCCTTCCTACGGCATGAGATGTCATATACAACTCCTTCCCATTCCAATCCTGAGACCCTTCCGATAGCATGAGATGTGATATCTCAATGCTTCTAATACCAAATCTGAGATGCTTCCCATAGCATGAGATGTGATATCCAACTTCTTCCCATTCCAATACTGAGACCCTTCCTATAGCATGAGATGTGATATCTCAATGCTTATACCAAACCTGAGACCCTTCCTATAGCATGAGATGTGATATCCAACTTCTTCCCATTCCAATCCTGAGACCCTTCCTATAACATGAGATGTGATGTCTCAATGCTTCTAATACCAAACCTGAGATCTTTCCTATAACATGAGATGTGATATCCAACTCCTTCCCATTCCAATTATGAGACCCTTCCTATAGCATGAGATATGATATCCAAGTCCTTCCCATTCCAATCCTGAGACCCTTCCTATAACATGAAATGTGATATCCAACTCCTTCCCATTCCAACCTGAGACCCTTCCTATAGCATGAAATGGGATATCCAACTCCTTCCAAATCCAATACTGATACCCTTCCGATAGCATGAGATGTGATATCCCAATGCTTCTACCAAACCTGAGACCCATACTATGGCATGAGATGTGATATCAAACTCCTTCCCATTCCAATCCTGAGACCCTTCCTATAGCTTGAGATGTGATATCCAACTCCTTCCCATTCCAATTCTGAGACCCTTCCTATACCATGAGACTTGATATCTCAATGCTTCTAATACCAAACCTGAGACCCGTCCTATAACATGAGATGTGATATCCAAATCCTTCCCATTCCAATCCTGAGACCCTTCCGATATCATGAGATGTGATATCTCAATGCTTCTAATATCAAACTTGAGACCCTCCCTATAGCATGAGATGTGATATCCAAGACCTTCCCATTCCAATCCTGAGACCCTTCCTATAGCATGAGAAGTGATATCTCAATGCTTCTAATACCAAACCTTAGACCCTTCCTTTATCATGAGATGTGATATCCAGCTCCTTCCCATTCCAATCCTGAGACCCTTCCGATATCATGAGATGTGATATCTCACTGCTTATAACAAACCTGAGACCCTTCCTATAGCATGAGATGTGATATCCAACTTCTTCCCATTCCAATCCTGAGACCCTTCCTATAACATGAGATGTGATGTCTCAATGCTTCTAATACCAAACCTGAGACCCGTCCTATAACATGAGATGTGATATCCAAATCCTTCCCATTCCAATCCTGAGACCCTTCCGATATCATGAGATGTGATATCTCAATGCTTCTAATATCAAACTTGAGACCCTCCCTATAGCATGAGATGTGATATCCAAGTCCTTCCCATTCCAATCCTGAGACCCTTCCTATAGCATGAGAAGTGATATCTCAATGCTTCTAATACCAAACCTTAGACCCTTCCTTTATCATGAGATGTGATATCCAATTTCTTCCCATTCCAATCCTGAGACCCTTCCTATAGCATGAGATGTGATATCTCAAAGCTTATACCAAACCTGAGACCCTTCCTATAGCATGAGATGTGATATCCAACTTCTTCCCATTCCAATCCTGAGACCCTTCCTATAACATGAGATGTGATGTCTCAATGCTTCTAATACCAAACCTGAGATCTTTCCTATAACATGAGATGACATCCAACTCCTTCCCATTCCAATTCTGAGACCCTTCCTATAGCATTAGATATGATATCCAAGTCCTTCCCATTCCAATCCTGAGACCCTTCCTATAACATGAGATGTGATATCCAACTCCTTCCCATTCCAACCTGAGACCCTTCCTATAGCATGAGATGGGATATCCAACTCCTTCCAAATCCAATACTGATACCCTTCCGATAGCATGAGATGTGATATCCCAATGCTTCTACCAAACCTGAGACCCATACTATGGCATGAGATGTGATATCAAACTCCTTCCCATTCCAATCCCGAGACCCTTCCTATAGCTTGAGATGTGATATCCAACTCCTTCCCATTCCAATTCTGAGACCCTTCCTATACCATGAGACTTGATATCTCAATGCTTCTAATACCAAATCTGAGATCCTTCCTATAGCATGAGATGTGATATCCAACTTCTTCCCATTCCAATCCTGAGACCCTTCCTATAGCATGAGATGTGATATCTCAATGCTACCAAACCTGAGACCCTTCCTATAGCATGAGATGTGATATCCAACTCCTTCCCATTCCAATCCTGAGACACTTCCTATAGCATGAGATGTTTCTCACTGCTTATAACAAACCTGAGACCCTTCCTATAGCATGAGATGTGATATCCAATCCTTCCCATTCCAATCCTGAGACCCTTCCTATAGCATGAGATGTGATATCTCAATGCTTCTAATATCAAACTTGAGACCCTCCCTATAGCATATGTGATATCCAAGTCCTTCCCATTCCAATCCTGAGACCCTTCCTATAACATGAGATGTGATGTCTCAATGCTTCTAATACCAAACCTGAGATCTTTCCTATAACATGAGATGACATCCAACTCCTTCCCATTCCAATTCTGAGACCCTTCCTATAGCATTAGATATGATATCCAAGTCCTTCCCATTCCAATCCTGAGACCCTTCCTATAACATGAGATGTGATATCCAACTCCTTCCCATTCCAACCTGAGACCCTTCCTATAGCATGAGATGGGATATCCAACTCCTTCCAAAATCCAATACTGATACCCTTCCGATAGCATGAGATGTGATATCCCAATGCTTCTACCAAACCTGAGACCCATACTATGGCATGAGATGTGATATCAAACTCCTTCCCATTCCAATTCTGAGACCCTTCCTATACCATGAGACTTGATATCTCAATGCTTCTAATACCAAATCTGAGATCCTTCCTATAGCATGAGATGTGATATCCAACTTCTTCCCATTCCAATCCTGAGACCCTTCCTATAGCATGAGATGTGATATCTCAATGCTACCAAACCTGAGACCCTTCCTATAGCATGAGATGTGATATCCAACTCCTTCCCATTCCAATCCTGAGACACTTCCTATAGCATTAGATGTTTCTCACTGCTTATAACAAACCTGAGACCCTTCCTATAGCATGAGATGTGATATCCAATCCTTCCCATTCCAATCCTGAGACCCTTCCTATAGCATGAGATGTGATATCTCAATGCTTCTAATATCAAACTTGAGACCCTCCCTATAGCATATGTGATATCCAAGTCCTTCCCATTCCAATCCTGAGACACTTCCTAATGCATGAGATGTGATATCTCAATGCTTCTAATACCAAACCTGAGACTCTTCCTATAACATGAGATGGGATATCCAACTCCTTCCCATTCCAATCCTGAGACCCTTTCGATTGCAAAGATGTGATATCTCAATGCTTATACCAAACCTGAGACCCTTCCTACGGCATGAGATGTCATATACAACTCCTTCCCATTCCAATCCTGAGACCCTTCCGATAGCATGAGATGTGATATCTCAATGCTTCTAATACCAAATCTGAGATGCTTCCTATAGCATGAGATGTGATATCCAACTTCTTCCCATTCCAATCCTGAGACCCTTCCTATAGCATGAGATGTGATATCTCAATGCTTATACCAAACCTGAGACCCTTCCTATAGCATGAGATGTGATATCCAACTTCTTCCCATTCCAATCCTGAGACCCTTCCTATAACATGAGATGTGATGTCTCAATGCTTCTAATACCAAACCTGAGATCTTTCCTATAACATGAGATGTGATATCCAACTCCTTCCCATTCCAATTATAAGACCCTTCCTATAGCATGAGATATGATATCCAAGTCCTTCCCATTCCAATCCTGAGACCCTTCCTATAACATGAGATGGGACATCCAACTCCTTCCAAATCCAATACTGATACCCTTCCGATAGCATGAGATGTGATATCCCAATGCTTCTACCAAACCTGAGACCCATACTATGGCATGAGATGTGATATCAAACTCCTTCCCATTCCAATCCTGAGACCCTTCCTATAGCTTGAGATGTGATATCCAACTCCTTCCCATTCCAATCCTGAAACCCTTCCTATAACATGAGATGTGATATCCAACTCCTTCCCATTCCAACCTGAGACCCTTCCTTTAGCATGAGATGGGATATCCAACTCCTTCCAAATCCAATACTGATACCCTTCCGATAGCATGAGATGTGATATCCCAATGCTTCTACCAAACCTGAGACCCATACTATGGCATGAGATGTGATTTCAAACTCCTTCCCATTCCAATCCTGAGACCCGTCCTATAACATGAGATGTGATATCCAAATCCTTCCCATTCCAATCCTGAGACCCTTCCGATATCATGAGATGTGATATCTCAATGCTTCTAATATCAAACTTGAGACCCTCCCTATAGCATGAGATGTGATATCCAAGTCCTTCCCATTCCAATCCTGAGACCCTTCCTATAGCATGAGAAGTGATATCTCAATGCTTCTAATACCAAACCTTAGACCCTTCCTTTATCATGAGATGTGATATCCAACTCCTTCCCATTCCAATCCTGAGACCCTTCCGATATCATGAGATGTGATATCTCAATGCTTCTAATATCAAACTTGAGACCCTCCCTATAGCATGAGATGTGATATCCAAATACTTCCCATTCCAATCCTGAGACCCTCCCTATAGCATGAGAAGTGATATCTCAATGCTTCTAATACCAAACCTGAGATCCTTCCTATAACATGATATGTGATATCCAACTCCTTCCCATTCCAATCCTGAGACACTTCCCATAGCATGAGATGTGCTATCCCACTCCTTCCCATTCCAATCCTGAGACTCTTATGATAGCATGAGATGTGATATCTCAATGCCTCTAATACCAAACCTGAGATACTTCCGATAGCATGAGATGTGATATCTCAATGCTTCTAATACCAAACCTGAGATCCTTCCTATACCATGAGATGTGATATCCAAATCCTTCCCTTTCCAAACCTGAGACCCTCCCTTTAGCATGAGATGTGATATCCAACTCCTTCCCATTCCAATCCTGAGACCCTTCTGATAGCATGAGATGTGATATCTCAATGCCTCTAATACCAAACCTGAGATCCTACCTCTAACATGAAATGTGATATCCAACTCCTTCCCTTTCCAAACCTGAGACCCTGCCTATAGCATGAGATGTGATATCCAAGTCCTTCCCATTCCAATCCCGAGACCCTTCCTATAGCATGTGATGTGATATCTCAATGCTTATACCAAACCTGAGACCCTTCCTATGGCATGAGATGTCATATACAACTCCTTCCCATTCCAATCCTGAGACCCTTCCTATAGCATGAGATGTGATATCTCAATGCTTATACCAAACCTGAGACCCTTCCTATAGCATGAGATGTGATATCCAACTTCTTCCCATTCCAATCCTGAGACCCTTCCTATAACATGAGATTTGATGTCTCAATGCTTCTAATACCAAACCTGAGATCTTTCCTATAACATGAGATGTGATATCCAACTCCTTCCCATTCCAATTCTGAGACCCTTCCTATAGCATGAGATGTGATATCTCAATGCTTATACCAAACCTGAGACTCTTCCTATAGCTTGAGATGTGATATCCAACTCCTTCCCATTCCAAACCTGAGACCCTTCCTATACCTTGAGGTGTGATATCCAACTCCTTCCCCTTCCAAACCTGAGAGCCTTCACATAGCATGAGATATGATATCCAAGTCCTTCCCATTCCAATCCTGAGACCCTTCCTATAACATGAGATGTGATATCCAACTCCTTCCCATTCCAACCTGAGGCCCTTCCTATAGCATGATGGGATATCCAACTCCTTCCAAATCCAATACTGATACCCTTCCGATAGCATGAGATGTGATATCCCAATGCTTCTACCAAACCTGAGACCCATACTATGGCATGAGATGTGATATCAAACTTCTTCCCATTCCAATCCTGAGACCCTTCCTATAGCTTGAGATGTGTTATCCAACTCCTTCCCATTCCAATTCTGAGACCCTTCCTATACCATGAGACTTGATATCTCAATGCTTCTAATACCAAACCTGAGACCCGTCCTATAACATGAGATGTGATATCCAAATCCTTCCCCTTCCAAACCTTAGACCCTTCCTATATCATGAGATGTGATATCCAACTCCTTCCCATTCCAATCCTGAGACCCTTCCGATATCATGAGATTTGTTATCTCAATGCTTCTAATATCAAACATGAGACCCTCCCTATAGCATGAGATGTGACATCCAAGTCCTTCCCATTCCAATCCTGAGACCCTTCCGATAGCAGAGATGTGATATCTCAATGCTTATACCAAACCTGAGACCCTTCCTATAGCCTGAGATTTCATATACAACTCCTTCCAATTCCAATCCTGAGACCCTTCCTATAGCATGAGATGTGATATCTCAATGCTTATACCAAATCAGAGACCCTTCCTATAGCATGAGATGTGATATCCAACTCCTTCCCATTCCAATCCTGAGACCCTTCCTATAGCATGAGAAGTGATATCTCCATGCGTATACCAAACCTGAGACCCTTCCTATAGCATGAGATGTGATATCCAAATCCGTCCAATTCCAATCCTGAGACCCTTCCTATACCATGAGATGTGATATCTCAATGCTTATACCAAACCTGAGAGCCTACCTATAGCATGAGATGTGATGTCCAAGTCCATCCCATTCCAATCCTTAGACCCTTCCTACAGCATGCGATGTGATATCTCAATGATTCTAATACCAAACCAGAGACCCGTCCTATAACATGGGATGGGATATCCAACTTCTTCCCATTCCAATCCTGAGACCCTTCCTATAGCATGAGATGTGATATCTCAATGCTACCAAACCTGAGACCCTTCCTATAGCATGAGATGTGATATCCAACTCCTTCCCATTCCAATCCTGAGACACTTCCTATAGCATGAGATGTATCTCACTGCTTATAACAAACCTGAGACCCTTCCTATAGCATGAGATGTGATATCCAATCCTTCCCATTCCAATCCTGAGACCCTTCCTATAGCATGAGATGTGATATCTCAATGCTTCTAATATCAAACTTGAGACCCTCCCTATAGCATATGTGATATCCAAGTCCTTCCCATTCCAATCCTGAGACACTTCCTATAGCATGAGATGTGATATCTCAATGCTTCTAATACCAAACCTGAGACTCTTCCTATAACATGAGATGGGATATCCAACTCCTTCCCATTCCAATCCTGAGACCCTTTCGATTGCAAAGATGTGATATCTCAATTCTTATACCAAACCTGAGACCCTTCCTACGGCATGAGATGTCATATTCAACTCCTTCCCATTCCAATCCTGAGACCCTTCCGATAGCATGAGATGTGATATCTCAATGCTTCTAATACCAAATCTGAGATGCTTCCTATAGCATGAGATGTGATATCCAACTTCTTCCCATTCCAATCCTGAGACCCTTCCTATAGCATGAGATGTGATATCTCAATGCTTATACCAAACCTGAGACCCTTCCTATAGCATGAGATGTGATATCCAACTTCTTCCCATTCCAATCCTGAGACCCTTCCTATAACATGAGATGTGATGTCTCAATGCTTCTAATACCAAACCTGAGATCTTTCCTATAACATGAGATGTGATATCCAACTCCTTCCCATTCCAATTATGAGACCCTTCCTATAGCATGAGATATGATATCCAAGTCCTTTCCATTCCAATCCTGAGACCCTTCCTATAACATGAGATGTGATATTCAACTCCTTCCCATTCCAACCTGAGACCCTTCCTATAGCATGAAATGGGATATCCAACTCCTTCCAAATCCAATACTGATACCCTTCCGATAGCATGAGATGTGATATCCCAATGCTTCTACCAAACCTGAGACCCATACTATGGCATGAGATGTGATATCAAACTCCTTCCCATTCCAATCCTGAGACCCTTCCTATAGCTTGAGATGTGACATCCAACTCCTTCCCATTCCAATTCTGAGACCCTTCCTATACCATGAGACTTGATATCTCAATGCTTCTAATACCAAACCTGAGACCCGTCCTATAACATGAGATGTGATATCCAAATCCTTCCCATTCCAATCCTGAGACCCTTCCGATATCATGAGATGTGATATCTCAATGCTTCTAATATCAAACTTGAGACCCTCCCTATAGCATGAGATGTGATATCCAAGACCTTCCCATTCCAATCCTGAGACCCTTCCTATAGCATGAGAAGTGATATCTCAATGCTTCTAATACCAAACCTTAGACCCTTCCTTTATCATGAGATGTGATATCCAGCTCCTTCCCATTCCAATCCTGAGACCCTTCCGATATCATGAGATGTGATATCTCACTGCTTGTAACAAACCTGAGACCCTTCCTATAGCATGAGATGTGATATCCAACTTCTTCCCATTCCAATCCTGAGACCCTTCCTATAACATGAGATGTGATGTCTCAATGCTTCTAATACCAAACCTGAGACCCGTCCTATAACATGAGATGTGATATCCAAATCCTTCCCATTCCAATCCTGAGACCCTTCCGATATCATGAGATGTGATATCTCAATGCTTCTAATATCAAACTTGAGACCCTCCCTATAGCATGAGATGTGATATCCAAGTCCTTCCCATTCCAATCCTGAGACCCTTCCTATAGCATGAGAAGTGATATCTCAATGCTTCTAATACCAAACCTTAGACCCTTCCTTTATCATGAGATGTGATATCCAATTTCTTCCCAGTCCAATCCTGAGACCCTTCCTATAGCATGAGATGTGATATCTCAAAGCTTATACCAAACCTGAGACCCTTCCTATAGCATGAGATGTGATATCCAACTTCTTCCCATTCCAATCCTGAGACCCTTCCTATAACATGAGATGTGATGTCTCAATGCTTCTAATACCAAACCTGAGATCTTTCCTATAACATGAGATGACATCCAACTCCTTCCCATTCCAATTCTGAGACCCTTCCTATAGCATTAGATATGATATCCAAGTCCTTCCCATTCCAATCCTGAGACCCTTCCTATAACATGAGATGTGATATCCAACTCCTTCCCATTCCAACCTGAGACCCTTCCTATAGCATGAGATGGGATATCCAACTCCTTCCAAATCCAATACTGATACCCTTCCGATAGCATGAGATGTGATATCCCAATGCTTCTACCAAACCTGAGACCCATACTATGGCATGAGATGTGATATCAAACTCCTTCCCATTCCAATCCTGAGACCCTTCCTATAGCTTGAGATGTGATATCCAACTCCTTCCCATTCCAATTCTGAGACCCTTCCTATACCATGAGACTTGATATCTCAATGCTTCTAATACCAAATCTGAGATCCTTCCTATAGCATGAGATGTGATATCCAACTTCTTCCCATTCCAATCCTGAGACCCTTCCTATAGCATGAGATGTGATATCTCAATGCTACCAAACCTGAGACCCTTCCTATAGCATGAGATGTGATATCCAACTCCTTCCCATTCCAATCCTGAGACACTTCCTATAGCATGAGATGTTTCTCACTGCTTATAACAAACCTGAGACCCTTCCTATAGCATGAGATGTGATATCCAATCCTTCCCATTCCAATCCTGAGACCCTTCCTATAGCATGAGATGTGATATCTCAATGCTTCTAATATCAAACTTGAGACCCTCCCTATAGCATATGTGATATCCAAGTCCTTCCCATTCCAATCCTGAGACACTTCCTAATGCATGAGATGTGATATCTCAATGCTTCTAATACCAAACCTGAGACTCTTCCTATAACATGAGATGGGATATCCAACTCCTTCCCATTCCAATCCTGAGACCCTTTCGATTGCAAAGATGTGATATCTCAATGCTTATACCAAACCTGAGACCCTTCCTACGGCATGAGATGTCATATACAACTCCTTCCCATTCCAATCCTGAGACCCTTCCGATAGCATGAGATGTGATATCTCAATGCTTCTAATACCAAATCTGAGATGCTTCCTATAGCATGAGATGTGATATCCAACTTCTTCCCATTCCAATCCTGAGACCCTTCCTATAGCATGAGATGTGATATCTCAATGCTTATACCAAACCTGAGACCCTTCCTATAGCATGAGATGTGATATCCAACTTCTTCACATTCCAATCCTGAGACCCTTCCTATAACATGAGATGTGATGTCTCAATGCTTCTAATACCAAACCTGAGATCTTTCCTATAACATGAGATGTGATATCCAACTCCTTCCCATTCCAATTATGAGACCCTTCCTATAGCATGAGATATGATATCCAAGTCCTTCCCATTCCAATCCTGAGACCCTTCCTATAACATGAGATGGGATATCCAACTCCTTCCAAATCCAATACTGATACCCTTCCGATAGCATGAGATGTGATATCCCAATGCTTCTACCAAACCTGAGACCCATACTATGGCATGAGATGTGATATCAAACTCCTTCCCATTCCAATCCTGAGACCCTTCCTATAGCTTGAGATGTGATATCCAACTCCTTCCCATTCCAATTCTGAGACCCTTCCTATACCATGAGACTTGATATCTCAATGCTTCTAATACCAAACCTGAGACCCGTCCTATAACATGAGATGTGATATCCAAATCCTTCCCATTCCAATCCTGAGACCCTTCCGATATCATGAGATGTGATATCTCAATGCTTCTAATATCAAACTTGAGACCCTCCCTATAGCATGAGATGTGATATCCAAATACTTCCCATTCCAATCCTGAGACCCTCCCTATAGCATGAGAAGTGATATCTCAATGCTTCTAATACCAAACCTGAGATCCTTCCTATAACATGAGATGTGATATCCAACTCCTTCCCATTCCAATCCTGAGACACTTCCTATAGCATGAGATGTGCTATCCAACTCCTTCCCATTCCAATCCTGAGACTCTTATGATAGCATGAGATGTGATATCTCAATGCCTCTAATACCAAACCTGAGATACTTCCGATAGCATGAGATGTGATATCTCAATGCTTCTAATACCAAACCTGAGATCCTTCCTATAACATGAGATGTGATATCCAAATCCTTCCCTTTCCAAACCTGAGACCCTCCCTTTAGCATGAGATGTGATATCCAACTCCTTCCCATTCCAATCCTGGGACCCTTCTGATAGCATGAGATGTGATATCTCAATGCCTCTAATACCAAACCTGAGATCCTACCTCTAACATGAAATGTGATATCCAACTCCTTCCCTTTCCAAACCTGAGACCCTGCCTATAGCATGAGATGTGATATCCAAGTCCTTCCCATTCCAATCCTGAGACCCTTCCTATAGCATGTGATGTGATATCTCAATGCTTATACCAAACCTGAGACCCTTCCTATGGCATGAGATGTCATATACAACTCCTTCCCATTCCAATCCTGAGACCCTTCCTATAGCATGAGATGTGATATCTCAATGCTTATACCAAACCTGAGACTCTTCCTATAGCTTGAGATGTGATATCCAACTCCTTCCCATTCCAAACCTGAGACCCTTCCTATAGCTTGAGGTGTGATATCCAACTCCTTCCCCTTCCAAACCTGAGAGCCTTCCCATAGAATGAGATATGATATCCAAGTCCTTCCCATTCCAATCCTGAGACCCTTCCTATAACATGAGATGTGATATCCAACTCCTTCCCATTCCAACCTGAGGCCCTTCCTATAGCATGATGGGATATCCAACTCCTTCCAAATCCAATACTGATACCCTTCCGATAGCATGAGATGTGATATCCCAATGCTTCTACCAAACCTGAGACCCATACTATGGCATGAGATGTGATATCAAACTTCTTCCCATTCCAATCCTGAGACCCTTCCTATAGCTTGAGATGTGTTATCCAACTCCTTCCCATTCCAATTCTGAGACCCTTCCTATACCATGAGACTTGATATCTCAATGCTTCTAATACCAAACCTGAGACCCGTCCTATAACATGAGATGTGATATCCAAATCCTTCCCCTTCCAAACCTTAGACCCTTCCTATATCATGAGATGTGATATCCAACTCCTTCCCATTCCAATCCTGAGACCCTTCCGATATCATGAGATTTGTTATCTCAATGCTTCTAATATCAAACATGAGACCCTCCCTATAGCATGAGATGTGACATCCAAGTCCTTCCCATTCCAATCCTGAGACCCTTCCGATAGCAGAGATGTGATATCTCAATGCTTATACCAAACCTGAGACCCTTCCTATAGCCTGAGATGTCATATACAACTCCTTCCAATTCCAATCCTGAGACCCTTCCTATAGCATGAGATGTGATATCTCAATGCTTATACCAAATCAGAGACCCTTCCTATAGCATGAGATGTGATATCCAACTCCTTCCCATTCCAATCCTGAGACCCTTCCTATAGCATGAGAAGTGATATCTCCATGCGTATACCAAACCTGAGACCCTTCCTATAGCATGAGATGTGATATCCAAATCCGTCCAATTCCAATCCTGAGACCCTTCCTATACCATGAGATGTGATATCTCAATGCTTATACCAAACCTGAGAGCCTACCTATAGCATGAGATGTGATGTCCAAGTCCATCCCATTCCAATCCTTAGACCCTTCCTACAGCATGCGATGTGATATCTCAATGATTCTAATACCAAACCAGAGACCCGTCCTATAACATGGGATGGGATATACAACTTCTTCCCATTCCAATCCTGAGACCCTTCCTATAGCATGAGATATGATATCTCAATGCTACCAAACCTGAGACCCTTCCTATAGCATGAGATGTGATATCCAACTCCTTCCCATTCCAATCCTGAGACACTTCCTATAGCATGAGATGTATCTCACTGCTTATAACAAACCTGAGACCCTTCCTATAGCATGAGATGTGATATCCAATCCTTCCCATTCCAATCCTGAGACCCTTCCTATAGCATGAGATGTGATATCTCAATGCTTCTAATATCAAACTTGAGACCCTCCCTATAGCATATGTGATATCCAAGTCCTTCCCATTCCAATCCTGAGACACTTCCTATAGCATGAGATGTGATATCTCAATGCTTCTAATACCAAACCTGAGACTCTTCCTATAACATGAGATGGGATATCCAACTCCTTCCCATTCCAATCCTGAGACCCTTTCGATTGCAAAGATGTGATATCTCAATTCTTATACCAAACCTGAGACCCTTCCTACGGCATGAGATGTCATATACAACTCCTTCCCATTCCAATCCTGAGACCCTTCCGATAGCATGAGATGTGATATCTCAATGCTTCTAATACCAAATCTGAGATGCTTCCTATAGCATGAGATGTGATATCCAACTTCTTCCCATTCCAATCCTGAGACCCTTCCTATAGCATGAGATGTGATGTCTCAATGCTTCTAATACCAAACCTGAGATCTTTCCTATAACATGAGATGTGATATCCAACTCCTTCCCATTCCAATCCTGAGACCCTTCCTATAACATGAGATGTGATGTCTCAATGCTTCTAATACCAAACCTGAGATCTTTCCTATAACTTGAGATGTGTTATCCAACTCCTTCCCATTCCAATTCTGAGACCCTTCCTATACCATGAGACTTGATATCTCAATGCTTCTAATACCAAACCTGAGACTCTTCCTATAACATGAGATGGGATATCCAACTCCTTCCCATTCCAATCCTGAGACCCTTTCGATTGCAAAGATGTGATATCTCAATTCTTATACCAAACCTGAGACCCTTCCTACGGCATGAGATGTCATATACAACTCCTTCCCATTCCAATCCTGAGACCCTTCCGATAGCATGAGATGTGATATCTCAATGCTTCTAATACCAAATCTGAGATGCTTCCTATAGCATGAGATGTGATATCCAACTTCTTCCCATTCCAATCCTGAGACCCTTCCTATAGCATGAGATGTGATGTCTCAATGCTTCTAATACCAAACCTGAGATCTTTCCTATAACATGAGATGTGATATCCAACTCCTTCCCATTCCAATTATGAGACCCTTCCTATAGCATGAGATATGATATCCAAGTCCTTCCCATTCCAATCCTGAGACCCTTCCTATAACATGAGAAGTGATATCTCAATGCTTCTAATACCAAACCTTAGACCCTTCCTTTATCATGAGATGTGATATCCAATTTCTTCCCATTCCAATCCTGAGACCCTTCCTATAGCATGAGATGTGATATCTCAAAGCTTATACCAAACCTGAGACCCTTCCTATAGCATGAGATGTGATATCCAACTTCTTCCCATTCCAATCCTGAGACCCTTCCTATAACATGAGATGTGATGTCTCAATGCTTCTAATACCAAACCTGAGATCTTTCCTATAACATGAGATGACATCCAACTCCTTCCCATTCCAATTCTGAGACCCTTCCTATAGCATTAGATATGATATCCAAGTCCTTCCCATTCCAATACTGAGACCCTTCCTATAACATGAGATGTGATATCCAACTCCTTCCCATTCCAACCTGAGACCCTTCCTACAGCATGAGATGGGATATCCAACTCCTTCCAAATCCAATACTGATACCCTTCCGATAGCATGAGATGTGATATCCCAATGCTTCTACCAAACCTGAGACCCATACTATGGCATGAGATGTGATATCAAACTCCTTCCCATTCCAATCCTGAGACCCTTCCTATAGCTTGAGATGTGATATCCAACTCCTTCCCATTCCAATTCTGAGACCCTTCCTATACCATGAGACTTGATATCTCAATGCTTCTAATACCAAATCTGAGATCCTTCCTATAGCATGAGATGTGATATCCAACTTCTTCCCATTCCAATCCTGAGACCCTTCCTATAGCATGAGATGTGATATCTCAATGCTACCAAACCTGAGACCCTTCCTATAGCATGAGATGTGATATCCAACTCCTTCCCATTCCAATCCTGAGACACTTCCTATAGCATGAGATGTTTCTCACTGCTTATAACAAACCTGAGACCCTTCCTATAGCATGAGATGTGATATCCAATCCTTCCCATTCCAATCCTGAGACCCTTCCTATAGCATGAGATGTGATATCTCAATGCTTCTAATATCAAACTTGAGACCCTCCCTATAGCATATGTGATATCCAAGTCCTTCCCATTCCAATCCTGAGACACTTCCTAATGCATGAGATGTGATATCTCAATGCTTCTAATACCAAACCTGAGACTCTTCCTATAACATGAGATGGGATATCCAACTCCTTCCCATTCCAATCCTGAGACCCTTTCGATTGCAAAGATGTGATATCTCAATGCTTATACCAAACCTGAGACCCTTCCTACGGCATGAGATGTCATATACAACTCCTTCCCATTCCAATCCTGAGACCCTTCCGATAGCATGAGATGTGATATCTCAATGCTTCTAATACCAAATCTGAGATGCTTCCTATAGCATGAGATGTGATATCCAACTTCTTCCCATTCCAATCCTGAGACCCTTCCTATAGCATGAGATGTGATATCTCAATGCTTATACCAAACCTGAGACCCTTCCTATAGCATGAGATGTGATATCCAACTTCTTCCCATTCCAATCCTGAGACCCTTCCTATAACATGAGATGTGATGTCTCAATGCTTCTAATACCAAACCTGAGATCTTTCCTATAACATGAGATGTGATATCCAACTCCTTCCCATTCCAATTATGAGACCCTTCCTATAGCATGAGATATGATATCCAAGTCCTTCCCATTCCAATCCTGAGACCCTTCCTATAACATGAGATGGGATATCCAACTCCTTCCAAATCCAATACTGATACCCTTCCGATAGCATGAGATGTGATATCCCAATGCTTCTACCAAACCTGAGACCCATACTATGGCATGAGATGTGATATCAAACTCCTTCCCATTCCAATCCTGAGACCCTTCCTATAGCTTGAGATGTGATATCCAACTCCTTCCCATTCCAATTCTGAGACCCTTCCTATACCATGAGACTTGATATCTCAATGCTTCTAATACCAAACCTGAGACCCGTCCTATAACATGAGATGTGATATCCAAATCCTTCCCATTCCAATCCTGAGACCCTTCCGATATCATGAGATGTGATATCTCAATGCTTCTAATATCAAACTTGAGACCCTCCCTATAGCATGAGATGTGATATCCAAGTCCTTCCCATTCCAATCCTGAGACCCTTCCTATAGCATGAGAAGTGATATCTCAATGCTTCTAATACCAAACCTTAGACCCTTCCTTTATCATGAGATGTGATATCCAGCTCCTTCCCATTCCAATCCTGAGACCCTTCCGATTTCATGAGATGTGATATCTCACTGCTTATAACAAACCTGAGACCCTTCCTATAGCATGAGATGTGATATCCAATCCTTCCCATTCCAATCCTGAGACCCTTCCTATAGCATGAGATGTGATATCTCAATGCTTCTAATATCAAACTTGAGACCCTCCCTATAGCATATGTGATATCCAAGTCCTTCCCATTCCAATCCTGAGACACCTCCTATAGCATGAGATGTGATATCTCAATGCTTCTAATATCAAACTTGAGACCCTCCCTATAGCATATGTGATATCCAAGTCCTTCCCATTCCAATCCTGAGACACCTCCTATAGCATGAGATGTGATATCTCAATGCTTCTAATACCAAACCTGAGACTCTTCCTATAACATGAGATGGGATATCCAACTCCTTCCCATTCCAATCCTGAGACCCTTACGATTGCAAAGATGTGATATCTCAATGCTTATACCAAACCTGAGACCCTTCCTACGGCATGAGATGTCATATACAACTCCTTCCCATTCCAATCCTGAGACCCTTCCTATAGCATGAGATGTGATATCTCAATGCTTATACCAAACCTGAGACCCTTCCTATAGCATGAGATGTGATATCTCAATGCTTCTAATACCAAACCTGAGATCCTTCCTATAACGAGATGTGATATCCAACTCCTTCCATTCCAATCCAGAGACCCTTCCTATAGCATGAGATGTGATATCTCAATGCTTATACCAAACCTGAGACCCCTCCTATAGCATGAGATGTGATATCTCAATGCCTCTAATAACAAACCTGAGATCCTTCCTCTAACATGAAATGTGATATCCAACTCCTTCCCTTTCCAAACCTGAGAGCCTATCTATAGCATGAGATGTGATATCCAAGTCCTTCCCATTCCAATCCTTAGACCCTTCCTACAGCATGCAATATGATATCTCAATGATTCTAATAACAAACCTGAGACCCGTCATATAACATGAGATGGGATATCCAACTCCTTCCCATTCCAATCCTGAGACACTTCCGATAGCAGAGATATGATATCTCAATGCTTATACCAAACCTGAGACCCTTCCTATATCATGAGATGTGATATCCAACTCCTTCCCATTCCAATCCTGAGACCCTTCCGATATCATGAGATGTGATATCTCAATGCTTCTAATATCAAACTTGAGACCCTCCCTATAGCATGAGATGTGATATCCAAGACCTTCCCATTCCAATCCTGAGACCCTTCCTATAGCATGAGAAGTGATATCTCAATGCTTCTAATACCAAACCTTAGACCCTTCCTTTATCATGAGATGTGATATCCAGCTCCTTCCCATTCCAATCCTGAGACCCTTCCGATATCATGGGATGTGATATCTCACTGCTTATAACAAACCTGAGACCCTTCCTATAGCATGAGATGTGATATCCAACTTCTTCCCATTCCAATCCTGAGACCCTTCCTATAACATGAGATGTGATGTCTCAATGCTTCTAATACCAAACCTGAGACCCGTCCTATAACATGAGATGTGATATCCAAATCCTTCCCATTCCAATCCTGAGACCCTTCCGATATCATGAGATGTGATATCTCAATGCTTCTAATATCAAACTTGAGACCCTCCCTATAGCATGAGATGTGATATCCAAGTCCTTCCCATTCCAATCCTGAGACCCTTCCTATAGCATGAGAAGTGATATCTCAATGCTTCTAATACCAAACCTTAGACCCTTCCTTTATCATGAGATGTGATATCCAGATCCTTCCCATTCCAATCCTGAGACCCTTCCGATATCATGAGATGTGATATCTCACTGCTTATAACAAACCTGAGACCCTTCCTATAGCATGAGATGTGATATCCAACTTCTTCCCATTCCAATCCTGAGACCCTTCCTATAACATGAGATGTGATGTCTCAATGCTTCTAATACCAAACCTGAGACCCGTCCTATAACATGAGATGTGATATCCAAATCCTTCCCATTCCAATCCTGAGACCCTTCCGATATCATGAGATGTGATATCTCAATGCTTCTAATATCAAACTTGAGACCCTCCCTATAGCATGAGATGGGATATCCAAGTCCTTCCCATTCCAATCCTGAGACCCTTCCTATAGCATGAGATGTGATATCCCAATGCTTCTACCAAACCTGAGACCCATACTATGGCATGAGATGTGATATCAAACTCCTTCCCATTCCAATCCTGAGACCCGTCCTATAACATGAGATGTGATATCCAAATCCTTCCCATTCCAATCCTGAGACCCTTCCGATATCATGAGATGTGATATCTCAATGCTTCTAATATCAAACTTGAGAACCTCCCTATAGCATGAGATGTGATATCCAAGTCCTTCCCATTCCAATCCTGAGACCCTTCCTATAGCATGAGAAGTGATATCTCAATGCTTCTAATACCAAACCTTCGACCCTTCCTTTATCATGAGATGTGATATCCAGCTCCTTCCCATTCCAATCCTGAGACCCTTCCGATATCATGAGATGTGATATCTCACTGCTTATAACAAACCTGAGACCCTTCCTATAGCATGAGATGTGATATCCAACTCTTCCCATTCCAATCCTGAGACCCTTCCTATAACATGAGATGTGATGTCTCAATGCTTCTACCAAACCTGAGACCCTTCCTACGGCATGAGATGTCATATACAACTCCTTCCCATTCCAATCCTGAGACCCTTCCGATAGCATGAGATGTGATATCTCAATGCTTCTAATACCAAATCTGAGATGCTTCCTATAGCATGAGATGTGATATCCAACTTCTTCCCATTCCAATCCTGAGACCCTTCCTATAGCATGAGATGTGATATCTCAATGCTTATACCAAACCTGAGACCCTTCCTATAGCATGAGATGTGATATCCAACTTCTTCCCATTCCAATCCTGAGACCCTTCCTATAACATGAGATGTGATGTCTCAATGCTTCTAATACCAAACCTGAGATCTTTCCTATAACATGAGATGTGATATCCAACTCCTTCCCATTCCAATTATGAGACCCTTCCTATAGCATGAGATATGATATCCAAGTCCTTCCCATTCCAATCCTGAGACCCTTCCTATAACATGAGATGGGATATCCAACTCCTTCCAAATCCAATACTGATACCCTTCCGATAGCATGAGATGTGATATCCCAATGCTTCTACCAAACCTGAGACCCATACTATGGCATGAGATGTGATATCAAACTCCTTCCCATTCCAATCCTGAGACCCTTCCTATAGCTTGAGATGTGATATCCAACTCCTTCCCATTCCAATCCTGAGACCCTTCCTATAACATGAGATGTGATATCCAACTCCTTCCCATTCCAACCTGAGACCCTTCCTTTAGCATGAGATGGGATATCCAACTCCTTCCAAATCCAATACTGATACCCTTCCGATAGCATGAGATGTGATATCCCAATGCTTCTACCAAACCTGAGACCCATGCTATGGCATGAGATGTGATATCAAACTCCTTCCCATTCCAATCCTGAGACCCGTCCTATAACATGAGATGTGATATCCAAATCCTTCCCATTCCAATCCTGAGACCCTTCCGATATCATGAGATGTGATATCTCAATGCTTCTAATATCAAACTTGAGACCCTCCCTATAGCATGAGATGTGATATCCAAGTCCTTCCCATTCCAATCCTGAGACCCTTCCTATAGCATGAGAAGTGATATCTCAATGCTTCTAATACCAAACCTTAGATCCTTCCTTTATCATGAGATGTGATATCCAACTCCTTCCCATTCCAATCCTGAGACCCTTCCGATATCATGAGATGTGATATCTCAATGCTTCTAATATCAAACTTGAGACCCTCCCTATAGCATGAGATGTGATATCCAAATACTTCCCATTCCAATCCTGAGACCCTCCCTATAGCATGAGAAGTGATATCTCAATGCTTCTAATACCAAACCTGAGATCCTTCCTATAACATGAGATGTGATATCCAACTCCTTTCCATTCCAATCCTGAGACACTTCCTATAGCATGAGATGTGCTATCCAACTCCTTCCCATTCCAATCCTGAGACTCTTATGATAGCATGAGATGTGATATCTCAATGCCTCTAATACCAAACCTGAGATACTTCCGATAGCATGAGATGTGATATCTCAATGCTTCTAATACCAAACCTGAGATCCTTCCTATAACATGAGATGTGATATCCAAATCCTTCCCTTTCCAAACCTGAGACCCTCCCTTTAGCATGAGATGTGATATCCAACTCCTTCCCATTCCAATCCTGAGACCCTTCTGATAGCATGAGATGTGATATCTCAATGCCTCTAATACCAAACCTGAGATCCTACCTCTAACATGAAATGTGATATCCAACTCCTTCCCTTTCCAAACCTGAGACCCTGCCTATAGCATGAGATGTGATATCCAAGTCCTTCCCATTCCAATCCCGAGACCCTTCCTATAGCATGTGATGTGATATCTCAATGCTTATACCAAACCTGAGACCCTTCCTATGGCATGAGATGTCATATACAACTCCTTCCCATTCCAATCCTGAGACCCTTCCTATAGCATGAGATGTGATATCTCAATGCTTATACCAAACCTGAGACCCTTCCTATAGCATGAGATGTGATATCCAACTTCTTCCCATTCCAATCCTGAGACCCTTCCTATAACATGAGATTTGATGTCTCAATGCTTCTAATACCAAACCTGAGATCTTTCCTATAACATGAGATGTGATATCCAACTCCTTCCCATTCCAATTCTGAGACCCTTCCTATAGCATGAGATGTGATATCTCAATGCTTATACCAAACCTGAGACCCTTCCTATAGCATGAGATGGGATATCCAACTCCTTCCAAATCCAATACTGATACCCTTCCGATAGCATGAGATGTGATATCCCAATGCTTCTACCAAACCTGAGACCCATACTATGGCATGAGATGTGATATCAAACTCCTTCCCATTCCAATCCTGAGACCCGTCCTATAACATGAGATGTGATATCCAAATCCTTCCCATTCCAATCCTGAGACCCTTCCGATATCATGAGATGTGATATCTCAATGCTTCTAATATCAAACTTGAGACCCTCCCTATAGCATGAGATGTGATATCCAAGTCCTTCCCATTCCAATCCTGAGACCCTTCCTATAGCATGAGAAGTGATATCTCAATGCTTCTAATACCAAACCTTAGACCCTTCCTTTATCATGAGATGTGATATCCAGCTCCTTCCCATTCCAATCCTGAGACTCTTCCGATATCATGAGATGTGATATCTCACTGCTTATAACAAACCTGAGACCCTTCCTATAGCATGAGATGTGATATCCAACTTCTTCCCATTCCAATCCTGAGACCCTTCCTATAACATGAGATGTGATGTCTCAATGCTTCTAATACCAAACCTGAGACCCGTCCTATAACATGAGATGTGATATCCAAATCCTTCCCATTCCAATCCTGAGACCCTTCCGATATCATGAAATGTGATATCTCAATGCTTCTAATATCAAACTTGAGACCCTCCCTATAGCATGAGATGTGATATCCAAGTCCTTCCCATTCCAATCCTGAGACCCTTCCTATAGCATGAGAAGTGATATCTCAATGCTTCTAATACCAAACCTTAGACCCTTCCTTTATCATGAGATGTGATATCCAACTTCTTCCCATTCCAATCCTGAAACCCTTCCTATAGCATGAGATGTGATATCTCAAAGCTTATACCAAACCTGAGACCCTTCCTATAGCATGAGATGTGATATCCAACGTCTTCCCATTCCAATCCTGAGACCCTACCTATAACATGAGATGTGATGTCTCAATGCTTCTAATACCAAACCTGAGATCTTTCCTATAACATGAGATGATATCCAACTCCTTCCCATTCCAATTCTGAGACCCTTCCTATATCATTAGATATGATATCCAAGTCCTTCCCATTCCAATCCTGAGACCCTTCCTATAACATGAGATGTGATATCCAACTCCTTCCCATTCCAACCTGAGACCCTTCCTATAGCATGAGATGGGATATCCAACTCCTTCCAAATCCAATACTGATACCCTTCCTATAGCATGAGATGTGATATCCAACTTCTTCCCATTCCAATTCTGAGACCCTTCCTATAGCATGAGATGTGATATCTCAATGCTACCAAACCTGAGACCCTTCCTATAGCATGAGATGTGATATCCAACTCCTTCCCATTCCAGTCCTGAGACACTTCCTATAGCATGAGATGTTTCTCACTGCTTATAACAAACCTGAGACCCTTCCTATAGCATGAGATGTGATATCCAATCCTTCCCATTCCAATCCTGAGACCCTTCCTATAGCATGAGATGTGATATCTCAATGCTTCTAATATCAAACTTGAGACCCTCCCTATAGCATATGTGATATCCAAGTCCTTCCCATTCCAATCCTGAGACACTTCCTATAGCATGAGATGTGATATCTCAATGCTTCTAATACCAAACCTGAGACTCTTCCTATAACATGAGATGGGATATCCAACTCCTTCCCATTCCAATCCTGAGACCCTTTCGATTGCAAAGATGTGATATCTCAATGCTTATACCAAACCTGAGACCCTTCCTACTGCATGAGATGTCATATACAACTCCTTCCCATTCCAATCCTGAGACCCTTCCGATAGCATGAGATGTGATATCTCAATGCTTCTAATACCAAATCTGAGATGCTTCCTATAGCATGAGATGTGATATCCAACTTCTTCCCATTCCAATCCTGAGACCCTTCCTATAACATGAGATGTGATGTCTCAATGCTTCTAATAACAAACCTGAGATCTTTCCTATAACATGAGATGTGATATCCAACTCCTTCCCATTCCAATTGTGAGACCCTTCCTATAGCATGAGATATGATATCCAAGTCCTTCCCATTCCAATCCTGAGACCCTTCCTATAGCTTGAGATGTGATATCCAACTCCTTCCCATTCCAATCCTGAGACCCTTCCTATAACATGAGATGTGATATCCAACTCCTTCCCATTCCAACCTGAGACCCTTCCTTTAGCATGAGATGGGATATCCAACTCCTTCCAAATCCAATACTGATACCCTTCCGATAGCATGAGATGTGATATCCCAATGCTTCTACCAAACCTGAGACCCATACTATGGCATGAGATGTGATATCAAACTCCTTCCCATTCCAATCCTGAGACCCGTCCTATAACATGAGATGTGATATCCAAATCCTTCCCATTCCAATCCTGAGACCCTTCCGATATCATGAGATGTGATATCTCAATGCTTCTAATATCAAACTTGAGACCCTCCCTATAGCATGAGATGTGATATCCAAGTCCTTCCCATTCCAATCCTGAGACCCTTCCTATAGCATGAGAAGTGATATCTCAATGCTTCTAATACCAAACCTTAGACCCTTCCTTTATCATGAGATGTGATATCCAACTCCTTCCCATTCCAATCCTGAGACCCTTCCGATATCATGAGATGTGATATCTCAATGCTTCTAATATCAAACTTGAGACCCTCCCTATAGCATGAGATGTGATATCCAAATACTTCCCATTCCAATCCTGAGACCCTCCCTATAGCATGAGAAGTGATATCTCAATGCTTCTAATACCAAACCTGAGATCCTTCCTATAACATGAGATGTGATATCCAACTCCTTCCCATTCCAATCCTGAGACACTTCCTATAGCATGAGATGTGCTATCCAACTCCTTCCCATTCCAATCCTGAGACTCTTATGATAGCATGAGATGTGATATCTCAATGCCTCTAATACCAAACCTGAGATACTTCCGATAGCATGAGATGTGATATCTCAATGCTTCTAATACCAAACCTGAGATCCTTCCTATAACATGAGATGTGATATCCAAATCCTTCCCTTTCCAAACCTGAGACCCTCCCTTTAGCATGAGATGTGATATCCAACTCCTTCCCATTCCAATCCTGAGACCCTTCTGATAGCATGAGATGTGATATCTCAATGCCTCTAATACCAAACCTGAGATCCTACCTCTAACATGAAATGTGATATCCAACTCCTTCCCTTTCCAAACCTGAGACCCTGCCTATAGCATGAGATGTGATATCCAAGCCCTTCCCATTCCAATCCCGAGACCCTTCCTATAGCATGTGATGTGACATCTCAATGCTTATACCAAACCTGAGACCCTTCCTATGGCATGAGATGTCATATACAACTCCTTCCCATTCCAATCCTGAGACCCTTCCTATAGCATGAGATGTGATATCTCAATGCTTATACCAAACCTGAGACCCTTCCTATAGCATGAGATGTGATATCCAACTTCTTCCCATTCCAATCCTGAGACCCTTCCTATAACATGAGATTTGATGTCTCAATGCTTCTAATACCAAACCTGAGATCTTTCCTATAACATGAGATGTGATATCCAACTCCTTCCCATTCCAATTCTGAGACCCTTCCTATAGCATGAGATGTGATATCTCAATGCTTATACCAAACCTGAGACTCTTCCTATAGCTTGAGATGTGATATCCAACTCCTTCCCATTCCAAACCTGAGACCCTTCCTATAGCTTGAGGTGTGATATCCAACTCCTTCCCCTTCCAAACCTGAGAGCCTTCCCATAGCATGAGATATGATATCCAAGTCCTTCCCATTCCAATCCTGAGACCCTTCCTATAACATGAGATGTGATATCCAACTCCTTCCCATTCCAACCTGAGACCCTTCCTATAGCATGATGGGATATCCAACTCCTTCCAAATCCAATACTGATACCCTTCCGATAGCATGAGATGTGATATCCCAATGCTTCTACCAAACCTGAGACCCATACTATGGCATGAGATGTGATATAAAACTTCTTCCCATTCCAATCCTGAGACCCTTCCTATAGCTTGAGATGTGTTATCCAACTCCTTCCCATTCCAATTCTGAGACCCTTCCTATACCATGAGACTTGATATCTCAATGCTTCTAATACCAAACCTGAGACCCGTCCTATAACATGAGATGTGATATCCAAATCCTTCCCCTTCCAAACCTTAGACCCTTCCTATATCATGAGATGTGATATCCAACTCCTTCCCATTCCAATCCTGAGACCCTTCCGATATCATGAGATTTGTTATCTCAATGCTTCTAATATCAAACTTGAGACCCTCCCTATAGCATGAGATGTGACATCCAAGTCCTTCCCATTCCAATCCTGAGACCCTTCCGATAGCAGAGATGTGATATCTCAATGATTATACCAAACCTGAGACCCTTCCTATAGCCTGAGATGTCATATACAACTCTTTCCAATTCCAATCCTGAGACCCTTCCTATAGCATGAGATGTGATATCTCAATGCTTATACCAAATCAGAGACCCTTCCTATAGCATGAGATGTGATATCCAACTCCTTCCCATTCCAATCCTGAGACCCTTCCTATAGCATGAGAAGTGATATCTCCATGCGTATACCAAACCTGAGACCCTTCCTATAGCATGAGATGTGATATCCAAATCCGTCCAATTCCAATCCTGAGACCCTTCCTATACCATGAGATGTGATATCTCAATGCTTATACCAAACCTGAGAGCCTACCTATAGCATGAGATGTGATGTCCAAGTCCATCCCATTCCAATCCTTAGACCCTTCCTACAGCATGCGATGTGATATCTCAATGATTCTAATACCAAACCAGAGACCCGTCCTATAACATGGGATGGGATATCCAACTTCTTCCCATTCCAATCCTGAGACCCTTCCTATAGCATGAGATGTGATATCTCAATGCTACCAAACCTGAGACCCTTCCTATAGCATGAGATGTGATATCCAACTCCTTCCCATTCCAATCCTGAGACACTTCCTATAGCATGAGATGTATCTCACTGCTTATAACAAACCTGAGACCCTTCCTATAGCATGAGATGTGATATCCAATCCTTCCCATTCCAATCCTGAGACCCTTCCTATAGCATGAGATGTGATATCTCAATGCTTCTAATATCAAACTTGAGACCCTCCCTATAGCATATGTGATATCCAAGTCCTTCCCATTCCAATCCTGAGACACTTCCTATAGCATGAGATGTGATATCTCAATGCTTCTAATACCAAACCTGAGACTCTTCCTATAACATGAGATGGGATATCCAACTCCTTCCCATTCCAATCCTGAGACCCTTTCGATTGCAAAGATGTGATATCTCAATTCTTATACCAAACCTGAGACCCTTCCTACGGCATGAGATGTCATATACAACTCCTTCCCATTCCAATCCTGAGACCCTTCCGATAGCATGAGATGTGATATCTCAATGCTTCTAATACCAAATCTGAGATGCTTCCTATAGCATGAGATGTGATATCCAACTTCTTCCCATTCCAATACTGAGACCCTTCCTATAGCATGAGATGTGATATCTCAATGCTTATACCAAACCTGAGACCCTTCCTATAGCATGAGATGTGATATCCAACTTCTTCCCATTCCAATCCTGAGACCCTTCCTATAACATGAGATGTGATGTCTCAATGCTTTTAATACCAAAACTGAGATCTTTCCTATAACATGAGATGTGATATCCAACTCCTTCCCATTCCAATTATGAGACCCTTCCTATAGCATGAGATATGATATCCAAGTCCTTCCCATTCCAATCCTGAGACCCTTCCTTTAACATGAAATGTGATATCCAACTCCTTCCCATTCCAACCTGAGACCCTTCCTATAGCATGAAATGGGATATCCAACTCCTTCCAAATCCAATACTGATACCCTTCCGATAGCATGAGATGTGATATCCCAATGCTTCTACCAAACCTGAGACCCATACTATGGCATGAGATGTGATATCAAACTCCTTCCCATTCCAATCCTGAGACCCTTCCTATAGCTTGAGATGTGATATCCAACTCCTTCCCATTCCAATTCTGAGACCCTTCCTATACCATGAGACTTGATATCTCAATGCTTCTAATACCAAACCTGAGACCCGTCCTATAACATGAGATGTGATATCCAAATCCTTCCCATTCCAATCCTGAGACCCTTCCGATATCATGAGATGTGATATCTCAATGCTTCTAATATCAAACTTGAGACCCTCCCTATAGCATGAGATGTGATATCCAAGACCTTCCCATTCCAATCCTGAGACCCTTCCTATAGCATGAGAAGTGATATCTCAATGCTTCTAATACCAAACCTTAGACCCTTCCTTTATCATGAGATGTGATATCCAGCTCCTTCCCATTCCAATCCTGAGACCCTTCCGATATCATGAGATGTGATATCTCACTGCTTATAACAAACCTGAGACCCTTACTATAGCATGAGATGTGATATCCAACTTCTTCCCATTCCAATCCTGAGACCCTTCCTATAACATGAGATGTGATGTCTCAATGCTTCTAATACCAAACCTGAGACCCGTCCTATAACATGAGATGTGATATCCAAATCCTTCCCATTCCAATCCTGAGACCCTTCCGATATCATGAGATGTGATATCTCAATGCTTCTAATATCAAACTTGAGACCCTCCCTATAGCATGAGATGTGATATCCAAGTCCTTCCCATTCCAATCCTGAGACCCTTCCTATAGCATGAGAAGTGATATCTCAATGCTTCTAATACCAAACCTTAGACCCTTCCTTTATCATGAGATGTGATATCCAATTTCTTCCCATTCCAATCCTGAGACCCTTCCTATAGCATGAGATGTGATATCTCAAAGCTTATACCAAACCTGAGACCCTTCCTATAGCATGAGATGTGATATCCAACTTCTTCCCATTCCAATCCTGAGACCCTTCCTATAACATGAGATGTGATGTCTCAATGCTTCTAATACCAAACCTGAGATCTTTCCTATAACATGAGATGACATCCAACTCCTTCCCATTCCAATTCTGAGACCCTTCCTATAGCATTAGATATGATATCCAAGTCCTTCCCATTCCAATCCTGAGACCCTTCCTATAACATGAGATGTGATATCCAACTCCTTCCCATTCCAACCTGAGACCCTTCCTATAGCATGAGATGGGATATCCAACTCCTTCCAAATCCAATACTGATACCCTTCCGATAGCATGAGATGTGATATCCCAATGCTTCTACCAAACCTGAGACCCATACTATGGCATGAGATGTGATATCAAACTCCTTCCCATTCCAATCCTGAGACCCTTCCTATAGCTTGAGATGTGATATCCAACTCCTTCCCATTCCAATTCTGAGACCCTTCCTATACCATGAGACTTGATATCTCAATGCTTCTAATACCAAATCTGAGATCCTTCCTATAGCATGAGATGTGATATCCAACTTCTTCCCATTCCAATCCTGAGACCCTTCCTATAGCATGAGATGTGACATCTCAATGCTACCAAACCTGAGACCCTTCCTATAGCATGAGATGTGATATCCAACTCCTTCCCATTCCAATCCTGAGACACTTCCTATAGCATGAGATGTTTCTCACTGCTTATAACAAACCTGAGACCCTTCCTATAGCATGAGATGTGATATCCAATCCTTCCCATTCCAATCCTGAGACCCTTCCTATAGCATGAGATGTGATATCTCAATGCTTCTAATATCAAACTTGAGACCCTCCCGATAGCATATGTGATATCCAAGTCCTTCCCATTCCAATCCTGAGACTCTTCCTATAACATGAGATGTGATGTCTCAATGCTTCTAATACCAAACCTGAGATCTTTCCTATAACCTGAGATGACATCCAACTCCTTCCCATTCCAATTCTGAGACCCTTCCTATAGCATTAGATATGATATCCAAGTCCTTCCCATTCCAATCCTGAGACCCTTCCTATAACATGAGATGTGATATCCAACTCCTTCCCATTCCAACCTGAGACCCTTCCTATAGCATGAGATGGGATATCCAACTCCTTCCAAATCCAATACTGATACCCTTCCGATAGCATGAGATGTGATATCCCAATGCTTCTACCAAACCTGAGACCCATACTATGGCATGAGATGTGATATCAAACTCCTTCCCATTCCAATCCTGAGACCCTTCCTATAGCTTGAGATGTGATATCCAACTCCTTCCCATTCCAATTCTGAGACCCTTCCTATACCATGAGACTTGGTATCTCAATGCTTCTAATACCAAATCTGAGATCCTTCCTATAGCATGAGATGTGATATCCAACTTCTTCCCATTCCAATCCTGAGACCCTTCCTATAGCATGAGATGTGATATCTCAATGCTACCAAACCTGAGACCCTTCCTATAGCATGAGATGTGATATCCAACTCCTTCCCATTCCAATCCTGAGACACTTCCTATAGCATGAGATGTTTCTCACTGCTTATAACAAACCTGAGACCCTTCCTATAGCATGAGATGTGATATCCAATCCTTCCCATTCCAATCCTGAGACCCTTCCTATAGCATGAGATGTGATATCTCAATGCTTCTAATATCAAACTTGAGACCCTCCCTATAGCATATGTGATATCCAAGTCCTTCCCATTCCAATCCTGAGACACTTCCTAATGCATGAGATGTGATATCTCAATGCTTCTAATACCAAACCTGAGACTCTTCCTATAACATGAGATGGGATATCCAACTCCTTCCCATTCCAATCCTGAGACCCTTTCGATTGCAAAGATGTGATATCTCAATGCTTATACCAAACCTGAGACCCTTCCTACGGCATGAGATGTCATATACAACTCCTTCCCATTCCAATCCTGAGACCCTTCCGATAGCATGAGATGTGATATCTCAATGCTTCTAATACCAAATCTGAGATGCTTCCTATAGCATGAGATGTGATATCCAACTTCTTCCCATTCCAATCCTGAGACCCTTCCTATAGCATGAGATGTGATATCTCAATGCTTATACCAAACCTGAGACCCTTCCTATAGCATGAGATGTGATATCCAACTTCTTCCCATTCCAATCCTGAGACCCTTCCTATAACATGAGATGTGATGTCTCAATGCTTCTAATACCAAACCTGAGATCTTTCCAATAACATGAGATGTGATATCCAACTCCTTCCCATTCCAATTATAAGACCCTTCCTATAGCATGAGATATGATATCCAAGTCCTTCCCATTCCAATCCTGAGACCCTTCCTATAACATGAGATGGGATATCCAACTCCTTCCAAATCCAATACTGATACCCTTCCGATAGCATGAGATGTGATATCCCAATGCTTCTACCAAACCTGAGACCCATACTATGGCATGAGATGTGATATCAAACTCCTTCCCATTCCAATCCTGAGACCCTTCCTATAGCTTGAGATGTGATATTCAACTCCTTCCCATTCCAATTCTGAGACCCTTCCTATAGCATTAGATATGATATCCAAGTCCTTCCCATTCCAATCCTGAGACCCTTCCTATAACATGAGATGTGATATCCAACTCCTTCCCATTCCAACCTGAGACCCTTCCTATAGCATGAGATGGGATATCCAACTCCTTCCAAATCCAATACTGATACCCTTCCGATAGCATGAGATGTGATATCCCAATGCTTCTACCAAACCTGAGACCCATACTATGGCATGAGATGTGATATCAAACTCCTTCCCATTCCAATCCTGAGACCCTTCCTATAGCTTGAGATGTGATATCCAACTCCTTCCCATTCCAATTCTGAGACCCTTCCTATACCATGAGACTTGATATCTCAATGCTTCTAATACCAAATCTGAGATCCTTCCTATAGCATGAGATGTGATATCCAACTTCTTCCCATTCCAATCCTGAGACCCTTCCTATAGCATGAGATGTGATATCTCAATGCTACCAAACCTGAGACCCTTCCTATAGCATGAGATGTGATATCCAACTCCTTCCCATTCCAATCCTGAGACACTTCCTATAGCATGAGATGTTTCTCACTGCTTATAACAAACCTGAGACCCTTCCTATAGCATGAGATGTGATATCCAATCCTTCCCATTCCAATCCTGAGACCCTTCCTATAGCATGAGATGTGATATCTCAATGCTTCTAATATCAAACTTGAGACCCTCCCTATAGCATATGTGATATCCAAGTCCTTCCCATTCCAATCCTGAGACACTTCCTAATGCATGAGATGTGATATCTCAATGCTTCTAATACCAAACCTGAGACTCTTCCTATAACATGAGATGGGATATCCAACTCCTTCCCATTCCAATCCTGAGACCCTTTCGATTGCAAAGATGTGATATCTCAATGCTTATACCAAACCTGAGACCCTTCCTACGGCATGAGATGTCATATACAACTCCTTCCCATTCCAATCCTGAGACCCTTCCGATAGCATGAGATGTGATATCTCAATGCTTCTAATACCAAATCTGAGATGCTTCCTATAGCATGAGATGTGATATCTAACTTCTTCCCATTCCAATCCTGAGACCCTTCCTATAGCATGAGATGTGATATCTCAATGCTTATACCAAACCTGAGACCCTTCCTATAGCATGAGATGTGATATCCAACTTCTTCCCATTCCAATCCTGAGACCCTTCCTATAACATGAGATGTGATGTCTCAATGCTTCTAATACCAAACCTGAGATCTTTCCTATAACATGAGATATGATATCCAACTCCTTCCCATTCCAATTATAAGACCCTTCCTATAGCATGAGATATGATATCCAAGTCCTTCCCATTCCAATCCTGAGACCCTTCCTATAACATGAGATGGGATATCCAATTCCTTCCAAATCCAATACTGATACCCTTCCGATAGCATGAGATGTGATATCCCAATGCTTCTACCAAACCTGAGACCCATACTATGGCATGAGATGTGATATCAAACTCCTTCCCATTCCAATCCTGAGACCCTTCCTATAGCTTGAGATGTGATATCCAACTCCTTCCCATTCCAATCCTGAAACCCTTCCTATAACATGAGATGTGATATCCAACTCCTTCCCATTCCAACCTGAGACCCTTCCTTTAGCATGAGATGGGATATCCAACTCCTTCCAAATCCAATACTGATACCCTTCCGATAGCATGAGATGTGATATCCCAATGCTTCTACCAAACCTGAGACCCATACTATGGCATGAGATGTGATATCAAACTCCTTCCCATTCCAATCCTGAGACCCGTCCTATAACATGAGATGTGATATCCAAATCCTTCCCATTCCAATCCTGAGACCCTTCCGATATCATGAGATGTGATATCTCAATGCTTCTAATATCAAACTTGAGACCCTCCCTATAGCATGAGATGTGATATCCAAGTCCTTCCCATTCCAATCCTGAGACCCTTCCTATAGCATGAGAAGTGATATCTCAATGCTTCTAATACCAAACCTTAGACCCTTCCTTTATCATGAAATGTGATATCCAACTCCTTCCCATTCCAATCCTGAGACCCTTCCGATATCATGAGATGTGATATCTCAATGCTTCTAATATCAAACTTGAGACCCTCCCTATAGCATGAGATGTGATATCCAAATACTTCCCATTCCAATCCTGAGACCCTCCCTATAGCATGAGAAGTGATATCTCAATGCTTCTAATACCAAACCTGAGATCCTTCCTATAACATGATATGTGATATCCAACTCCTTCCCATTCCAATCCTGAGATACTTCCTATAGCATGAGATGTGCTATCCAACTCCTTCCCATTCCAATCCTGAGACTCTTATGATAGCATGAGATGTGATATCTCAATGCCTCTAATACCAAACCTGAGATACTTCCGATAGCATGAGATGTGATATCTCAATGCTTCTAATACCAAACCTGAGATCCTTCCTATAACATGAGATGTGATATCCAAATCCTTCCCTTTCCAAACCTGAGACCCTCCCTTTAGCATGAGATGTGATATCCAACTCCTTCCCATTCCAATCCTGAGACCCTTCTGATAGCATGAGATGTGATATCTCAATGCCTCTAATACCAAACCTGAGATCCTACCTCTAACATGAAATGTGATATCCAACTCCTTCCCTTTCCAAACCTGAGACCCTGCCTATAGCATGAGATGTGATATCCAAGTCCTTCCCATTCCAATCCCGAGACCCTTCCTATAGCATGTGATGTGATATCTCAATGCTTATACCAAACCTGAGACCCTTCCTATGGCATGAGATGTCATATACAACTCCTTCCCATTCCAATCCTGAGACCCTTCCTATAGCATGAGATGTGATATCTCAATGCTTATACCAAACCTGAGACCCTTCCTATAGCATGAGATGTGATATCCAACTTCTTCCCATTCCAATCCTGAGACCCTTCCTATAACATGAGATTTGATGTCTCAATGCTTCTAATACCAAACCTGAGATCTTTCCTATAACATGAGATGATATCCAACTCCTTCCCATTCCAATTCTGAGACCCTTCCTATAGCATGAGATGTGATATCTCAATGCTTATACCAAACCTGAGACTCTTCCTATAGCTTGAGATGTGATATCCAACTCCTTCCCATTCCAAACCTGAGACCCTTCCTATAGCTTGAGGTGTGATATCCAACTCCTTCCCCTTCCAAACCTGAGAGCCTTCCCATAGCATGAGATATGATATCCAAGTCCTTCCCATTCCAATCCTGAGACCCTTCCTATAACATGAGATGTGATATCCAACTCCTTCCCATTCCAACCTGAGGCCCTTCCTATAGCATGATGGGATATCCAACTCCTTCCAAATCCAATACTGATACCCTTCCGATAGCATGAGATGTGATATCCCAATGCTTCTACCAAACCTGAGACCCATACTATGGCATGAGATGTGATATCAAACTTCTTCCCATTCCAATCCTGAGACCCTTCCTATAGCTTGAGATGTGTTATCCAACTCCTTCCCATTCCAATTCTGAGACCCTTCCTATACCATGAGACTTGATATCTCAATGCTTCTAATACCAAACCTGAGACCCGTCCTATAACATGAGATGTGATATCCAAATCCTTCCCCTTCCAAACCTTAGACCCTTCCTATATCATGAGATGTGATATCCAACTCCTTCCCATTCCAATCCTGAGACCCTTCCGATATCATGAGATTTGTTATCTCAATGCTTCTAATATCAAACTTGAGACCCTCCCTATAGCATGAGATGTGACATCCAAGTCCTTCCCATTCCAATCCTGAGACCCTTCCGATAGCAGAGATGTGATATCTCAATGCTTATACCAAACCTGAGACCCTTCCTATAGCCTGAGATGTGTAAGGATATTTGGCGTGTTACAGTACACAGTACAGCAATACTACACAAGTAGCACAAATTTTTTTGCAGCACCACCACCACAAGGGTGCGGTGCATTGCTATATGGGTTAGCAGATTAACAAGGAAAGACAGACTATTCAGTAAAAAACGATTTTAACATATAAGATGCAAATCTATTTTTACAGTTAAAAGCACACGTGTTCATTTAAAAATGCACACTATTTTTCACCTGAAATGCCTATATTGCTAGAGACACATTTGAAAATTAACAGCTAACCTATTAACCATTAACCTGACTAATAAAACCTTATTTTAATATAACCCACTAATAAAATGTGTTCTCTACTGCAGAATTAGGCATACTCTGAAAACCATTTAAATGAGTGTGCAGATTTTTCTCTTCTCTGCCTGATTCTCCGTGTTGTTGTGCACAGTAACTGCAGGAAGGAGGAAGTCAGATTTGCAACAATTGCAAATGTATAAGCGAAGCTATTGTTGAAGAGTAGGAGGATGAGAGATGATGGATTTCATTGGGACACGTCATAAAGAGGGCTGAGAGGAAAGTTTTAGTGGGCAGTATCAGGGAAAAAGACAGGGAGACATCTTTCTGCACTACTGGGGAGAAGACCTGGCTGTGGGGTCCTGACTGAATGCAGATTCCTGTGTCCTGCTGCAGTCGACATTGGGGAGAGCTGAAAGAAAAACCTTTCCACTGGCTGAGGCAGTCCTATCTGAAAAAGCTGAGAATTCCAGGCAATGACCCCGGCTTGAGAAGGCAAGCGTTCCTTTTTGCTGGAGTTAATCCAAGAGAGCCACATTCACAGAGAGAAGCCTCTGAACAGATAAGGTAATTACCTAACTGGGGGAGCTGTGTGTGTGCACGAAAATATGCAGTCAGTGTAGAAAAAATGAAAGTCCCGTGCGTGTCTTAATCAAGTGCTAATGTTGCAATTTAAGTTCTGTTCTCCGCCACTATAATTGCAGTGTGTCATAGAAAATGCTTTGATTGTGCCATTTTATTGCTGTAAAGAATGAGATCGTGTTAAATACAACTTTTATAATACAGAAAAATATTTGAAAACAGACGGATGGTGTACTTACTGTTTATCATTACAGTGCTGTTGATGTGGGGAGATTTTTAAACAGTGCAATGGTCATTTTAAGACAGATGTGTGCATGTCAGAATCAGTATGAATAATTGTGAATGACTGTAGTATAACTTGTTGGAGGTACATGAGCCAACGGGAAGAGAGACTCTCTGAACATAGCTCCCTACCGTATATAAGGTAGTGGAAATTACCACAAGACTACCACATATAGCTCTCTGTCGTAAATAAGTCAGTGAGTTTGCCCATGGTGGCGCACCAACACTATCACTGGAAAATGTGGTATCCCTAGAATGCAGGTCTGAGGTCTCTCTAGTGATCACACGAAAAATCTAAGCAAAGATAAGGGATTCTGGACATTGGGGCCACAAATAAAACAAGGGAATTATGCTCACCAAAATACCACCAACCACGTATACCAAATATGCAGGTCTGGGTGCTGAAATAATGCATGTCCATTGTTTTATTGTTGCACATGGCCAAATCTGAATACAAAGAGTGATTATTGCTAAGTTATTTTCCGGCGGTAATAAAATACCGTCAGGCCCCAAATCTCCACAAAATACCCAACATATTTATGGTGCGTTGCAGGCCGGGAAAGTGATCACAGAGTACCTACTGGGCGTGGCAAGCGTGTCTCACACTGCCATTTGCACATTAAAGGGAACCCATTTTATAATAGCAGTGTGCCACTAAAAACGAATTTCAGAATGTCACAAAGGGAAACCACATTCTCAGATCTAGTGCAATATTTAGAGGCAAAGTTATTTGCACATGGGAATTGGTCTTCGAATACCACGTTAGAATGGAGTAACCGCATTCAAGGTGAGGTGCAGAAGGAAAAACTAGACAATATTTTTGCAGAAGGCAGCATAATTCAGGTCTGCCTTACAAGATTATTGAATGCAGCCGATAAAAATGCAGAGAAAGACTGTTTAATACGGCTATGCGGCAAAATATGGTTTATTTTAAACAAGTCCCTGCGAATGCAAGAGAATGAGACTCAGCTAATTAACAGGTTAAAGACTGAATTAGATGGCGCAAGTAAAAATCAGGAAATGTTGAGAGCAGAATTGGATGTATGCCAAAAAGACATGCAATTAAAATGCAGAGACTTTGATACTCAGTTATCCAAAAGCAAGAAACAATTTGAAGATAGTGAGCAAGAATTGACACACTTAAAAGCCTTAGTGGATCACATTAGGCAGGATAAAGATGAGATTGTTTCAGAAATGCAGATTTTACAAAAAGAACATTGCGAAAAAGAAGGTGATCTCCAGGGTGTAGAACAAGAAATGATTAAAATGATTCAAGAAAGAGACAAAAGAAATAAAGAGTTCAATGAATGCCAAATGCAAATGTGTGACATGCAGGAGGCGATTAATAAAATGAGCGATGAAAATAATTATTTACAGAATGAAGCAACCAGACTCCTTAAAAAGTGTAAGGACTTAGAACAGCAAATGTGCATTCCCAGGTCCCAGGAGAGGCGGCAGGGTACCACATTCAATGGAGTGGAGGTGAATTCTAGCTCTGCCCAAAGAGCTAGTGCCCCAGTGACAGGGCCGGTGACTGAACTTGGTTGCAGCGCCCTTGGGGGATTTGATACTCCCATTGGGGGCAGTCACCAATCTCATACACCTGAAAACAGGATTGACTCACAAAATAGTGCAATTCCATGCATTGCAACAAGTAGTCCCATAAAAATAATGAAATCCATTAAAGCCCTGATCAAACCATTTAAAAAGGGAGGTGAATGCTGCATTGAGGATCACTTAGAAGCGGTGCATGACATTTTTAAAGCACTCCAGATACCTAAGGAACAGTACAGACAATATTTTCATTTAACTTTAGATGCCCCGACGGCCAGCATCATAAGGGGATTAAATGAACAGCAGAATATGACATGGCTGGAGTTTGAAAAAGAAATTAGGCGTCATTGTTCTCCTTTTCAGTCATTGCAGGAGGCAAAGAAAGTTGCGTACACTATTACTGCTGGACCTAATACATCACCTCGCCAATTTTTACAAGACTTAAAAAGAGCATTCTCTCGCTTTGATGGATCTTTTGACTCAAATTCCAATGAGTTTAAAACCGCATACTTCTATGGGCTACAGAAAGACATCATATCCCAATTGGTCCGTGAATTTGACCGTGACAAGTCCCTTGAATGGATTGTACATCAAAGCACCAAGCTATATGAGGTACTCTATTGTCAGGGTAGAGAAAGTGATAAAATGAAAGATACTAGGCCTAAATCTAAAGAACCCTCAGCCACAGTAATGGAAATCAGGTCAGCCAAAATGTCCCTTGAGTCTGCTCAAAGCCAAGGTAAAAATAATGTGACACCTGAACAAAGGGGTAATCAACAAAGATCGCCATTTCCTGTACCAATGTTCCAATCACATGATCCTAGTAATAGAGAGAGCTACATCAGCCCTAGATATTTAGGGGATAGACCCCGGGTAAGATACCGGTCTGATATGGCAGGTATGAACAATAACCAGAGACAAAATCAAGATCAGAGAAATGATGGTCCCTACCAGTCATTGGGGACACAGAGCAGATTTGATCCCAGCACCATGATATATGGTAATCAGGATAGGCCCCGATATGTGGATCGATTTACTGATAATGGAAATCAACATAGGGGCCAGTACCCACAATCTGAGAGACAGGACATGAGGCAAAACGTGAACTACAGTCCACGCCAGTACAATGATTCCCCACCAAGGGACTATAATCAAAGGATGGGTGCAACCCGCTCCCCTCCACAAATGAATCAAGAGTTCAGAAACCATCCCAACCGGTATCAATCACCTGAGAGGTATCAGAATAGATCCAATCAGGGGGAAAACAACCAATATCGACCTAGGCCACAGAAAGAGGATCATAGAGAGGTGGAAAGGTTCCAATGCCTTGAGGCCCAAGTGAAAATGTTAGCTGAGCAAATAGGAAAGCTCTATACAGCGCAAAAACAACCTTCCAAAGAGGGGGCTGATGGCCATAGCAATGACCGGGGGGCTTCCGAAAAGTGACTAAGTACTCATGATAACTGCAGTGCCAAAATGACAAATTGCTCTGATATAACTTTGCATAACGACTCTGAGATGACTAATGGATTAAAAATGAAAGTACCAGTAAATGAGATTGTGATAGAAAGTGTAAATACTTCTAAAAAAGAGGTACGGTTTAACTTAGAGCTAAATAAAACAGTAAAGATTTGCACAAATGAAAAAGAAACATTAGGAATTCCAAAAGAACAAAGGGACAGATTTAAGAAAAATGACTCATGCATGGGGAATACCAGTGAACAGGGAGTAAGTGGGGATGCCATAGCTCCTTTCCTGGGCAAGCAAAACAATGACCAAACACAGACCGAAAAAGGAAATACTCACAAGGAGGGTACAAGTCAATCACCTGAAAAATTCTTTGAGCCACATATTTTTGAAGAGGCTGAAAGGGCTGGTATTACACTAAATGATCACAAATGCACAGAATTAAAAAATGACAAATTGCTGAATGATGTTGTTACACATGTTCAGTTGGAAGGTTGTAATGTGGCCTCTGATGTTACCCAGATGGATGGGCGAACAGTGGCCACACTCCAAAAAACCTCTGAACATGGAGAAATGAATAAAATACCTCGCACAGAAATGGGTAAAAAGGAGGGAAAAATGTCTTTTCATTTACCAATGTGCTTAGCCAAAAGTGAAAAAGACCTGAGAAAGGTGAGCCCTGAAATCAGTAAGAATTCACATTTCTTATGTGTATTAGAGGAAGTTGAGGACAGATATTATGCACTGTAAGGATATTTGGCGTGTTACAGTACACAGTACAGCAATACTGCACAAGTAGCACAAAATTTTTTGCAGCACCACCACCACAAGGGTGCGGTGCATTGCTATATGGGTTAGCAGATTAACAAGGAAAGACAGACTATTCAGTAAAAAACGATTTTAACATATAAGATGCAAATCTATTTTTACAGTTAAAAGCACACGTGTTCATTTAAAAATGCACACTATTTTTCACCTGAAATGCCTATATTGCTAGAGACACATTTGAAAATTAACAGCTAACCTATTAACCATTAACCTGACTAATAAAACCTTATTTTAATATAACCCACTAATAAAATGTGTTCTCTACTGCAGAATTAGGCATACTCTGAAAACCATTTAAATGAGTGTGCAGATTTTTTCTCTTCTCTGCCTGATTCTCCGTGTTGTTGTGCACAGTAACTGCAGGAAGGAGGAAGTCAGATTTGCAACAATTGCAAATGTATAAGCGAAGCTATTGTTGAAGAGTAGGAGGATGAGAGATGATGGATTTCATTGGGACACGTCATAAAGAGGGCTGAGAGGAAAGTTTTAGTGGGCAGTATCAGGGAAAAAGACAGGCAGACATCTTTCTGCACTACTGGGGAGAAGACCTGGCTGTGGGGTCCTGACTGAATGCAGATTCCTGTGTCCTGCTGCAGTCGACATTGGGGAGAGCTGAAAGAAAAACCTGTCCACTGGCTGAGGCAGTCCTATCTGAAAAAGCTGAGAATTCCAGGCAATGACCCCGGCTTGAGAAGGCAAGCGTTCCTTTTTGCTGGAGTTAATCCAAGAGAGCCACATTCACAGAGAGAAGCCTCTGAACAGATAAGGTAATTACCTAACTGGGGGAGCTGTGTGTGTGCACGAAAATATGCAGTCAGTGTAGAAAAATGAAAGTCCCGTGCGTGTCTTAATCAAGTGCTAATGTTGCAATTTAAGTTCTGTTCTCCGCCACTATAATTGCAGTGTGTCATAGAAAATGCTTTGATTGTGCCATTTTATTGCTGTAAAGAATGAGATCGTGTTAAATACAACTTTTATAATACAGAAAAATATTTGAAAACAGACGGATGGTGTACTCATTACAATGCTGATGATGTGGGGAGATTTTTAAACAGTGCAATGGTCATTTTAAGACAGATGTGTGCATGTCAGAATCAGTATGAATAATTGTGAGTGACTGTAGTATAGCTTGTTGGAGGTATATGAGCCAACGGGAAGAGAGACTCTCTGAACATAGCTCCCTACCGTATATAAGGTAGTGGAAATTACCACAAGACTACCACATATAGCTCTCTGTCGTAAATAAGTCAGTGAGTTTGCCCATGGTGGCGCACCAACACTATCACTGGAAAATGTGGTATCCCTAGAATGCAGGTCTGAGGCCTCTCTAGTGATCACACGAAAAATCTAAGCGAAGATAAGGGATTCTGGACATTGGGGCCACAAATAAAACAAGGGAATTATGCTCACCAAAATACCACCAACCGCGTATACCAAATATGCAGGTCTGGGTGCTGAAATAATGCATGCCCATTGTATTATGGTTGCACATGGCCAAATCTGAATACAAAGAGTGATTATTGCTAAGTTATTTTCCGGCGGTAATAAAATACCGTCAGGCCCCAAATCTCCACAAAATACCCTACAGCACCCATCACTGTAGAAGAAAAATGCCACACCTTTGCTATGATTGACACTGGCGCACAGGCCACAATTATGTCCAAGGAGCTGGTAAAGAGTATCAATGAAGGGAGGCCTCCACAGAGTCAGATCACAGTGAAGGCAAATCAAGGCCCAGTGCATAACTTTAATGGGGAGGAGGTGCCCATCATAGGTGTAACTGAGGTTGACATAAAAATAGGAAAGCACAGAATGAAACAAGAGGTATTGATCACATCTATTTGTGAAATTCCATTTCTGATGGGGACAGATTGCCTGAAAAGATTGTCTCCTCTCATAGATGGGGTGAATGGAGTGCTGTGGTCCTTAACCAAAAAACCATTGAGGCCTAAGAAACTAAAATCACAAAACAGCAATATAAAAGAATGTCACACCGTTGCCAAAACAAATGATGCTGTGGAGGTATATCTCCAGAATAGCTGCATACCTAGTGTCACTGTTATATTAATGTGTCAAGACAAAGATCAGAGCGACAATGAAAAACTACCTGTACAAATATACTTGGACCCAAGGAAAGATTGGCAGACTGCTATAGATGAGCACACATTACGTTTTTACTTAAAAGAGAATACATGCAAACAGAATATTGTTCCTAAAACAGATTCAGAAAAACACATTACCACTCTGGCAGAGATACACATGGAAGATGAGCAACCATGGGTTCACGTTGGTATAAATGATTATCTTAAAACAATAAAAGCCACTTTAGCGCTTGAACATGAAAGGAGTTTCATTAATGAGAAATTGTTGCAAAAAATTATGGAGAGGGAAGAAATCCCGAAATTTAGGATTAAAAACCAATATGTTTCTGGGTTGGACAGTCCAGACTTTGAAAACCGAATTACAGGCAGATGCATGCTTAAAATTAGCATTGGGCAGAAAACAATTTACCATAATGTATGGATAGTGAGTGGAGCACAAAATGAATTTTACATGGGCAATGACATCATGCACAGAATGTGTATGGTGTTAGATTTCCTTAATCAAAAAATATGGTCACGCCTAGGTGGGCCGGCGCCTGAATTTGAAGACAAAAGAAGGGCTTATCATTGTGCACAACTAGTTCCTTATGCAGTCGAATTACAGATGAGGAAAAATACTATTGTTCCTGCATTTACAAAACAGTTTGCAATAACACTGAAATGCAAAAATGGACAGCAGATGAAAGGCTCTGATGCATTTGTATGCCTGAATGAATCCATAAAACAGCAAGGCCTGGATTATGAATACATTCCATTGGTAGATATTGGTGAAGGATCTGTAAAAATCATGGTAAATAATAAAGGTTGTCAGGACATTCATTTAGAGGAAAACTCCCCATTAGGAATGGCCATACAAAAATCACATTATACGGCAGATTTAAATAACATGGTGATTGGGAAAATTCCTGAAAAATATGTAGATGCCAAGGGCGAGTTGCCAGAACACCTGGACTCTCAGCCCAAAGGAATATTTAAAATTCATTCTGTGTATCCTTATGATTCAAATGAGACAGTGTGCTGCCATCAAGAGGATTGCATAATATTTAATTTAAATGAAAATGAAACAGGAAATCAGCCCATTGAAGTGGAAGCTGATATGCCAAAATATTTGAAAGTGGCAACTCTACAAAAAGACACAGCCACACAGTTAGAGGAAAGCGCTGAGATTCCTTTACCAGAAGAGTTTCCAGAATTTTCCAGAATGGTAGAAGAGCAGATCTCCTTAGCGGATGCATGTGACAGCGATGAGGATCGACGCAATCTGAGGGAAATATTTATGGAGTTTAAGGATGTATTTGCAAAAGATGCTTATGATTGTTGTTTAACTGATTTACATGTGGCCACACTACCAGAAGGTTGTAGCAGAAATCCAGTGTTTGTACGCCAGTATAGACTACCGCTGGCATGTTTAGAATCATTGGCAGAGATTATTAAAAATTTGGAATCACGGGGAATAATTAGGCCCATTCATAGCACATCCAATACGCCTATTTTAGGTGTGTTAAAGCCAAATGGTCAATGGCGGCTGTGTGCAGACTTAAGAGAGTTAAATAAAAGAGTACCAGTATCTAGATGGCCACTACCATTCATTGATCAGGGCCTAGCTCAGATACATGGTTCAAATGTATTTACCACGTTAGATCTCACATCTGGATATTGGTGTGTGCCATTGGCAGAGGAGATACAACACCTATTTTCCTTTACATTTGACAGGACTCAATATGCCTGGCTTAGAGCTCCGTTCGGGTACATCAATAGTGGGAGTGAATTTGGCATATTTTTGAGAAAGGCCATGCCAGATGCAGCGGAAAGAGGAACAATAGTTTATGTGGATGATGTCTTGATAAAAAATGAAAACCTTAAAAGCCATTTTGATGAAATAAGACATGTGCTTGGCCAATTGCAGAAAGCAGGCGCCAAAGTATCTTTGCAAAAAGCACAATGGTGCAAGAAAAAAGTGAAATTTCTAGGGCATGAAGTGACTGAACATGGGCTAAATCCACAAAGGAAGAAAATAGAGGCCATACAAAGATTAAAAGATCCTAAAAATGTGAAAGGAGTAAAAAGTTTATTAGGGATGACAGGCTATAACAGAAAGTTCATTGAGAATTATGCAGAAATCACTCAACCATTGACTAAACTGCTTAAACTAAATACTCCCTGGAGATGGGAAAGAGAGCAGTCTGATGCAGTGGCTAGATTGAAGGAATGTCTTGTAAAGGCACCATGTTTAGCATACCCCATAAAGGACAGGGATTTCTTTATAGAAATAGGCTTTTCTGAACATTGTATGTCAGCAGTGTTATCACAAAAACACGATTTGAATCACAAAACCATTGCATATGCAAGTAAGGCATTTTCCCAAGTTGAAATGAAATTTAATGAATGCGAAAAGGCCCTATTAACCACTGTGTGGGCGCTACAACATTTCCGCCCCATTGTTCAGGGAGAAAAGGTGATTATTGAAACAAATCATCAACCTTTGCAATTTTTAGAGAGTAAAAGAATTAGATCAGGCAATCTAGCGCAATCCAGAATCACTTCATGGACGCTGGCATTACAAGGTTTTCCCGTAGAAGTAAGATATGGACAAAATAAAAAGAGCCCAATTGCTCAAGGGTTAGCTGACTTACATGACTGTGCAGCTGAACAAATAACAAATGAAATGGATGTGGAAGCTAGTTTACAGGAATTTGAACAATCACCACACAAAGCTTTTGATGAAAAAACATGCAAGGATTTGCCAACTGTATATGTGGATGGTTGTGCTTTTCACATTGAAAATGACAGTAATAAACAATTAGTGGCAGGAATAGGAAATGTCTGGTTGAAATGTGAAGGCGTTCCTAGTATAGGGATGAGGATTGGAGATAGGAGCAGTCAGGTGGCGGAATTGGCAGCCATCTATAAAGCAATTGCTACTGCAGTTGATAAAAAGTTCAGTGAAATTGTCCTGGTGACTGATTCTGACTATGCACGGAATAGCTTTGTGGAGTATTTGCCTGGTTGGAAAGCAAGAGGCATGGTTACATACAACAAAAAGCCACTTAAACATGGAAAAATGATACAAGCCATAGACAAATTGGTGTCAGAAAATAATTTAACAATATACTGGAGAAAAATTCGTGGGCATTTAAAAACACCAGGAGAGGATAAGGAGGGAAATGATAAGGCAGACCATCTGGCTAAGATTGGGGCTGTGATGGGAGAATTGCTACCTATTGATTATTTAATGGGTGAAATACAAATTGATGCAGTCACACGTTCTAAAGCACCAAAGGAGGTAGATCAACCGGTGGTGCAGTGGAGTCATGACACGCCAGACCAAGATTTGATTGAGGCACAAAAGAATGATCAAATTTTGGGATTCTATTATAATCATTTGATAGATCCTGAACAAAATCCTTTAACAGAAAATGATTGCATGGGAAAAGAAGAATTGAGGGTGTTATTAAAGAACAAAACACGAATTATATTACAGGATGGACTCATGATTAGAGAGTCCATAACAGGGCAAATACAGTGGGTAGTACCCCTTTCATTCAGAGGACTAATGCTACACCATGCACACGATGCCATAACTGCAGGCCATAGAGGTTCACAAAAGACATTAGAAATACTAAAAGATTATGCTTACTGGCCACATATGTCCCAAGATGTGGAATTATATACTAGAGGATGTCTAGTATGCGCCCAATTTAAACCTGCTTCACCAATGCATAGAGCACCATTGATGAAAAGAGGCCTAACTCTCCCATGGTCAGATTTGCAAATAGACTATGTAGGTCCTTTAAAAAGGTCGAGCAGGGGACACCGCTATATTTTGAGTGTGGTATGTTTGATGTCAAAGTGGATTGAGTGCATTCCCGCACCAGATTGTAGTGCGCAAACAGCAGCCACATTGCTGGTGAACCATGTGTTCTCAAGGTTTGGGTTGCCACAAAGAATTGAGTCAGACAGAGGAAGTCATTTCACAAGTACTCTAATGAGTACGGTATGGCAAATACTAGGTGTGAAAAGGAAACTACATATCGCATATCGGGCGGCGTCTTCAGGTACAGTTGAAAGAAGCAATAGGTCTGTTGTGGATATTTTAAAGAAATTTGTGGCAGAAGCAGGTTCCAGCTGGGATTTGCGTTTACCATTGGTTTTGATGGCAATCAGGTCGACTCCTGCCAAAGCAACAGGTGTTAGCCCCCATGAGGTCTTAACAGGTAGGAAAATGGTGTTACCACAACACCTACTATACAGAACACATGAGCAAACTCTAGTGAGTGCATCCACAGTTCATGAATATATTGATGAACTGAGGAGGCATTTGCAACATGCATTTGCTTTTGTGCAGAGAAATCTGGAAAGAGCTGCTGAAAGTGCTAAGTCATATTATGACAAAAAGACATCAGTAAAGGAATACAATGTAGGGGATCAGGTGTACAAGTTTCATTTTGGAAAAAGTAAACAGAAAAATTCTAAATTTCTGGCAGCCTGGCAGGGGCCATTTCGAATTATAGATAAAGTCTCTCCTGTAGTGTATAAAATTTTGAAAAATGAAGGTGAAACAGCAATAGAGCAGTTTGTCCATGTAAATCAAATCAAACCATGCCATCCCAGACATGAGATCAGGCAGCTTGAGCATGTGGAAACGGATAGAGTCCCTTGAGAAAATAAATGGGTGTAATCAGGAGGCAGTGACAAAGAAGTTAAAAAAAAGTTGATTGTTATGATGGCACATAAACACTGTAGTATATGTAGAATATAATATAAATAAATAAATAAATAAATAAATAAATAAATAAATAAATGCACATATAACGGAAGCTCGTGGTTGGTGTGCAGAGAGAAAGTGTATTAAATATTGAATGCTGTTTTATATGTGTTTGTTTTCTTTTAACTTGTGTTTAATTTCAGAAAAAAGAAAAAAAAAACGAAGTATTTTTACCAAGCATGTTTTATTTTTGGCAAAAGGATGAAGTTAGTATTGTGCTATGTACTTAATCTGTTTATTTTCTATTTTGATTTAGACAATTAACATTATTTGGTCGGAGGTTCCAGGATCAGAGGCCACGGGAGACGATGGAGTCCTGGAGTCCCCTGGATGAAGACCAAAAGATGCCTGCCTCCAGGTGGAGGTGAAGACAAAATAACCGGAATGCCAAAAGAGATGACTACTGTGGATTCAAGATTGCCAAGATGAAAGAATACTCGAATGAACCGAATAACATTGCTGGTCGGGACATACCAAAAGAGACAAAACAAAAGTTCCGGCATATGAAGTTCCACGTATTTATTATATTAATTATTTATTTTAACTTGTTATGTTACTTATTTGTTTTAGTTAGTTGTTTTATTTCATTGTTTTTAATTGACTTGGAAAATTTAAACTTAAAGTAATGCCACTTCCACTGAGAAGGCAAATGTGAAACATTTTATGAACTGATGGACTCAGATGAAATGTTGATTGCAAATTTTCATTGATGCACATGAATATTCATTTTGTTGGATTGCTATATTGTAAAAAAAAAATAGAACAAGTTGTTTTTAGGAATTGGCTTGGATTATAGCCAAGTTCTAAAAACAAAAGGAGGGTATATGTAAGGATATTTGGCGTGTTACAGTACACAGTACAGCAATACTACACAAGTAGCACAAATTTTTTTGCAGCACCACCACCACAAGGGTGCGGTGCATTGCTATATGGGTTAGCAGATTAACAAGGAAAGACAGACTATTCAGTAAAAAACGATTTTAACATATAAGATGCAAATCTATTTTTACAGTTAAAAGCACACGTGTTCATTTAAAAATGCACACTATTTTTCACCTGAAATGCCTATATTGCTAGAGACACATTTGAAAATTAACAGCTAACCTATTAACCATTAACCTGACTAATAAAACCTTATTTTAATATAACCCACTAATAAAATGTGTTCTCTACTGCAGAATTAGGCATACTCTGAAAACCATTTAAATGAGTGTGCAGATTTTTCTCTTCTCTGCCTGATTCTCCGTGTTGTTGTGCACAGTAACTGCAGGAAGGAGGAAGTCAGATTTGCAACAATTGCAAATGTATAAGCGAAGCTATTGTTGAAGAGTAGGAGGATGAGAGATGATGGATTTCATTGGGACACGTCATAAAGAGGGCTGAGAGGAAAGTTTTAGTGGGCAGTATCAGGGAAAAAGACAGGGAGACATCTTTCTGCACTACTGGGGAGAAGACCTGGCTGTGGGGTCCTGACTGAATGCAGATTCCTGTGTCCTGCTGCAGTCGACATTGGGGAGAGCTGAAAGAAAAACCTTTCCACTGGCTGAGGCAGTCCTATCTGAAAAAGCTGAGAATTCCAGGCAATGACCCCGGCTTGAGAAGGCAAGCGTTCCTTTTTGCTGGAGTTAATCCAAGAGAGCCACATTCACAGAGAGAAGCCTCTGAACAGATAAGGTAATTACCTAACTGGGGGAGCTGTGTGTGTGCACGAAAATATGCAGTCAGTGTAGAAAAAATGAAAGTCCCGTGCGTGTCTTAATCAAGTGCTAATGTTGCAATTTAAGTTCTGTTCTCCGCCACTATAATTGCAGTGTGTCATAGAAAATGCTTTGATTGTGCCATTTTATTGCTGTAAAGAATGAGATCGTGTTAAATACAACGTTTATAATACAGAAAAATATTTGAAAACAGACGGATGGTGTACTTACTGTTTATCATTACAGTGCTGTTGATGTGGGGAGATTTTTAAACAGTGCAATGGTCATTTTAAGACAGATGTGTGCATGTCAGAATCAGTATGAATAATTGTGAATGACTGTAGTATAACTTGTTGGAGGTACATGAGCCAACGGGAAGAGAGACTCTCTGAACATAGCTCCCTACCGTATATAAGGTAGTGGAAATTACCACAAGACTACCACATATAGCTCTCTGTCGTAAATAAGTCAGTGAGTTTGCCCATGGTGGCGCACCAACACTATCACTGGAAAATGTGGTATCCCTAGAATGCAGGTCTGAGGTCTCTCTAGTGATCACACGAAAAATCTAAGCAAAGATAAGGGATTCTGGACATTGGGGCCACAAATAAAACAAGGGAATTATGCTCACCAAAATACCACCAACCACGTATACCAAATATGCAGGTCTGGGTGCTGAAATAATGCATGTCCATTGTATTATTGTTGCACATGGCCAAATCTGAATACAAAGAGTGATTATTGCTAAGTTATTTTCCGGCGGTAATAAAATACCGTCAGGCCCCAAATCTCCACAAAATACCCAACAGATGTCATATACAACTCCTTCCCTTTCCAAACCTGAGACCCTGCCTATAGCATGAGATGTGATATCCAAGTCCTTCCCATTCCAATCCCGAGACCCTTCCTATAGCATGTGATGTGATATCTCAATGCTTATACCAAACCTGAGACCCTTCCTATGGCATGAGATGTCATATACAACTCCTTCCCATTCCAATCCTGAGACCCTTCCTATAGCATGAGATGTGATATCTCAATGCTTATACCAAACCTGAGACCCTTCCTATAGCATGAGATGTGATATCCAACTTCTTCCCATTCCAATCCTGAGACCCTTCCTATAACATGAGATTTGATGTCTCAATGCTTCTAATACCAAACCTGAGATCTTTCCTATAACATGAGATGTGATATCCAACTCCTTCCCATTCCAATCCTGAGACCCTTCCTATAGCATGAGATGTGATATCTCAATGCTTATACCAAATCAGAGACCCTTCCTATAGCATGAGATGTGATATCCAACTCCTTCCCATTCCAATCCTGAGACCCTTCCTATAGCATGAGAAGTGATATCTCAATGCTACCAAACCTGAGACCCTTCCTATAGCATGAGATGTGATATCCAACTCCTTCCCATTTCTCATGCTAAAGGGAGGGTCTCAGGTTTGGAAAGGGAAGGATTTGGATATCACATCTCATGTTATAGGAAGGATCTCAGGTTTGGTATTAGAAGCATTGAGATATCACATCTCATGCTATCGGAAGTATCTCAGGTTTGGTATTAGAGGCATTGAGATATCACATCTCATGCTATCATAAGAGTCTCAGGATTGGAATGGGAAGGAGTTGGATAGCACATCTCATGCTATAGGAAGTATCTCAGGATTGGAATGGGAAGGAGTTGGATATCACATCTCATGTTATAGGAAGGATCTCAGGTTTGGTATTAGAAGCATTGAGATATCACTTCTCATGCTATAGGGAGGGTCTCAGGATTGGAATGGGAAGTATTTGGATATCACATCTCATGCTATAGGGAGGGTCTCAAGTTTGATATTAGAAGCATTGAGATATCACATCTCATGATATCGGAAGGGTCTCAGGATTGGAATGGGAAGGAGTTGGATATCACATTTCATGATAAAGGAAGGGTCTAAGGTTTGGTATTAGAAGCATTGAGATATCACTTCTCATGCTATAGGAAGGGTCTCAGGATTGGAATGGGAAGGACTTGGATATCACATCTCATGCTATAGGGAGGGTCTCAAGTTTGATATTAGAAGCATTGAGATATCACATCTCATGATATCGGAAGGGTCTCAGGATTGGAATGGGAAGGATTTGGATATCACATCTCATGTTATAGGACGGGTCTCAGGATTGGAATGGGAAGGAGTTTGATATCACATCTCATGCCATAGTATGGGTCTCAGGTTTGGTAGAAGCATTGGGATATCACATCTCATGCTATCGGAAGGGTATCAGTATTGGATTTGGAAGGAGTTGGATATCCCATCTCATGCTAAAGGAAGGGTCTCAGGTTGGAATGGGAAGGAGTTGGATATCACATCTCATGTTATAGGAAGGGTTTCAGGATTGGAATGGGAAGGAGTTGGATATCACATCTCAAGCTATAGGAAGGGTCTCAGGATTGGAATGGGAAGGAGTTTGATATCACATCTCATGCCATAGTATGGGTCTCAGGTTTGGTAGAAGCATTGGGATATCACATCTCATGCTATCGGAAGGGTATCAGTATTGGATTTGGAAGGAGTTGGATATCCCATCTCATGTTATAGGAAGGGTCTCAGGATTGGAATGGGAAGGACTTGGATATCATATCTCATGCTATAGGAAGGGTCTTATAATTGGAATGGGAAGGAGTTGGATATCATATCTCATGTTATAGGAAAGATCTCAGGTTTGGTATTAGAAGCATTGAGACATCACATCTCATGTTATAGGAAGGGTCTCAGGATTGGAATGGGAAGAAGTTGGATATCACATCTCATGCTATAGGAAGGGTCTCAGGTTTGGTATAAGCATTGAGATATCACATCTCATGCTATAGGAAGGGTCTCAGGATTGGAATGGGAAGAAGTTGGATATCACATCTCATGCTATAGGAAGCATCTCAGATTTGGTATTAGAAGCATTGAGATATCACATCTCATGCTATCGGAAGGGTCTCAGGATTGGAATGGGAAGGAGTTGTATATGACATCTCATGCCGTAGGAAGGGTCTCAGGTTTGGTATAAGCATTGAGATATCACATCTTTGCAATCGAAAGGGTCTCAGGATTGGAATGGGAAGGAGTTGGATATCCCATCTCATGTTATAGGAAGAGTCTCAGGTTTGGTATTAGAAGCATTGAGATATCACATCTCATGCATTAGGAAGTGTCTCAGGATTGGAATGGGAAGGACTTGGATATCACATATGCTATAGGGAGGGTCTCAAGTTTGATATTAGAAGCATTGAGATATCACATCTCATGCTATAGGAAGGGTCTCAGGATTGGAATGGGAAGGATTGGATATCACATCTCATGCTATAGGAAGGGTCTCAGGTTTGTTATAAGCAGTGAGAAACATCTCATGCTATAGGAAGTGTCTCAGGATTGGAATGGGAAGGAGTTGGATATCACATCTCATGCTATAGGAAGGGTCTCAGGTTTGGTAGCATTGAGATATCACATCTCATGCTATAGGAAGGGTCTCAGGATTGGAATGGGAAGAAGTTGGATATCACATCTCATGCTATAGGAAGGATCTCAGATTTGGTATTAGAAGCATTGAGATATCAAGTCTCATGGTATAGGAAGGGTCTCAGAATTGGAATGGGAAGGAGTTGGATATCACATCTCAAGCTATAGGAAGGGTCTCAGGATTGGAATGGGAAGGAGTTTGATATCACATCTCATGCCATAGTATGGGTCTCAGGTTTGGTAGAAGCATTGGGATATCACATCTCATGCTATCGGAAGGGTATCAGTATTGGATTTGGAAGGAGTTGGATATCCCATCTCATGCTATAGGAAGGGCCTCAGGTTGGAATGGGAAGGAGTTGGATATCACATCTCATGTTATAGGAAGGGTCTCAGGATTGGAATGGGAAGGACTTGGATATCATATCTAATGCTATAGGAAGGGTCTCAGAATTGGAATGGGAAGGAGTTGAATATCACATCTCAAGCTATAGGAAGGGTCTCAGGATTGGAATGGGAAGGAGTTTGATATCACATCTCATGCCATAGTATGGGTCTCAGGTTTGGTAGAAGCATTGGGATATCACATCTCATGCTATCGGAAGGGTATCAGTATTGGATTTGGAAGGAGTTGGATATCCCATCTCATGTTATAGGAAGGGTCTCAGGATTGGAATGGGAAGGACTTGGATATCATATCTCATGCTATAGGAAGGGTCTTATAATTGGAATGGGAAGGAGTTGGATATCACATCTCATGTTATAGGAAAGATCTCAGGTTTGGTATTAGAAGCATTGAGACATCACATCTCATGTTATAGGAAGGGTCTCAGGATTGGAATGGGAAGAAGTTGGATATCACATCTCATGCTATAGGAAGGGTCTCAGGTTTGGTATAAGCATTGAGATATCACATCTCATGCTATAGGAAGGGTCTCAGGATTGGAATGGGAAGAAGTTGGATATCACATCTCATGCTATAGGAAGCATCTCAGATTTGGTATTAGAAGCATTGAGATATCACATCTCATGCTATCGGAAGGGTCTCAGGATTGGAATGGGAAGGAGTTGTATATGACATCTCATGCCGTAGGAAGGGTCTCAGGTTTGGTATAAGCATTGAGATATCACATCTTTGCAATCGAAAGGGTCTCAGGATTGGAATGGGAAGGAGTTGGATATCCCATCTCATGTTATAGGAAGAGTCTCAGGTTTGGTATTAGAAGCATTGAGATATCACATCTCATGCATTAGGAAGTGTCTCAGGATTGGAATGGGAAGGACTTGGATATCACATATGCTATAGGGAGGGTCTCAAGTTTGATATTAGAAGCATTGAGATATCACATCTCATGCTATAGGAAGGGTCTCAGGATTGGAATGGGAAGGATTGGATATCACATCTCATGCTATAGGAAGGGTCTCAGGTTTGTTATAAGCAGTGAGAAACATCTCATGCTATAGGAAGTGTCTCAGGATTGGAATGGGAAGGAGTTGGATATCACATCTCATGCTATAGGAAGGGTCTCAGGTTTGGTAGCATTGAGATATCACATCTCATGCTATAGGAAGGGTCTCAGGATTGGAATGGGAAGAAGTTGGATATCACATCTCATGCTATAGGAAGGATCTCAGATTTGGTATTAGAAGCATTGAGATACCAAGTCTCATGGTATAGGAAGGGTCTCAGAATTGGAATGGGAAGGAGTTGGATATCACATCTCAAGCTATAGGAAGGGTCTCAGGATTGGAATGGGAAGGAGTTTGATATCACATCTCATGCCATAGTATGGGTCTCAGGTTTGGTAGAAGCATTGGGATATCACATCTCATGCTATCGGAAGGGTATCAGTATTGGATTTGGAAGGAGTTGGATATCCCATCTCATGCTATAGGAAGGGTCTCAGGTTGGAATGGGAAGGAGTTGGATATCACATCTCATGTTATAGGAAGGGTCTCAGGATTGGAATGGGAAGGACTTGGATATCATATCTAATGCTATAGGAAGGGTCTCAGAATTGGAATGGGAAGGAGTTGGATGTCATCTCAGGTTATAGGAAAGATCTCAGGTTTGGTATTAGAAGCATTGAGACATCACATCTCATGTTATAGGAAGAGTCTCAGGATTGGAATGGGAAGGACTTGGATATCACATATGCTATAGGGAGGGTCTCAAGTTTGATATTAGAAGCATTGAGATATCACATCTTATGCTATAGGAAGGGTCTCAGGATTGGAATGGGAAGGATTGGATATCACATCTCATGCTATAGGAAGGGTCTCAGGTTTGTTATAAGCAGTGAGAAACATCTCATGCTATAGGAAGTGTCTCAGGATTGGAATGGGAAGGAGTTGGATATCACATCTCATGCTATAGGAAGGGTCTCAGGTTTGGTAGCATTGAGATATCACATCTCATGCTATAGGAAGGGTCTCAGGATTGGAATGGGAAGAAGTTGGATATCACATCTCATGCTATAGGAAGGATCTCAGATTTGGTATTAGAAGCATTGAGATATCAAGTCTCATGGTATAGGAAGGGTCTCAGAATTGGAATGGGAAGGAGTTGGATATCACATCTCAAGCTATAGGAAGGGTCTCAGGATTGGAATGGGAAGGAGTTTGATATCACATCTCATGCCATAGTATGGGTCTCAGGTTTGGTAGAAGCATTGGGATATCACATCTCATGCTATCGGAAGGGTATCAGTATTGGATTTGGAAGGAGTTGGATATCCCATCTCATGCTATAGGAAGGGTCTCAGGTTGGAATGGGAAGGAGTTGGATATCACATCTCATGTTATAGGAAGGGTCTCAGGATTGGAATGGGAAGGACTTGGATATCATATCTAATGCTATAGGAAGGGTCTCAGAATTGGAATGGGAAGGAGTTGGATGTCATCTCATGTTATAGGAGGAAAGATCTCAGGTTTGGTATTAGAAGCATTGAGACATCACATCTCATGTTATAGGAAGGGTCTCAGGATTGGAATGGGAAGAAGTTGGATATCACATCTCATGCTATAGGAAGGGTCTCAGGTTTGGTATAAGCTTTGAGATATCACATCTCATGCTATAGGAAGGGTCTCAGGATTGGAATGGGAAGAAATTGGATATCACATCTCATGATAAAGGAAGGGTCTAAGGTTTGGTATTAGAAGCATTGAGATATCACTTCTCATGCTATAGGAAGGGTCTCAGGATTGGAATGGGAAGGACTTGGATATCACATCTCATGCTATAGGGAGGGTCTCAAGTTTGATATTAGAAGCATTGAGATATCACATCTCATGATATCGGAAGGGTCTCAGGATTGGAATGGGAAGGATTTGGATATCACATCTCATGTTATAGGACGGGTCTCAGGTTTGGTATTAGAAGCATTGAGACATCACATCTCATGTTATAGGAAGGGTCTCAGGATTGGAATGGGAAGAAGTTGGATATCACATCTCATGCTATAGGAAGGGTCTCAGGTTTGTTATAAGCAGTGAGATATCACATCTCATGATATCGGAAGGGTCTCAGGATTGGAATGGGAAGGAGCTGGATATCACATCTCATGATAAAGGAAGGGTCTAAGGTTTGGTATTAGAAGCATTGAGATATCACTTCTCATGCTATAGGAAGGGTCTCAGGATTGGAATGGGAAGGTCTTGGATATCACATCTCATGCTATAGGGAGGGTCTCAAGTTTGATATTAGAAGCATTGAGATATCACATCTCATGATATCGGAAGGGTCTCAGGATTGGAATGGGAAGGATTTGGATATCACATCTCATGTTATAGGACGGGTCTCAGGTTTGGTATTAGAAGCATTGAGATATCAAGTCTCATGGTATAGGAAGGGTCTCAGAATTGGAATGGGAAGGAGTTGGATATCACATCTCAAGCTATAGGAAGGGTCTCAGGATTGGAATGGGAAGGAGTTGGATATCCCATCTCATGTTATAGGAAGGGTCTCAGGATTGGAATGGGAAGGACTTGGATATCATATCTAATGCTATAGGAAGGGTCTCAGAATTGGAATGGGAAGGAGTTTGATATCACATCTCATGCCATAGTATGGGTCTCAGGTTTGGTAGAAGCATTGGGATATCACATCTCATGCTATCGGAAGGGTATCAGTATTGGATTTGGAAGGAGTTGGATATCCCATTTCATGCTATAGGAAGGGTCTCAGGTTGGAATGGGAAGGAGTTGGATATCACATCTCATGTTATAGGAAGGGTCTCAGGATTGGAATGGGAAGGACTTGGATATCATATCTAATGCTATAGGAAGGGTCTCAGAATTGGAATGGGAAGGAGTTTGATATCACATCTCATGCCATAGTATGGGTCTCAGGTTTGGTAGAAGCATTGGGATATCACATCTCATGCTATCGGAAGGGTATCAGTATTGGATTTGGAAGGAGTTGGATATCCCATTTCATGCTATAGGAAGGGTCTCAGGTTGGAATGGGAAGGAGTTGGATATCACATTTCATGTTATAGGAAGGGTCTCAGGATTGGAATGGGAAGGACTTGGATATCATATCTCATGCTATAGGAAGGGTCTCATAATTGGAATGGGAAGGAGTTGGATATCACATCTCATGTTATAGGAAAGATCTCAGTTTTGGTATTAGAAGCATTGAGACATCACATCTCATGTTATAGGAAGGGTCTCAGGATTGGAATGGGAAGAAGTTGGATATCACATCTCATGCTATAGGAAGGGTCTCAGGTTTGGTATAAGCATTGAGATATCACATCTCATGCTATAGGAAGGGTCTCAGTATTGGAATGGGAAGAAGTTGGATATCACATCTCATGCTATAGGAAGCATCTCAGATTTGGTATTAGAAGCATTGAGATATCACATCTCATGCTATCGGAAGGGTCTCAGGATTGGAATGGGAAGGAGTTGTATATGACATCTCATGCCGTAGGAAGGGTCTCAGGTTTGGTATAAGAATTGAGATATCACATCTTTGCAATCGAAAGGGTCTCAGGATTGGAATGGGAAGGAGTTGGATATCCCATCTCATGTTATAGGAAGAGTCTCAGGTTTGGTATTAGAAGCATTGAGATATCACATCTCATGCTATAGGAAGTGTCTCAGGATTGGAATGGGAAGGACTTGGATATCACATATGCTATAGGGAGGGTCTCAAGTTTGATATTAGAAGCATTGAGATATCACATCTCATGCTATAGGAAGGGTCTCAGGATTGGAATGGGAAGGATTGGATATCACATCTCATGCTATAGGAAGGGTCTCAGGTTTGTTATAAGCAGTGAGATACATCTCATGCTATAGGAAGTGTCTCAGGATTGGAATGGGAAGGAGTTGGATATCACATCTCATGCTATAGGAAGGGTCTCAGGTTTGGTAGCATTGAGATATCACATCTCATGCTATAGGAAGGGTCTCAGGATTGGAATGGGAAGAAGTTGGATATCCCATCCCATGTTATAGGACGGGTCTCTGGTTTGGTATTAGAATCATTGAGATATCACATCGCATGCTGTAGGAAGGGTCTAAGGATTGGAATGGGATGGACTTGGACATCACATCTCATGCTATAGGTAGGCTCTCAGGTTTGGTATAAGCATTGAGATATCACATCTCATGGTATAGGAAGGGTCTCAGGATTGGAATTGGACGGATTTGGATATCACATCTCATGCTATAGGAAGGGTCTCAGGTTTGGTATACGCATGGAGATATCACTTCTCATGCTATAGGAAGGGTCTCAGGATTGGAATGGGAAGGAGTTGGATATCACATCTCATGCTATAGGAAGGGTCTCTGATTTGGTATAAGCATTGAGATATCACATCTCATGCTATAGGAAGGGTCTCAGGATTGGAATTGGAAAGAGTTGTATATGACATCTCAGGCTATAGGAAGGGTCTCAGGTTTGGTATAATCATTGAGATATCACATCTCTGCTATCGGAAGGGTCTCAGGATTGGAATGGGAAGGACTTGGATGTCACATCTCATGCTATAGGGAGGGTCTCAAGTTTGATATTAGAAGCATTGAGATAACAAATCTCATGATATCGGAAGGGTCTCAGGATTGGAATGGGAAGGAGTTGGATATCACATCTCATGATATAGGAAGGGTCTAAGGTTTGGAAGGGGAAGGATTTGGATATCACATCTCATGTTATAGGATGGGTCTCAGGTTTGGTATTAGAAGCATTGAGATATCAAGTCTCATGGTATAGGAAGGGTCTCAGAATTGGAATGGGAAGGAGTTGGATAACACATCTCAAGCTATAGGAAGGGTCTCAGGATTGGAATGGGAAGAAGTTTTATATCACATCTCATGCCATAGTATGGGTCTCAGGTTTGGTAGAAGCATTGGGATATCACATCTCATGCTATCGGAAGGGTATCAGTATTGGATTTGGAAGGAGTTGGATATCCCATCATGCTATAGGAAGGGTCTCAGGTTGGAATGGGAAGGAGTTGGATATCACATCTCATGTTATAGGAAGGGTCTCAGGATTGGAATGGGAAGGACTTGGATATCATATCTCATGCTATGGGAAGGCTCTCAGGTTTGGAAGGGGAAGGAGTTGGATATCACACCTCAAGCTATAGGAAGGGTCTCAGGTTTGGAATGGGAAGGAGTTGGATATCACATCTCAAGCTATAGGAAGAGTCTCAGGGTTGGTATAAGCATTGAGATATCACATCTCATGCTATAGGAAGGGTCTCAGAATTGGAATGGGAAGGAGTTGGATATCACATCTCATGTTATAGGAAAGATCTCAGGTTTGGTATTAGAAGCATTGAGACATCAAATCTCATGTTATAGGAAGGGTCTCAGGATTGGAATGGGAAGAAGTTGGATATCACATCTCATGCTATAGGAAGGGTCTCAGGTTTGGTATAAGCATTGAGATATCACATCTCATGCTATAGGAAGGGTCTCAGGATTGGAATGGGAAGGAGTTGTATATGACATCTCATGCCATAGGAAGGGTCTCAGGTTTGGTATAAGCATTGAGATGTCACATCACATGCTATAGGAAGGGTCTCGGGATTGGAATGGGAAGGACTTGGATATCACATCTCATGCTATAGGCAGGGTCTCAGGTTTGGAAAGGGAAGGAGTTGGATATCACATTTCATGTTAGAGGTAGGATCTCAGGTTTGGTATTAGAGGCATTGAGATATCACATCTCATGCTATCAGAAGGGTCTCAGGATTGGAATGGGAAGGAGTTGGATATCACATCTCATGCTAAAGGGAGGGTCTCAGGTTTGGAAAGGGAAGGATTTGGATATCACATCTCATGTTATAGGAAGGATCTCAGGTTTGGTATTAGAAGCATTGAGATATCACATCTCATGCTATCGGAAGTATCTCAGGTTTGGTATTAGAGGCATTGAGATATCACATCTCATGCTATCATAAGAGTCTCAGGATTGGAATGGGAAGGAGTTGGATAGCACATCTCATGCTATAGGAAGTGTCTCAGGATTGGAATGGGAAGGAGTTGGATATCACATCTCATGTTATAGGAAGGATCTCAGGTTTGGTATTAGAAGCATTGAGATATCACTTCTCATGCTATAGGGAGGGTCTCAGGATTGGAATGGGAAGTATTTGGATATCACATCTCATGCTATAGGGAGGGTCTCAAGTTTGATATTAGAAGCATTGAGATATCACATCTCATGATATCGGAAGGGTCTCAGGATTGGAATGGGAAGGAGTTGGATATCACATCTCATGATAAAGGAAGGGTCTAAGGTTTGGTATTAGAAGCATTGAGATATCACTTCTCATGCTATAGGAAGGGTCTCAGGATTGGAATGGGAAGGACTTGGATATCACATCTCATGCTATAGGGAGGGTCTCAAGTTTGATATTAGAAGCATTGAGATATCACATCTCATGATATCGGAAGGGTCTCAGGATTGGAATGGGAAGGATTTGGATATCACATCTCATGTTATAGGACGGGTCTCAGGATTGGAATGGGAAGGAGTTTGATATCACATCTCATGCCATAGTATGGGTCTCAGGTTTGGTAGAAGCATTGGGATATCACATCTCATGCTATCGGAAGGGTATCAGTATTGGATTTGGAAGGAGTTGGATATCCCATCTCATGCTAAATGAAGGGTCTCAGGTTGGAATGGGAAGGAATTGGATATCACATCTCATGTTATAGGAAGGGTCTCAGGATTGGAATGGGAAGGAGTTGGATATCACATCTCAAGCTATAGGAAGGGTCTCAGGATTGGAATGGGAAGGAGTTTGATATCACATCTCATGCCATAGTATGGGTCTCAGGTTTGGTAGAAGCATTGGGATATCACATCTCATGCTATCGGAAGGGTATCAGTATTGGATTTGGAAGGAGTTGGATATCCCATCTCATGTTATAGGAAGGGTCTCAGGATTGGAATGGGAAGGACTTGGATATCATATCTCATGCTATAGGAAGGGTCTCATAATTGGAATGGGAAGGAGTTGGATATCACATCTCATGTTATAGGAAAGGTCTCAGGTTTGTTATTAGAAGCATTGAGACATCACATCTCATGTTATAGGAAGGGTCTCAGGATTGGAATGGGAAGAAGTTGGATATCACATCTCATGCTATAGGAAGGGTCTCAGGTTTGGTATAAGCATTGAGATATCACATCTCATGCTATAGGAAGGGTCTCAGGATTGGAATGGGAAGAAGTTGGATATCACATCTCATGCTATAGGAAGCATCTCAGATTTGGTATTAGAAGCATTGAGATATCACATCTCATGCTATCGGAAGGGTCTCAGGATTGGAATGGGAAGGAGTTGTATATGACATCTCATGCCGTAGGAAGGGTCTCAGGTTTGGTATAAGCATTGAGATATCACATCTTTGCAATCGAAAGGGTCTCAGGATTGGAATGGGAAGGAGTTGGATATCCCATCTCATGTTATAGGAAGAGTCTCAGGTTTGGTATTAGAAGCATTGAGATATCACATCTCATGCTATAGGAAGTGTCTCAGGATTGGAATGGGAAGGACTTGGATATCACATATGCTATAGGGAGGGTCTCAAGTTTGATATTAGAAGCATTGAGATATCACATCTCATGCTATAGGAAGGGTCTCAGGATTGGAATGGGAAGGATTGGATATCACATCTCATGCTATAGGAAGGGTCTCAGGTTTGTTATAAGCAGTGAGAAACATCTCATGCTATAGGAAGTGTCTCAGGACTGGAATGGGAAGGAGTTGGATATCACATCTCATGCTATAGGAAGGGTCTCAGGTTTGGTAGCATTGAGATATCACATCTCATGCTATAGGAAGGGTCTCAGGATTGGAATGGGAAGAAGTTGGATATCACATCTCATGCTATAGGAAGGATCTCAGATTTGGTATTAGAAGCATTGAGATATCAAGTCTCATGGTATAGGAAGGGTCTCAGAATTGGAATGGGAAGGAGTTGGATATCACATCACAAGCTATAGGAAGGGTATCAGTATTGGATTTGGAAGGAGTTGGATATCCCATCTCATGCTATAGGAAGGGTCTCAGGTTGGAATGGGAAGGAGTTGGATATCACATCTCATGTTATAGGAAGGGTCTCAGGATTGGAATGGGAAGGACTTGGATATCATATCTAATGATATAGGAAGGGTCTCAGAATTGGAATGGGAAGGAGTTGGATATCATCTCATGTTATAGGAAAGATCTCAGGTTTGGTATTAGAAGCATTGAGACATCACATCTCATGTTATAGGAAGGGTCTCAGGATTGGAATGGGAAGACGTTGGATATCACATCTCATGCTATAGGAAGGGTCTCAGGTTTGGTATAAGCTTTGAGATATCACATCTCATGCTATAGGAAGGGTTTCAGGATTGGAATGGGAAGAAGTTGGATATCACATCTCATGATAAAGGAAGGGTCTAAGGTTTGGTATTAGAAGCATTGAGATATCACTTCTCATGCTATAGGAAGGGTCTCAGGATTGGAATGGGAAGGACTTGGATATCACATCTCATGCGATAGGGAGGGTCTCAAGTTTGATATTAGAAGCATTGAGATATCACATTTCATGATATCGGAAGGGTCTCAGGATTGGAATGGGAAGGATTTGGATATCACATCTCATGTTACAGGACGGGTCTCAGGTTTGGTATTAGAAGCATTGAGACATCACATCTCATGTTATAGGAAGGGTCTCAGGATTGGAATGGGAAGAAGTTGGATATCACATCTCATGCTATAGGAAGGGTCTCAGGTTTGTTATAAGCAGTGAGATATCACATCTCATGATATCGGAAGAGTCTCAGGATTGGAATGGGAAGGAGCTGGATATCACATCTCATGATAAAGGAAGGGTCTAAGGTTTGGTATTAGAAGCATTGAGATATCACTTCTCATGCTATAGGAAGGGTCTCAGGATTGGAATGGGAAGGACTTGGATATCACATCTCATGCTATAGGGAGGGTCTCAAGTTTGATATTAGAAGCATTGAGATATCACATCTCATGATATCGGAAGGGTCTCAGGATTGGAATGGGAAGGATTTGGATATCACATCTCATGTTATAGGACGGGTCTCAGGATTGGAATGGGAAGGAGTTTGATATCACATCTCATGCCATAGTATGGGTCTCAGGTTTGGTAGAAGCATTGGGATATCACATCTCATGCTATCGGAAGGGTATCAGTATTGGATTTGGAAGGAGTTGGATATCCCATCTCATGCTAAAGGAAGGGTCTCAGGTTGGAATGGGAAGGAGTTGGATATCACATCTCATGTTATAGGAAGGGTCTCAGGATTGGAATGGGAAGGAGTTGGATATCACATCTCAAGCTATAGGAAGGGTCTCAGGTTTGGTATAAGCATTGAGATATCACATCTCATGCTATAGGAAGGGTCTCAGAATTGGAATGGGAAGGAGTTGGATATCACATCTCATGTTATAGGAAAGATCTCAGGTTTGGTATTAGAAGCATTGAGACATCAAATCTCATGTTATAGGAAGGGTCTCAGGATTGGAATGGGAAGAAGTTGGATATCACATCTCATGCTATAGGAAGGGTCTCAGGTTTGGTATAAGCATTGAGATATCACATCTCATGCTATAGGAAGGGTCTCAGGATTGGAATGGGAAGGAGTTGTATATGACATCTCATGCCATAGGAAGGGTCTCAGGTTTGGTATAAGCATTGAGATATCACATCACATGCTATAGGAAGGGTCTCGGGATTGGAATGGGAAGGACTTGGATATCACATCTCATGCTATAGGCAGGGTCTCAGGTTTGGAAAGGGAAGGAGTTGGATATCACATTTCATGTTAGAGGTAGGATCTCAGGTTTGGTATTAGAGGCATTGAGATATCACATCTCATGCTATCAGAAGGGTCTCAGGATTGGAATGGGAAGGAGTTGGATATCACATCTCATGCTAAAGGGAGGGTCTCAGGTTTGGAAAGGGAAGGATTTGGATATCACATCTCATGTTATAGGAAGGATCTCAGGTTTGGTATTAGAAGCATTGAGATATCACATCTCATGCTATCGGAAGTATCTCAGGTTTGGTATTAGAGGCATTGAGATATCACATCTCATGCTATCATAAGAGTCTCAGGATTGGAATGGGAAGGAGTTGGATAGCACATCTCATGCTATAGGAAGTGTCTCAGGATTGGAATGGAAAGGAGTTGGATATCACATCTCATGTTATAGGAAGGATCTCAGGTTTGGTATTAGAAGCATTGAGATATCACTTCTCATGCTATAGGGAGGGTCTCAGGATTGGAATGGGAAGTATTTGGATATCACATCTCATGCTATAGGGAGGGTCTCAAGTTTGATATTAGAAGCATTGAGATATCACATCTCATGATATCGGAAGGGTCTCAGGATTGGAATGGGAAGGAGTTGGATATCACATCTCATGATAAAGGAAGGATCTAAGGTTTGGTATTAGAAGCATTGAGATATCACTTCTCATGCTATAGGAAGGGTCTCAGGATTGGAATGGGAAGGACTTGGATATCACATCTCATGCTATAGGGAGGGTCTCAAGTTTGATATTAGAAGCATTGAGATATCACATCTCATGATATCGGAAGGGTCTCAGGATTGGAATGGGAAGGATTTGGATATCACATCTCATGTTATAGGACGGGTCTCAGGATTGGAATGGGAAGGAGTTTGATATCACATCTCATGCCATAGCATGGGTCTCAGGTTTGGTAGAAGCATTGGGATATCACATCTCATGCTATCGGAAGGGTATCAGTATTGGATTTGGAAGGAGTTGGATATCCCATCTCATGCTAAAGGAAGGGTCTCAGGTTGGAATGGGAAGGAGTTGGATATCACATCTCATGTTATAGGAAGGGTCTCAGGATTGGAATGGGAAGGAGTTGGATATCACATCTCAAGCTATAGGAAGGGTCTCAGGATTGGAATGGGAAGGAGTTTGATATCACATCTCATGCCATAGTATGGGTCTCAGGTTTGGTAGAAGCATTGGGATATCACATCTCATGCTATCGGAAGGGTATCAGTATTGGATTTGGAAGGAGTTGGATATCCCATCTCATGTTATAGGAAGGGTCTCAGGATTGGAATGGGAAGGACTTGGATATCATATCTCATGCTATAGGAAGGGTCTCATAATTGGAATGGGAAGGAGTTGGATATCACATCTCATGTTATAGGAAAGATCTCAGGTTTGGTATTAGAAGCATTGAGACATCACATCTCATGTTATAGGAAGGGTCTCAGGATTGGAATGGGAAGAAGTTGGATATCACATCTCATGCTATAGGAAGGGTCTCAGGTTTGGTATAAGCATTGAGATATCACATCTCATGCTATAGGAAGGGTCTCAGGATTGGAATGGGAAGAAGTTGGATATCACATCTCATGCTATAGGAAGCATCTCAGATTTGGTATTAGAAGCATTGAGATATCACATCTCATGCTATCGGAAGGGTCTCAGGATTGGAATGGGAAGGAGTTGTATATGACATCTCATGCCGTAGGAAGGGTCTCAGGTTTGGTAGAAGCATTGAGACATCACATCTCATGTTATAGGAAGGGTCTCAGGATTGGAATGGGAAGAGTTGGATATCACATCTCATGCTATAGGAAGGGTCTCAGGTTTGTTATAAGCAGTGAGATATCACATCTCATGATATCGGAAGGGTCTCAGGATTGGAATGGGATGGAGCTGGATATCACATCTCATGATAAAGGAAGGGTCGAAGGTTTGGTATTAGAAGCATTGAGATATCACTTCTCATGCTATAGGAAGGGTCTCAGGATTGGAATGGGAAGGACTTGGATATCACATCTCATGCTATAGGGAGGTTCTCAAGTTTGATATTAGAAGCATTGAGATATCACATCTCATGATATCGGAAGGGTCTCAGGATTGGAATGGGAAGGATTTGGATATCACATCTCATGTTATAGGACGGGTCTCAGGATTGGAATGGGAAGGAGTTTGATATCACATCTCATGCCATAGTATGGGTCTCAGGTTTGGTAGAAGCATTGGGATATCACATCTCATGCTATAGGAAGGGTCTCAGGATTGGAATGGGAAGGACTTGGATATCCCATCTCATGCTATAGGGAGGGTCTCAAGTTTGATATTAGAAGCATTGAGATATCACATCTCATGATATCGGAAGGGTCTCAGGATTGGAATGGGAAGGATTTGGATATCACATCTCATGTTATAGGACGGGTCTCAGGTTTGGTATTAGAAGCATTGAGACATCACATCTCATGTTATAGGAAGGGTCTCAGGATTGGAATGGGAAGAAGTTGGATATCACATCTCATGCTATAGGAAGGGTCTCAGGTTTGTTATAAGCAGTGAGATATCACATCTCATGATATCGGAAGGGTCTCAGGATTGGAATGGGAAGGATCTGGATATCACATCTCATGATAAAGGAAGGGTCTAAGGTTTGGTATTAGAAGCATTGAGATATCACTTCTCATGCTATAGGAAGGGTCTCAGGATTGGAATGGGAAGGACTTGGATATCACATCTCATGCTATAGGGAGGGTCTCAAGTTTGATATTAGAAGCATTGAGATATCACATCTCATGATATCGGAAGGGTCTCAGGATTGGAATGGGAAGGATTTGGATATCACATCTCATGTTATAGGACGGGTCTCAGGATTGGAATGGGAAGGAGTTTGATATCACATCTCATGCCATAGTATGGGTCTCAGGTTTGGTAGAAGCATTGGGATATCACATCTCATGCTATCGGAAGGGTATCAGTATTGGATTTGGAAGGAGTTGGATATCCCATCTCATGCTAAAGGAAGGGTCTCAGGTTGGAATGGGAAGGAGTTGGATATCACATCTCATGTTATAGGAAGGGTCTCAGGATTGGAATGGGAAGGAGTTGGATATCACATCTCAAGCTATAGGAAGGGTCTCAGGTTTGGTATAAGCATTGAGATATCACATCTCATGCTATAGGAAGGGTCTCAGAATTGGAATGGGAAGGAGTTGGATATCACATCTCATGTTATAGGAAAGATCTCAGGTTTGGTATTAGAAGCATTGAGACATCAAATCTCATGTTATAGGAAGGGTCTCAGGATTGGAATGGGAAGAAGTTGGATATCACATCTCATGCTATAGGAAGGGTCTCAGGTTTGGTATAAGCATTGAGATATCACATCTCATGCTATAGGAAGGGTCTCAGGATTGGAATGGGAAGGAGTTGTATATGACATCTCATGCCATAGGAAGGGTCTCAGGTTTGGTATAAGCATTGAGATATCACATCACATGCTATAGGAAGGGTCTCGGGATTGGAATGGGAAGGACTTGGATATCACATCTCATGCTATAGGCAGGGTCTCAGGTTTGGAAAGGGAAGGAGTTGGATATCACATTTCATGTTAGAGGTAGGATCTCAGGTTTGGTATTAGAGGCATTGAGATATCACATCTCATGCTATCAGAAGGGTCTCAGGATTGGAATGGGAAGGAGTTGGATATCACATCTCATGCTAAAGGGAGGGTCTCAGGTTTGGAAAGGGAAGGATTTGGATATCACATCTCATGTTATAGGAAGGATCTCAGGTTTGGTATTAGAAGCATTGAGATATCACATCTCATGCTATCGGAAGTATCTCAGGTTTGGTATTAGAGGCATTGAGATATCACATCTCATGCTATCATAAGAGTCTCAGGATTGGAATGGGAAGGAGTTGGATAGCACATCTCATGCTATAGGAAGTGTCTCAGGATTGGAATGGAAAGGAGTTGGATATCACATCTCATGTTATAGGAAGGATCTCAGGTTTGGTATTAGAAGCATTGAGATATCACTTCTCATGCTATAGGGAGGGTCTCAGGATTGGAATGGGAAGTATTTGGATATCACATCTCATGCTATAGGGAGGGTCTCAAGTTTGATATTAGAAGCATTGAGATATCACATCTCATGATATCGGAAGGGTCTCAGGATTGGAATGGGAAGGAGTTGGATATCACATCTCATGATAAAGGAAGGATCTAAGGTTTGGTATTAGAAGCATTGAGATATCACTTCTCATGCTATAGGAAGGGTCTCAGGATTGGAATGGGAAGGACTTGGATATCACATCTCATGCTATAGGGAGGGTCTCAAGTTTGATATTAGAAGCATTGAGATATCACATCTCATGATATCGGAAGGGTCTCAGGATTGGAATGGGAAGGATTTGGATATCACATCTCATGTTATAGGACGGGTCTCAGGATTGGAATGGGAAGGAGTTTGATATCACATCTCATGCCATAGCATGGGTCTCAGGTTTGGTAGAAGCATTGGGATATCACATCTCATGCTATCGGAAGGGTATCAGTATTGGATTTGGAAGGAGTTGGATATCCCATCTCATGCTAAAGGAAGGGTCTCAGGTTGGAATGGGAAGGAGTTGGATATCACATCTCATGTTATAGGAAGGGTCTCAGGATTGGAATGGGAAGGAGTTGGATATCACATCTCAAGCTATAGGAAGGGTCTCAGGATTGGAATGGGAAGGAGTTTGATATCACATCTCATGCCATAGTATGGGTCTCAGGTTTGGTAGAAGCATTGGGATATCACATCTCATGCTATCGGAAGGGTATCAGTATTGGATTTGGAAGGAGTTGGATATCCCATCTCATGTTATAGGAAGGGTCTCAGGATTGGAATGGGAAGGACTTGGATATCATATCTCATGCTATAGGAAGGGTCTCATAATTGGAATGGGAAGGAGTTGGATATCACATCTCATGTTATAGGAAAGATCTCAGGTTTGGTATTAGAAGCATTGAGACATCACATCTCATGTTATAGGAAGGGTCTCAGGATTGGAATGGGAAGAAGTTGGATATCACATCTCATGCTATAGGAAGGGTCTCAGGTTTGGTATAAGCATTGAGATATCACATCTCATGCTATAGGAAGGGTCTCAGGATTGGAATGGGAAGAAGTTGGATATCACATCTCATGCTATAGGAAGCATCTCAGATTTGGTATTAGAAGCATTGAGATATCACATCTCATGCTATCGGAAGGGTCTCAGGATTGGAATGGGAAGGAGTTGTATATGACATCTCATGCCGTAGGAAGGGTCTCAGGTTTGGTAGAAGCATTGAGACATCACATCTCATGTTATAGGAAGGGTCTCAGGATTGGAATGGGAAGAGTTGGATATCACATCTCATGCTATAGGAAGGGTCTCAGGTTTGTTATAAGCAGTGAGATATCACATCTCATGATATCGGAAGGGTCTCAGGATTGGAATGGGATGGAGCTGGATATCACATCTCATGATAAAGGAAGGGTCGAAGGTTTGGTATTAGAAGCATTGAGATATCACTTCTCATGCTATAGGAAGGGTCTCAGGATTGGAATGGGAAGGACTTGGATATCACATCTCATGCTATAGGGAGGTTCTCAAGTTTGATATTAGAAGCATTGAGATATCACATCTCATGATATCGGAAGGGTCTCAGGATTGGAATGGGAAGGATTTGGATATCACATCTCATGTTATAGGACGGGTCTCAGGATTGGAATGGGAAGGAGTTTGATATCACATCTCATGCCATAGTATGGGTCTCAGGTTTGGTAGAAGCATTGGGATATCACATCTCATGCTATAGGAAGGGTCTCAGGATTGGAATGGGAAGGACTTGGATATCCCATCTCATGCTATAGGGAGGGTCTCAAGTTTGATATTAGAAGCATTGAGATATCACATCTCATGATATCGGAAGGGTCTCAGGATTGGAATGGGAAGGATTTGGATATCACATCTCATGTTATAGGACGGGTCTCAGGTTTGGTATTAGAAGCATTGAGACATCACATCTCATGTTATAGGAAGGGTCTCAGGATTGGAATGGGAAGAAGTTGGATATCACATCTCATGCTATAGGAAGGGTCTCAGGTTTGTTATAAGCAGTGAGATATCACATCTCATGATATCGGAAGGGTCTCAGGATTGGAATGGGAAGGATCTGGATATCACATCTCATGATAAAGGAAGGGTCTAAGGTTTGGTATTAGAAGCATTGAGATATCACTTCTCATGCTATAGGAAGGGTCTCAGGATTGGAATGGGAAGGACTTGGATATCACATCTCATGCTATAGGGAGGGTCTCAAGTTTGATATTAGAAGCATTGAGATATCACATCTCATGATATCGGAAGGGTCTCAGGATTGGAATGGGAAGGAGTTTGATATCACATCTCATGCCATAGTATGGGTCTCAGGTTTGGTAGAAGCATTGGGATATCACATCTCATGCTATCGGAAGGGTATCAGTATTGGATTTGGAAGGAGTTGGATATCCCATCTCATGTTATAGGAAGGGTCTCAGGATTGGAATGGGAAGGACTTGGATATCATATCTCATGCTATAGGAAGGGTCTCATAATTGGAATGGGAAGGAGTTGGATATCACATCTCATGTTATAGGAAAGATCTCAGGTTTGGTATTAGAAGCATTGAGACATCACATCTCATGTTATAGGAAGGGTCTCAGGATTGGAATGGGAAGAAGTTGGATATCACATCTCATGCTATAGGAAGGGTCTCAGGTTTGGTATAAGCATTGAGATATCACATCTCATGCTATAGGAAGGGTCTCAGGATTGGAATGGGAAGAAGTTGGATATCACATCTCATGCTATAGGAAGCATCTCAGATTTGGTATTAGAAGCATTGAGATATCACATCTCATGCTATCGGAAGGGTCTCAGGATTGGAATGGGAAGGAGTTGTATATGACATCTCATGCCGTAGGAAGGGTCTCAGGTTTGGTAGAAGCATTGAGACATCACATCTCATGTTATAGGAAGGGTCTCAGGATTGGAATGGGAAGAGTTGGATATCACATCTCATGCTATAGGAAGGGTCTCAGGTTTGTTATAAGCAGTGAGATATCACATCTCATGATATCGGAAGGGTCTCAGGATTGGAATGGGATGGAGCTGGATATCACATCTCATGATAAAGGAAGGGTCGAAGGTTTGGTATTAGAAGCATTGAGATATCACTTCTCATGCTATAGGAAGGGTCTCAGGATTGGAATGGGAAGGACTTGGATATCACATCTCATGCTATAGGGAGGTTCTCAAGTTTGATATTAGAAGCATTGAGATATCACATCTCATGATATCGGAAGGGTCTCAGGATTGGAATGGGAAGGATTTGGATATCACATCTCATGTTATAGGACGGGTCTCAGGATTGGAATGGGAAGGAGTTTGATATCACATCTCATGCCATAGTATGGGTCTCAGGTTTGGTAGAAGCATTGGGATATCACATCTCATGCTATAGGAAGGGTCTCAGGATTGGAATGGGAAGGACTTGGATATCCCATCTCATGCTATAGGGAGGGTCTCAAGTTTGATATTAGAAGCATTGAGATATCACATCTCATGATATCGGAAGGGTCTCAGGATTGGAATGGGAAGGATTTGGATATCACATCTCATGTTATAGGACGGGTCTCAGGTTTGGTATTAGAAGCATTGAGACATCACATCTCATGTTATAGGAAGGGTCTCAGGATTGGAATGGGAAGAAGTTGGATATCACATCTCATGCTATAGGAAGGGTCTCAGGTTTGTTATAAGCAGTGAGATATCACATCTCATGATATCGGAAGGGTCTCAGGATTGGAATGGGAAGGATCTGGATATCACATCTCATGATAAAGGAAGGGTCTAAGGTTTGGTATTAGAAGCATTGAGATATCACTTCTCATGCTATAGGAAGGGTCTCAGGATTGGAATGGGAAGGACTTGGATATCACATCTCATGCTATAGGGAGGGTCTCAAGTTTGATATTAGAAGCATTGAGATATCACATCTCATGATATCGGAAGGGTCTCAGGATTGGAATGGGAAGGATTTGGATATCACATCTCATGTTATAGGACGGGTCTCAGGTTTGGTATTAGAAGCATTGAGACATCACATCTCATGTTATAGGAAGGGTCTCAGGATTGGAATGGGAAGAAGTTGGATATCACATCTCATGCTATAGGAAGGGTCTCAGGTTTGTTATAAGCAGTGAGATATCACATCCCATGATATCGGAAGGGTCTCAGGATTGGAATGGGAAGGAGCTGGATATCACATCTCATGATAAAGGAAGGGTCTAAGGTTTGGTATTAGAAGCATTGAGATATCACTTCTCATGCTATAGGAAGGGTCTCAGGATTGGAATGGGAAGGTCTTGGATATCACATCTCATGCTATAGGGAGGGTCTCAAGTTTGATATTAGAAGCATTGAGATATCACATCTCATGATATCGGAAGGGTCGCAGGATTGGAATGGGAAGGAGTTGGATATCACATCTCATGATATAGGAAGGGTCTCAGGTTTGGTATAAGCATTGAGATATCATATCTCTGCTATCGGAAGTGTCTCAGGATTGGAATGGGAAGGAGTTGGATATCCCATCTCATGTTATATGACGGGTCTCAGGTTTGTTATTAGAATCATTGAGATATCATATTGCATGCTGTAGGAAGGGTCTAAGGATTGGAATGGGAAGGACTTGGATATCACATCTCATGCTATAGATAGGCTCTCAGGTTTGGAAAGGGAAGGAGTTGGATATCACATTTCATGTTAGAGGAAGGATCTCAGGTTTGGTATTAGAGGCATTGAGATATCACATCTCATGCTATAGGAAGGGTCTCAGGTTTGGTATAAGCATTGAGATATCACATCTCATGCTATAGGAAGGGTCTCTGGATTGGAATGGAAGGAGTTGGATATCACATCTCGTTATAGGAAGGATCTCAGGTTTGGTATTAGAAGCATTGAGATATCACATCTCATGCTATAGGAAGGGTCTCAGGTTTGGTATAAGCATTGAGATATCACATCTCATGCTATAGGAAGGGTCTCAGGATTGGAATGGGAAGGAGTTGTATATGACATCTCATGCCGTAGGAAGGGTCTCAGGTTTGGTATAAGCATTGAGATATCACATCTTTGCAATCGTAAGGGTCTCAGGATTGGAATGGGAAGGAGTTGGATATCCCATCTCATGTTATAGGAAGAGTCTCAGGTTTGGTATTAGAAGCATTGAGATATCACATCTCATGCTATAGGAGGTGTCTCAGGATTGGAATGGGAAGGACTTGGATATCACATATGCTATAGGGAGGGTCTCAAGTTTGATATTAGAAGCATTGAGATATCACATCTCATGCTATAGGAGGTGTCTCAGGATTGGAATGGGAAGGACTTGGATATCACATATGCTATAGGGAGGGTCTCAAGTTTGATATTAGAAGCATTGAGATATCACATCTCATGCTATAGGAAGGGTCTCAGGATTGGAATGGGAAGGATTGGATATCACATCTCATGCTATAGGAAGGGTCTCAGGTTTGTTATAAGCAGTGAGATATCACATCTCATGATATCGGAAGGGTCTCAGGATTGGAATGGGAAGGAGCTGGATATCACATCTCATGATAAAGGAAGGGTCTAAGGTTTGGTATTAGAAGCATTGAGATATCACTTCTCATGCTATAGGAAGGGTCTCAGGATTGGAATGGGAAGGACTTGGATATCACATCTCATGCTATAGGGAGGGTCTCAAGTTTGATATTAGAAGCATTGAGATATCACATCTCATGATATCGGAAGGGTCTCAGGATTGGAATGGGAAGGATTTGGATATCACATCTCATGTTATAGGACGGGTCTCAGGTTTGGTATTAGAAGCATTGAGATATCAAGTCTCATGGTATAGGAAGGGTCTCAGAATTGGAATGGGAAGGAGTTGGATATCACATCTCAAGCTATAGGAAGGGTCTCAGGATTGGAATGGAAGGAGTTTGATATCACATCTCATGCCATAGTATGGGTCTCAGGTTTGGTAGAAGCATTGGGATATCACATCTCATGCTATCGGAAGGGTATCAGTATTGGATTTGGAAGGAGTTGGATATCCCATCTCATGTTATAGGAAGGGTCTCAGGATTGGAATGGGAAGGACTTGGATATCATATCTCATGCTATAGGAAGGGTCTCATAATTGGAATGGGAAGGAGTTGGATATCACATCTCATGTTATAGGAAAGATCTCAGGTTTGGTATTAGAAGCATTGAGACATCACATCTCATGTTATAGGAAGGGTCTCAGGATTGGAATGGGAAGAAGTTGGATATCACATCTCATGCTATAGGAAGGGTCTCAGGTTTGGTATAAGCATTGAGATATCACATCTCATGCTATAGGAAGGGTCTCAGGATTGGAATGGGAAGAAGTTGGATATCACATCTCATGCTATAGGAAGCATCTCAGATTTGGTATTAGAAGCATTGAGATATCACATCTCATGCTATCGGAAGGGTCTCAGGATTGGAATGGGAAGGAGTTGTATATGACATCTCATGCCGTAGGAAGGGTCTCAGGTTTGGTATAAGCATTGAGATATCACATCTTTGCAATCGAAAGGGTCTCAGGATTGGAATGGGAAGGAGTTGGATATCCCATCTCATGTTATAGGAAGAGTCTCAGGTTTGGTATTAGAAGCATTGAGATATCACATCTCATGCATTAGGAAGTGTCTCAGGATTGGAATGGGAAGGACTTGGATATCACATATGCTATAGGGAGGGTCTCAAGTTTGATATTAGAAGCATTGAGATATCACATCTCATGCTATAGGAAGGGTCTCAGGATTGGAATGGGAAGGATTGGATATCACATCTCATGCTATAGGAAGGGTCTCAGGTTTGTTATAAGCAGTGAGAAACATCTCATGCTATAGGAAGTGTCTCAGGATTGGAATGGGAAGGAGTTGGATATCACATCTCATGCTATAGGAAGGGTCTCAGGTTTGGTAGCATTGAGATATCACATCTCATGCTATAGGAAGGGTCTCAGGATTGGAATGGGAAGAAGTTGGATATCACATCTCATGCTATAGGAAGGATCTCAGATTTGGTATTAGAAGCATTGAGATATCAAGTCTCATGGTATAGGAAGGGTCTCAGAATTGGAATGGGAAGGAGTTGGATATCACATCTCAAGCTATAGGAAGGGTCTCAGGATTGGAATGGGAAGGAGTTTGATATCACATCTCATGCCATAGTATGGGTCTCAGGTTTGGTAGAAGCATTGGGATATCACATCTCATGCTATCGGAAGGGTATCAGTATTGGATTTGGAAGGAGTTGGATATCCCATCTCATGCTGTAGGAAGGGTCTCAGGTTGGAATGGGAAGGAGTTGGATATCACATCTCATGTTATAGGAAGGGTCTCAGTATTGGAATGGGAAGGACTTGGATATCATATCTAATGCTATAGGAAGGGTCTCAGAATTGGAATGGGAAGGAGTTGGATGTCATCTCATGTTATAGGAAAGATCTCAGGTTTGGTATTAGAAGCATTGAGACATCACATCTCATGTTATAGGAAGGGTCTCAGGATTGGAATGGGAAGAAGTTGGATATCACATCTCATGCTATAGGAAGGGTCTCAGGTTTGGTATAAGCTTTGAGATATCAAATCTCATGCTATAGGAAGGGTCTCAGGATTGGAATGGGAAGAAATTGGATATCACATCTCATGATAAAGGAAGGGTCTAAGGTTTGGTATTAGAAGCATTGAGATATCACTTCTCATGTTATAGGAAGGGTCTCAGGATTGGAATGGGAAGGACTTGGATATCATATCTCATGCTATAGGAAGGGTCTCATAATTGGAATGGGAAGGAGTTGGATATCACATCTCATGTTATAGGAAAGATCTCAGGTTTGGTATTAGAAGCATTGAGACATCACATCTCATGCTATAGGAAGGGTCTCAGGATTGGAATGGGAAGAAGTTGGATATCACATCTCATGCTATAGGAAGCATCTCAGATTTGGTATTAGAAGCATTGAGATATCACATCTCATGCTATCGGAAGGGTCTCAGGATTGGAATGGGAAGGAGTTGTATATGACATCTCATGCCGTAGGAAGGGTCTCAGGTTTGGTATAAGAATTGAGATATCACATCTTTGCAATCGAAAGGGTCTCAGGATTGGAATGGGAAGGAGTTGGATATCCCATCTCATGTTATAGGAAGAGTCTCAGGTTTGGTATTAGAAGCATTGAGATATCAAGTCTCATGGTATAGGAAGGGTCTCAGAATTGGAATGGGAAGGAGTTGGATAACACATCTCAAGTTATAGGAAAGATCTCAGGTTTGGTATTAGAAGCATTGAGACATCACATCTCATGTTATAGGAAGGGTCTCAGGATTGGAATGGGAAGGAGTTGGATATCACATCTCATGTTATAGGAAAGATCTCAGGTTTGGTATTAGAAGCATTGAGACATCACATCTCATGCTATAGGAAGGGTCTCAGGATTGGAATGGGAAGAAGTTGGATATCACATCTCATGCTATAGGAAGCATCTCAGATTTGGTATTAGAAGCATTGAGATATCACATCTCATGCTATCGGAAGGGTCTCAGGATTGGAATGGGAAGGAGTTGTATATGACATCTCATGCCGTAGGAAGGGTCTCAGGTTTGGTATAAGAATTGAGATATCACATCTTTGCAATCGAAAGGGTCTCAGGATTGGAATGGGAAGGAGTTGGATATCCCATCTCATGTTATAGGAAGAGTCTCAGGTTTGGTATTAGAAGCATTGAGATATCACATCTCATGCTATAGGAAGTGTCTCAGGATTGGAATGGGAAGGACTTGGATATCACATATGCTATAGGGAGGGTCTCAAGTTTGATATTAGAAGCATTGAGATATCACATCTCATGCTATAGGAAGGGTCTCAGGATTGGAATGGGAAGGATTGGATATCACATCTCATGCTATAGGAAGGGTCTCAGGTTTGTTATAAGCAGTGAGATACATCTCATGCTATAGGAAGTGTCTCAGGATTGGAATGGGAAGGAGTTGGATATCACATCTCATGCTATAGGAAGGGTCTCAGGTTTGGTAGCATTGAGATATCACATCTCATGCTATAGGAAGGGTCTCAGGATTGGAATGGGAAGAAGTTGTATATCCCATCCCATGTTATAGGACGGGTCTCTGGTTTGGTATTAGAATCATTGAGATATCACATCGCATGCTGTAGGAAGGGTCTAAGGATTGGAATGGGATGGACTTGGACATCACATCTCATGCTATAGGTAGGCTCTCAGGTTTGGTATAAGCATTGAGATATCACATCTCATGGTATAGGAAGGGTCTCAGGATTGGAATTGGACGGATTTGGATATCACATCTCATGCTATAGGAAGGGTCTCAGGTTTGGTATACGCATGGAGATATCACTTCTCATGCTATAGGAAGGGTCTCAGGATTGGAATGGGAAGGAGTTGGATATCACATCTCATGCTATAGGAAGGGTCTCTGATTTGGTATAAGCATTGAGATATCACATCTCATGCTATAGGAAGGGTCTCAGGATTGGAATTGGAAGGAGTTGTATATGACATCTCAGGCTATAGGAAGGGTCTCAGGTTTGGTATAAGCATTGAGATATCACATCTCTGCTATCGGAAGGGTCTCAGGATTGGAATGGGAAGGACTTGGATGTCACATCTCATGCTATAGGGAGGGTCTCATGTTTGATATTAGAAGCATTGAGATAACAAATCTCATGATATCGGAAGGGTCTCAGGATTGGAATGGGAAGGAGTTGGATATCACATCTCATGATATAGGAAGGGTCTAAGGTTTGGAAGGGGAAGGATTTGGATATCACATCTCATGTTATAGGACGGGTCTCAGGTTTGGTATTAGAAGCATTGAGATATCAAGTCTCATGGTATAGGAAGGGTCTCAGAATTGGAATGGGAAGGAGTTGGATAACACATCTCAAGCTATAGGAAGGGTCTCAGGATTGGAATGGGAAGAAGTTTGATATCACATCTCATGCCATAGTATGGGTCTCAGGTTTGGTAGAAGCATTGGGATATCACATCTCATGCTATCGGAACGGTATCAGTATTGGATTTGGAAGGAGTTGGATATCCCATCATGCTATAGGAAGGGCCTCAGGTTGGAATGGGAAGGAGTTGGATATCACATCTCATGTTATAGGAAGGGTCTCAGGATTGGAATGGGAAGGACTTGGATATCATATCTCATGCTATGGGAAGGCTCTCAGGTTTGGAAGGGGAAGGAGTTGGATATCACACCTCAAGCTATAGGAAGGGTCTCAGGTTTGGAATGGGAAGGAGTTGGATATCACATCTCAAGCTATAGGAAGAGTCTCAGGTTTGGTATAAGCATTGAGATATCACATCTCATGCTATAGGAAGGGTCTCAGAATTGGAATGGGAAGGAGTTGGATATCACATCTCATGTTATAGGAAAGATCTCAGGTTTGGTATTAGAAGCATTGAGACATCAAATCTCATGTTATAGGAAGGGTCTCAGGATTGGAATGGGAAGAAGTTGGATATCACATCTCATGCTATAGGAAGGGTCTCAGGTTTGGTATAAGCATTGAGATATCACATCTCATGCTATAGGAAGGGTCTCAGGATTGGAATGGGAAGGAGTTGTATATGACATCTCATGCCATAGGAAGGGTCTCAGGTTTGGTATAAGCATTGAGATATCACATCACATGCTATAGGAAGGGTCTCAGGATTGGAATGGGAAGGACTTGGATATCACATCTCATGCTATAGGCAGGGTCTCAGGTTTGGAAAGGGAAGGAGTTGGATATCACATTTCATGTTAGAGGTAGGATCTCAGGTTTGGTATTAGAGGCATTGAGATATCACATCTCATGCTATCAGAAGGGTCCCAGGATTGGAATGGGAAGGAGTTGGATATCACATCTCATGCTAAAGGGAGGGTCTCAGGTTTGGAAAGGGAAGGATTTGGATATCACATCTCATGTTATAGGAAGGATCTCAGGTTTGGTATTAGAAGCATTGAGATATCACATCTCATGCTATCGGAAGTATCTCAGGTTTGGTATTAGAGGCATTGAGATATCACATCTCATGCTATCATAAGAGTCTCAGGATTGGAATGGGAAGGAGTTGGATAGCACATCTCATGCTATAGGAAGTGTCTCAGGATTGGAATGGGAAGGAGTTGGATATCACATCTCATGTTATAGGAAGGATCTCAGGTTTGGTATTAGAAGCATTGAGATATCACTTCTCATGCTATAGGGAGGGTCTCAGGATTGGAATGGGAAGTATTTGGATATCACATCTCATGCTATAGGGAGGGTCTCAAGTTTGATATTAGAAGCATTGAGATATCACATCTCATGATATCGGAAGGGTCTCAGGATTGGAATGGGAAGGAGTTGGATATCACATCTCATGATAAAGGAAGGGTCTAAGGTTTGGTATTAGAAGCATTGAGATATCACTTCTCATGCTATAGGAAGGGTCTCAGGATTGGAATGGGAAGGACTTGGATATCACATCTCATGCTATAGGGAGGGTCTCAAGTTTGATATTAGAAGCATTGAGATATCACATCTCATGATATCGGAAGGGTCTCAGGATTGGAATGGGAAGGATTTGGATATCACATCTCATGTTATAGGACGGGTCTCAGGTTTGGTATTAGAAGCATTGAGATATCAAGTCTCATGGTATAGGAAGGGTCTCAGAATTGGAATGGGAAGGAGTTGGATATCACATCTCAAGCTATAGGAAGGGTCTCAGGATTGGAATGGGAAGGAGTTTGATATCACATCTCATGCCATAGTATGGGTCTCAGGTTTGGTAGAAGCATTGGGATATCACATCTCATGCTATCGGAAGGGTATCAGTATTGGATTTGGAAGGAGTTGGATATCCGATCTCATGTTATAGGAAGGGTCTCAGGATTGGAATGGGAAGGACTTGGATATCATATCTCATGCTATAGGAAGGGTCTCATAATTGGAATGGGAAGGAGTTGGATATCACATCTCATGTTATAGGAAAGATCTCAGGTTTGGTATTAGAAGCATTGAGACATCACATCTCATGTTATAGGAAGGGTCTCAGGATTGGAATGTGAAGAAGTTGGATATCACATCTCATGCTATAGGAAGGGTCTCAGGTTTGGTATAAGCATTGAGATATCACATCTCATGCTATAGGAAGGGTCTCAGGATTGGAATGGGAAGAAGTTGGATATCACATCTCATGCTATAGGAAGCATCTCAGATTTGGTATTAGAAGCATTGAGATATCACATCTCATGCTATCGGAAGGGTCTCAGGATTGGAATGGGAAGGAGTTGTATATGACATCTCATGCCGTAGGAAGGGTCTCAGGTTTGGTATAAGCATTGAGATATCACATCTTTGCAATCGAAAGGGTCTCAGGATTGGAATGGGAAGGAGTTGGATATCCCATCTCATGTTATAGGAAGAGTCTCAGGTTTGGTATTAGAAGCATTGAGATATCACATCTCATGCATTAGGAAGTGTCTCAGGATTGGAATGGGAAGGACTTGGATATCACATATGCTATAGGGAGGGTCTCAAGTTTGATATTAGAAGCATTGAGATATCACATCTCATGCTATAGGAAGGGTCTCAGGATTGGAATGGGAAGGATTGGATATCACATCTCATGCTATAGGAAGGGTCTCAGGTTTGTTATAAGCAGTGAGAAACATCTCATGCTATAGGAAGTGTCTCAGGATTGGAATGGGAAGGAGTTGGATATCACATCTCATGCTATAGGAAGGGTCTCAGGTTTGGTAGCATTGAGATATCACATCTCATGCTATAGGAAGGGTCTCAGGATTGGAATGGGAAGAAGTTGGATATCACATCTCATGCTATAGGAAGGATCTCAGATTTGGTATTAGAAGCATTGAGATATCAAGTCTCATGGTATAGGAAGGGTCTCAGAATTGGAATGGGAAGGAGTTGGATATCACATCTCAAGCTATAGGAAGGGTCTCAGGATTGGAATGGGAAGGAGTTTGATATCACATCTCATGCCATAGTATGGGTCTCAGGTTTGGTAGAAGCATTGGGATATCACATCTCATGCTATCGGAAGGGTATCAGTATTGGATTTGGAAGGAGTTGGATATCCCATCTCATGCTATAGGAAGGGTCTCAGGTTGGAATGGGAAGGAGTTGGATATCACATCTCATGTTATAGGAAGGGTCTCAGGATTGGAATGGGAAGGACTTGGATATCATATCTAATGCTATAGGAAGGGTCTCAGAATTGGAATGGGAAGGAGTTGGATGTCATCTCATGTTATAGGAAAGATCTCAGGTTTGGTATTAGAAGCATTGAGACATCACATCTCATGTTATAGGAAGGGTCTCAGGATTGGAATGGGAAGAAGTTGGATATCACATCTCATGCTATAGGAAGGGTCTCAGGTTTGGTATAAGCTTTGAGATATCACATCTCATGCTATAGGAAGGGTCTCAGGATTGGAATGGGAAGAAATTGGATATCACATCTCATGATAAAGGAAGGGTCTAAGGTTTGGTATTAGAAGCATTGAGATATCACTTCTCATGCTATAGGAAGGGTCTCAGGATTGGAATGGGAAGGACTTGGATATCACATCTCATGCTATAGGGAGGGTCTCAAGTTTGATATTAGAAGCATTGAGATATCACATCTCATGATATCGGAAGGGTCTCAGGATTGGAATGGGAAGGATTTGGATATCACATCTCATGTTATAGGACGGGTCTCAGGTTTGGTATTAGAAGCATTGAGACATCACATCTCATGTTATAGGAAGGGTCTCAGGATTGGAATGGGAAGAAGTTGGATATCACATCTCATGCTATAGGAAGGGTCTCAGGTTTGTTACAAGCAGTGAGATATCACATCTCATGATATCGGAAGGGTCTCAGGATTGGAATGGGAAGGAGCTGGATATCACATCTCATGATAAAGGAAGGGTCTAAGGTTTGGTATTAGAAGCATTGAGATATCACTTCTCATGCTATAGGAAGGGTCTCAGGATTGGAATGGGAAGGTCTTGGATATCACATCTCATGCTATAGGGAGGGTCTCAAGTTTGATATTAGAAGCATTGAGATATCACATCTCATGATATCGGAAGGGTCTCAGGATTGGAATGGGAAGGATTTGGATATCACATCTCATGTTATAGGACGGGTCTCAGGTTTGGTATTAGAAGCATTGAGATATCAAGTCTCATGGTATAGGAAGGGTCTCAGAATTGGAATGGGAAGGAGTTGGATATCACATCTCAAGCTATAGGAAGGGTCTCAGGATTGGAATGGGAAGGAGTTTGATATCACATCTCATGCCATAGTATGGGTCTCAGGTTTGGTAGAAGCATTGGGATATCACATCTCATGCTATCGGAAGGGTATCAGTATTGGATTTGGAAGGAGTTGGATATCCCATTTCATGCTATAGGAAGGGTCTCAGGTTGGAATGGGAAGGAGTTGAATATCACATCTCATGTTATAGGAAGGGTCTCAGGATTGGAATGGAAAGGACTTGGATATCATATCTCATGCTATAGGAAGGGTCTCATAATTGGAATGGGAAGGAGTTGGATATCACATCTCATGTTATAGGAAAGATCTCAGGTTTGGTATTAGAAGCATTGAGACATCACATCTCATGTTATAGGAAGGGTCTCAGGATTGGAATGGGAAGAAGTTGGATATCACATCTCATGCTATAGGAAGGGTCTCAGGTTTGGTATAAGCATTGAGATATCACATCTCATGCTATAGGAAGGGTCTCAGGATTGGAATGGGAAGAAGTTGGATATCACATCTCATGCTATAGGAAGCATCTCAGATTTGGTATTAGAAGCATTGAGATATCACATCTCATGCTATCGGAAGGGTCTCAGGATTGGAATGGGAAGGAGTTGTATATGACATCTCATGCCGTAGGAAGGGTCTCAGGTTTGGTATAAGAATTGAGATATCACATCTTTGCAATCGAAAGTGTCTCAGGATTGGAATGGGAAGGAGTTGGATATCCCATCTCATGTTATAGGAAGAGTCTCAGGTTTGGTATTAGAAGCATTGAGATATCACATCTCATGCTATAGGAAGTGTCTCAGGATTGGAATGGGAAGGACTTGGATATCACATATGCTATAGGGAGGGTCTCAAGTTTGATATTAGAAGCATTGAGATATCACATCTCATGCTATAGGAAGGGTCTCAGGATTGGAATGGGAAGGATTGGATATCACATCTCATGCTATAGGAAGGGTCTCAGGTTTGTTATAAGCAGTGAGATACATCTCATGCTATAGGAAGTGTCTCAGGATTGGAATGGGAAGGAGTTGGATATCACATCTCATGCTATAGGAAGGGTCTCAGGTTTGGTAGCATTGAGATATCACATCTCATGCTATAGGAAGGGTCTCAGGATTGGAATGGGAAGAAGTTGGATATCCCATCCCATGTTATAGGACGGGTCTCTGGTTTGGTATTAGAATCATTGAGATATCACATCGCATGCTGTAGGAAGGGTCTAAGGATTGGAATGGGATGGACTTGGACATCACATCTCATGCTATAGGTAGGCTCTCAGGTTTGGTATAAGCATTGAGATATCACATCTCATGGTATAGGAAGGGTCTCAGGATTGGAATTGGAGGGATTTGGATATCACATCTCATGCTATAGGAAGGGTCTCAGGTTTGGTATACGCATGGAGATATCACTTCTCATGCTATAGGAAGGGTCTCAGGATTGGAATGGGAAGGAGTTGGATATCACATCTCATGCTATAGGAAGGGTCTCTGATTTGGTATAAGCATTGAGATATCACATCTCATGCTATAGGAAGGGTCTCAGGATTGGAATTGGAAGGAGTTGTATATGAAATCTCAGGCTATAGGAAGGGTCTCAGGTTTGGTATAAGCATTGAGATATCACATCTCTGCTATCGGAAGGGTCTCAGGATTGGAATGGGAAGGACTTGGATGTCACATCTCATGCTATAGGGAGGGTCTCATGTTTGATATTAGAAGCATTGAGATAACAAATCTCATGATATCGGAAGGGTCTCAGGATTGGAATGGGAAGGAGTTGGATATCACATCTCATGATATAGGAAGGGTCTAAGGTTTGGAAGGGGAAGGATTTGGATATCACATCTCATGTTATAGGACGGGTCTCAGGTTTGGTATTAGAAGCATTGAGATATCAAGTCTCATGGTATAGGAAGGGTCTCAGAATTGGAATGGGAAGGAGTTGGATAACACATCTCAAGCTATAGGAAGGTTCTCAGGATTGGAATGGGAAGAAGTTTGATATCACATCTCATGCCATAGTATGGGTCTCAGGTTTGGTAGAAGCATTGGGATATCACATCTCATGCTATCGGAAGGGTATCAGTATTGGATTTGGAAGGAGTTGGATATCCCATCATGCTATAGGAAGGGCCTCAGGTTGGAATGGGAAGGAGTTGGATATCACATCTCATGTTATAGGAAGGGTCTCAGGATTGGAATGGGAAGGACTTGGATATCATATCTCATGCTATGGGAAGGCTCTCAGGTTTGGAAGGGGAAGGAGTTGGATATCACACCTCAAGCTATAGGAAGGGTCTCAGGTTTGGAATGGGAAGGAGTTGGATATCACATCTCAAGCTATAGGAAGAGTCTCAGGTTTGGTATAAGCATTGAGATATCACATCTCATGCTATAGGAAGGGTCTCAGAATTGGAATGGGAAGGAGTTGGATATCACATCTCATGTTATAGGAAAGATCTCAGGTTTGGTATTAGAAGCATTGAGACATCAAATCTCATGTTATAGGAAGGGTCTCAGGATTGGAATGGGAAGAAGTTGGATATCACATCTCATGCTATAGGAAGGGTCTCAGGTTTGGTATAAGCATTGAGATATCACATCTCATGCTATAGGAAGGGTCTCAGGATTGGAATGGGAAGGAGTTGTATATGACATCTCATGCCATAGGAAGGGTCTCAGGTTTGGTATAAGCATTGAGATATCACATCACATGCTATAGGAAGGGTCTCGGGATTGGAATGGGAAGGACTTGGATATCACATCTCATGCTATAGGCAGGGTCTCAGGTTTGGAAAGGGAAGGAGTTGGATATCACATTTCATGTTAGAGGTAGGATCTCAGGTTTGGTATTAGAGGCATTGAGATATCACATCTCATGCTATCAGAAGGGTCTCAGGATTGGAATGGGAAGGAGTTGGATATCACATCTCATGCTAAAGGGAGGGTCTCAGGTTTGGAAAGGGAAGGATTTGGATATCACATCTCATGTTATAGGAAGGATCTCAGGTTTGGTATTAGAAGCATTGAGATATCACATCTCATGCTATCGGAAGTATCTCAGGTTTGGTATTAGAGGCATTGAGATATCACATCTCATGCTATCATAAGAGTCTCAGGATTGGAATGGGAAGGAGTTGGATAGCACATCTCATGCTATGGGAAGTGTCTCAGGATTGGAATGGGAAGGAGTTGGATATCACATATCATGTTATAGGAAGGATCTCAGGTTTGGTATTAGAAGCATTGAGATATCACTTCTCATGCTATAGGGAGGGTCTCAGGATTGGAATGGGAAGTATTTGGATATCACATCTCATGCTATAGGGAGGGTCTCAAGTTTGATATTAGAAGCATTGAGATATCACATCTCATGATATCGGAAGGGTCTCAGGATTGGAATGGGAAGGAGTTGGATATCACATCTCATGATAAAGGAAGGGTCTAAGGTTTGGTATTAGAAGCATTGAGATATCACTTCTCATGCTATAGGAAGGGTCTCAGGATTGGAATGGGAAGGACTTGGATATCACATCTCATGCTATAGGGAGGGTCTCAAGTTTGATATTAGAAGCATTGAGATATCACATCTCATGATATCGGAAGGGTCTCAGGATTGGAATGGGAAGGATTTGGATATCACATCTCATGTTATAGGACGGGTCTCAGGATTGGAATGGGAAGGAGTTTGATATCACATCTCATGCCATAGTATGGGTCTCAGGTTTGGTAGAAGCATTGGGATATCACATCTCATGCTATCGGAAGGGTATCAGTATTGGATTTGGAAGGAGTTGGATATCCCATCTCATGCTAAAGGAAGGGTCTCAGGTTGGAATGGGAAGGAGTTGGATATCACATCTCATGTTATAGGAAGGGTTTCAGGATTGGAATGGGAAGGAGTTGGATATCACATCTCAAGCTATAGGAAGGGTCTCAGGATTGGAATGGGAAGGAGTTTGATATCACATCTCATGCCATAGTATGGGTCTCAGGTTTGGTAGAAGCATTGGGATATCACATCTCATGCTATCGGAAGGGTATCAGTATTGGATTTGGAAGGAGTTGGATGTCCCATCTCATGTTATAGGAAGGGTCTCAGGATTGGAATGGGAAGGACTTGGATATCATATCTCATGCTATAGGAAGGGTCTTATAATTGGAATGGGAAGGAGTTGGATATCACATCTCATGTTATAGGAAAGATCTCAGGTTTGGTATTAGAAGCATTGAGACATCACATCTCATGTTATAGGAAGGGTCTCAGGATTGGAATGGGAAGAAGTTGGATATCACATCTCATGCTATAGGAAGGGTCTCAGGTTTGGTATAAGCATTGAGATATCACATCTCATGCTATAGGAAGGGTCTCAGGATTGGAATGGGAAGAAGTTGGATATCACATCTCATGCTATAGGAAGCATCTCAGATTTGGTATTAGAAGCATTGAGATATCACATCTCATGCTATCGGAAGGGTCTCAGGATTGGAATGGGAAGGAGTTGTATATGACATCTCATGCCGTAGGAAGGGTCTCAGGTTTGGTATAAGCATTGAGATATCACATCTTTGCAATCGAAAGGGTCTCAGGATTGGAATGGGAAGGAGTTGGATATCCCATCTCATGTTATAGGAAGAGTCTCAGGTTTGGTATTAGAAGCATTGAGATATCACATCTCATGCATTAGGAAGTGTCTCAGGATTGGAATGGGAAGGACTTGGATATCACATATGCTATAGGGAGGGTCTCAAGTTTGATATTAGAAGCATTGAGATATCACATCTCATGCTATAGGAAGGGTCTCAGGATTGGAATGGGAAGGATTGGATATCACATCTCATGCTATAGGAAGGGTCTCAGGTTTGTTATAAGCAGTGAGAAACATCTCATGCTATAGGAAGTGTCTCAGGATTGGAATGGGAAGGAGTTGGATATCACATCTCATGCTATAGGAAGGGTCTCAGGTTTGGTAGCATTGAGATATCACATCTCATGCTATAGGAAGGGTCTCAGGATTGGAATGGGAAGAAGTTGGATATCACATCTCATGCTATAGGAAGGATCTCAGAGTTGGTATTAGTAGCATTGAGATATCACATCTCATGCTATAGGAAGGGTCTCAGAATTGGAATGGGAAGGAGTTTGATATCACATCTCATGCCATAGTATGGGTCTCAGGTTTGGTAGAAGCATTGGGATATCACATCTCATGCTATCGGAAGGGTATCAGTATTGGATTTGGAAGGAGTTGGATATCCCATCTCATGCTATAGGAAGGGTCTCAGGTTGGAATGGGAAGGAGTTGGATATCACATCTCATGTTATAGGAAGGGTCTCAGGATTGGAATGGGAAGGACTTGGATATCATATCTAATGCTATAGGAAGGGTCTCAGAATTGGAATGGGAAGGAGTTGGATGTCATCTCATGTTATAGGAAAGATCTCAGGTTTGGTATTAGAAGCATTGAGACATCACATCTCATGTTATAGGAAGGGTCTCAGGATTGGAATGGGAAGGACTTGGATATCACATATGCTATAGGGAGGGTCTCAAGTTTGATATTAGAAGCATTGAGATATCACATCTCATGCTATAGGAAGGGTCTCAGGATTGGAATGGGAAGGATTGGATATCACATCTCATGCTATAGGAAGGGTCTCAGGTTTGTTATAAGCAGTGAGAAACATCTCATGCTATAGGAAGTGTCTCAGGATTGGAATGGGAAGGAGTTGGATATCACATCTCATGCTATAGGAAGGGTCTCAGGTTTGGTAGCATTGAGATATCACATCTCATGCTATAGGAAGGGTCTCAGGATTGGAATGGGAAGAAGTTGGATATCACATCTCATGCTATAGGAAGGATCTCAGATTTGGTATTAGAAGCATTGAGATATCAAGTCTCATGGTATAGGAAGGGTCTCAGAATTGGAATGGGAAGGAGTTGGATATCACATCTCAAGCTATAGGAAGGGTCTCAGGATTGGAATGGGAAGGAGTTTGATATCACATCTCATGCCATAGTATGGGTCTCAGGTTTGGTAGAAGCATTGGGATATCACATCTCATGCTATCGGAAGGGTATCAGTATTGGATTTGGAAGGAGTTGGATATCCCATCTCATGCTATAGGAAGGGTCTCAGGTTGGAATGGGAAGGAGTTGGATATCACATCTCATGTTATAGGAAGGGTCTCAGGATTGGAATGGGAAGGACTTGGATATCATATCTAATGCTATAGGAAGGGTCTCAGAATTGGAATGGGAAGGAGTTGGATGTCATCTCATGCTATAGGAAGGGTCTCAGGTTTGGTATAAGCTTTGAGATATCACATCTCATGCTATAGGAAGGGTCTCAGGATTGGAATGGGAAGAAATTGGATATCACATCTCATGATAAAGGAAGGGTCTAAGGTTTGGTATTAGAAGCATTGAGATATCACTTCTCATGTTATAGGAAGGGTCTCAGGATTGGAATGGGAAGAAGTTGGATATCACATCTCATGCTATAGGAAGGGTCTCAGGTTTGGTATAAGCTTTGAGATATCACATCTCATGCTATAGGAAGGGTCTCAGGATTGGAATGGGAAGAAATTGGATATCACATCTCATGATAAAGGAAGGGTCTAAGGTTTGGTATTAGAAGCATTGAGATATCACTTCTCATGCTATAGGAAGGGTCTCAGGATTGGAATGGGAAGGACTTGGATATCACATCTCATGCTATAGGGAGGGTCTCAAGTTTGATATTAGAAGCATTGAGATATCACATCTCATGATATCGGAAGGGTCTCAGGATTGGAATGGGAAGGATTTGGATATCACATCTCATGTTATAGGACGGGTCTCAGGTTTGGTATTAGAAGCATTGAGACATCACATCTCATGTTATAGGAAGGGTCTCAGGATTGGAATGGGAAGAAGTTGGATATCACATCTCATGCTATAGGAAGGGTCTCAGGTTTGGTATAAGCTTTGAGATATCACATCTCATGCTATAGGAAGGGTCTCAGGATTGGAATGGGAAGAAATTGGATATCACATCTCATGATAAAGGAAGGGTCTAAGGTTTGGTATTAGAAGCATTGAGATATCACTTCTCATGCTATAGGAAGGGTCTCAGGATTGGAATGGGAAGGACTTGGATATCACATCTCATGCTATAGGGAGGGTCTCAAGTTTGATATTAGAAGCATTGAGATATCACATCTCATGATATCGGAAGGGTCTCAGGATTGGAATGGGAAGGATTTGGATATCACATCTCATGTTATAGGACGGGTCTCAGGTTTGGTATTAGAAGCATTGAGACATCACATCTCATGTTATAGGAAGGGTCTCAGGATTGGAATGGGAAGAAGTTGGATATCACATCTCATGCTATAGGAAGGGTCTCAGGTTTGTTATAAGCAGTGAGATATCACATCTCATGATATCGGAAGGGTCTCAGGATTGGAATGGGAAGGAGCTGGATATCACATCTCATGATAAAGGAAGGGTCTAAGGTTTGGTATTAGAAGCATTGAGATATCACTTCTCATGCTATAGGAAGGGTCTCAGGATTGGAATGGGAAGGTCTTGGATATCACATCTCATGCTATAGGGAGGGTCTCAAGTTTGATATTAGAAGCATTGAGATATCACATCTCATGATATCGGAAGGGTCTCAGGATTGGAATGGGAAGGATTTGGATATCACATCTCATGTTATAGGACGGGTCTCAGGTTTGGTATTAGAAGCATTGAGATATCAAGTCTCATGGTATAGGAAGGGTCTCAGAATTGGAATGGGAAGGAGTTGGATATCACATCTCAAGCTATAGGAAGGGTCTCAGGATTGGAATGGGAAGGAGTTTGATATCACATCTCATGCCATAGTATGGGTCTCAGGTTTGGTAGAAGCATTGGGATATCACATCTCATGCTATCGGAAGGGTATCAGTATTGGATTTGGAAGGAGTTGGATATCCCATTTCATGCTATAGGAAGGGTCTCAGGTTGGAATGGGAAGGAGTTGGATATCACATTTCATGTTATAGGAAGGGTCTCAGGATTGGAATGGGAAGGTCTTGGATATCATATCTCATGCTATAGGAAGGGTCTCATAATTGGAATGGGAAGGAGTTGGATATCACATCTCATGTTATAGGAAAGATCTCAGGTTTGGTATTAGAAGCATTGAGACATCACATCTCATGTTATAGGAAGGGTCTCAGGATTGGAATGGGAAGAAGTTGGATATCACATCTCATGCTATAGGAAGGGTCTCAGGTTTGGTATAAGCATTGAGATATCACATCTCATGCTATAGGAAGGGTCTCAGTATTGGAATGGGAAGAAGTTGGATATCACATCTCATGCTATAGGAAGCATCTCAGATTTGGTATTAGAAGCATTGAGATATCACATCTCATGCTATCGGAAGGGTCTCAGGATTGGAATGGGAAGGAGTTGTATATGACATCTCATGCCGTAGGAAGGGTCTCAGGTTTGGTATAAGAATTGAGATATCACATCTTTGCAATCGAAAGGGTCTCAGGATTGGAATGGGAAGGAGTTGGATATCCCATCTCATGTTATAGGAAGAGTCTCAGGTTTGGTATTAGAAGCATTGAGATATCACATCTCATGCTATAGGAAGTGTCTCAGGATTGGAATGGGAAGGACTTGGATATCACATATGCTATAGGGAGGGTCTCAAGTTTGATATTAGAAGCATTGAGATATCACATCTCATGCTATAGGAAGGGTCTCAGGATTGGAATGGGAAGGATTGGATATCACATCTCATGCTATAGGAAGGGTCTCAGGTTTGTTATAAGCAGTGAGATACATGTCATGCTATAGGAAGTGTCTCAGGATTGGAATGGGAAGGAGTTGGATATCACATCTCATGCTATAGGAAGGGTCTCAGGTTTGGTAGCATTGAGATATCACATCTCATGCTATAGGAAGGGTCTCAGGATTGGAATGGGAAGAAGTTGGATATCCCATCCCATGTTATAGGACGGGTCTCTGGTTTGGTATTAGAATCATTGAGATATCACATCGCATGCTGTAGGAAGGGTCTAAGGATTGGAATGGGATGGACTTGGACATCACATCTCATGCTATAGGTAGGCTCTCAGGTTTGGTATAAGCATTGAGATATCACATCTCATGGTATAGGAAGGGTCTCAGGATTGGAATTGGACGGATTTGGATATCACATCTCATGCTATAGGAAGGGTCTCAGGTTTGGTATACGCATGGAGATATCACTTCTCATGCTATAGGAAGGGTCTCAGGATTGGAATGGGAAGGAGTTGGATATCACATCTCATGCTATAGGAAGGGTCTCTGATTTGGTATAAGCATTGAGATATCACATCTCATGCTATAGGAAGGGTCTCAGGATTGGAATTGGAAGGAGTTGTATATGACATCTCAGGCTATAGGAAGGGTCTCAGGTTTGGTATAAGCATTGAGATATCACATCTCTGCTATCGGAAGGGTCTCAGGATTGGAATGGGAAGGACTTGGATGTCACATCTCATGCTATAGGGAGGGTCTCAAGTTTGATATTAGAAGCATTGAGATAACAAATCTCATGATATCGGAAGGGTCTCAGGATTGGAATGGGAAGGAGTTGGATATCACATCTCATGATATAGGAAGGGTCTAAGGTTTGGAAGGGGAAGGATTTGGATATCACATCTCATGTTATAGGACGGGTCTCAGGTTTGGTATTAGAAGCATTGAGATATCAAGTCTCATGGTATAGGAAGGGTCTCAGAATTGGAATGGGAAGGAGTTGGATAACAAATCTCAAGCTATAGGAAGGGTCTCAGGATTGGAATGGGAAGAAGTTTGATATCACATCTCATGCCATAGTATGGGTCTCAGGTTTGGTAGAAGCATTGGGATATCACATCTCATGCTATCGGAAGGGTATCAGTATTGGATTTGGAAGGAGTTGGATATCCCATCATGCTATAGGAAGGGTCTCAGGTTGGAATGGGAAGGAGTTGGATATCACATCTCATGTTATAGGAAGGGTCTCAGGATCGGAATGGGAAGGACTTGGATATCATATCTCATGCTATGGGAAGGCTCTCAGGTTTGGAAGGGGAAGGAGTTGGATATCACACCTCAAGCTATAGGAAGGGTCTCAGGTTTGGAATGGGAAGGAGTTGGATATCACATCTCAAGCTATAGGAAGAGTCTCAGGTTTGGTATAAGCATTGAGATATCACATCTCATGCTATAGGAAGGGTCTCAGAATTGGAATGGGAAGGAGTTGGATATCACATCTCATGTTATAGGAAAGATCTCAGGTTTGGTATTAGAAGCATTGAGACATCAAATCTCATGTTATAGGAAGGGTCTCAGGATTGGAATGGGAAGAAGTTGGATATCACATCTCATGCTATAGGAAGGGTCTCAGGTTTGGTATAAGCATTGAGATATCACATCTCTTGCTATAGGAAGGGTCTCAGGATTGGAATGGGAAGGAGTTGTATATGACATCTCATGCCATAGGAAGGGTCTCAGGTTTGGTATAAGCATTGAGATATCACATCACATGCTATAGGAAGGGTCTCGGGATTGGAATGGGAAGGACTTGGATATCACATCTCATGCTATAGGCAGGGTCTCAGGTTTGGAAAGGGAAGGAGTTGGATATCACATTTCATGTTAGAGGTAGGATCTCAGGTTTGGTATTAGAGGCATTGAGATATCACATCTCATGCTATCAGAAGGGTCTCAGGATTGGAATGGGAAGGAGTTGGATATCACATCTCATGCTAAAGAGAGGGTCTCAGGTTTGGAAAGGGAAGGATTTGGATATCACATCTCATGTTATAGGAAGTATCTCAGGTTTGGTATTAGAAGCATTGAGATATCACATCTCATGCTATCGGAAGTATCCCAGGTTTGGTATTAGAGGCATTGAGATATCACATCTCATGCTATCATAAGAGTCTCAGGATTGGAATGGGAAGGAGTTGGATAGCACATCTCATGCTATAGGAAGTGTCTCAGGATTGGAATGGGAAGGAGTTGGATATCACATCTCATGTTATAGGAAGGATCTCAGGTTTGGTATTAGAAGCATTGAGATATCACTTCTCATGCTATAGGGAGGGTCTCAGGATTGGAATGGGAAGTATTTGGATATCACATCTCATGCTATAGGGAGGGTCTCAAGTTTGATATTAGAAGCATTGAGATATCACATCTCATGATATCGGAAGGGTCTCAGGATTGGAATGGGAAGGAGTTGGATATCACATCTCATGATAAAGGAAGGGTCTAAAGTTTGGTATTAGAAGCATTGAGATATCACTTCTCATGCTATAGGAAGGGTCTCAGGATTGGAATGGGAAGGACTTGGATATCACATCTCATGCTATAGGGAGGGTCTCAAGTTTGATATTAGAAGCATTGAGATATCACATCTCATGATATCGGAAGGGTCTCAGGATTGGAATGGGAAGGATTTGGATATCACATCTCATGTTATAGGACGGGTCTCAGGATTGGAATGGGAAGGAGTTTGATATCACATCTCATGCCATAGTATGGGTCTCAGGTTTGGTAGAAGCATTGGGATATCACATCTCATGCTATCGGAAGGGTATCAGTATTGGATTTGGAAGGAGTTGGATATCCCATCTCATGCTAAAGGAAGGGTCTCAGGTTGGAATGGGAAGGCGTTGGATATCACATCTCATGTTATAGGAAGGGTCTCAGGATTGGAATGGGAAGGAGTTGGATATCACATCTCAAGCTATAGGAAGGGTCTCAGGATTGGAATGGGAAGGAGTTTGATATCACATCTCATGCCATAGTATGGGTCTCAGGTTTGGTAGAAGCATTGGGATATCACATCTCATGCTATCGGAAGGGTATCAGTATTGGATTTGGAAGGAGTTGGATATCCCATCTCATGTTATAGGAAGGGTCTCAGGATTGGAATGGGAAGGACTTGGATATCATATCTCATGCTATAGGAAGGGTCTCATAATTGGAATGGGAAGGAGTTGGATATCACATCTCATGTTATAGGAAAGATCTCAGGTTTGTTATTAGAAGCATTGAGACATCACATCTCATGTTATAGGAAGGGTCTCAGGATTGGAATGGGAAGAAGTTGGATATCACATCTCATGCTATAGGAAGGGTCTCAGGTTTGGTATAAGCATTGAGATATCACATCTCATGCTATAGGAAGGGTCTCGGGATTGGAATGGGAAGAAGTTGGATATCACATCTCATGCTATAGGAAGCATCTCAGATTTGGTATTAGAAGCATTGAGATATCACATCTCATGCTATCGGAAGGGTCTCAATATTGGAATGGGAAGGAGTTGTATATGACATCTCATGCCGTAGGAAGGGTCTCAGGTTTGGTATAAGCATTGAGATATCACATCTTTGCAATCGAAAGGGTCTCAGGATTGGAATGGGAAGGAGTTGGATATCCCATCTCATGTTATAGGAAGAGTCTCAGGTTTGGAATGGGAAGGACTTGGATATCACATATGCTATAGGGAGGGTCTCATGTTTGATATTAGAAGCATTGAGATATCACATCTCATGCTATAGGAAGGGTCTCAGGATTGGAATGGGAAGGATTGGATATCACATCTCATGCTATAGGAAGGGTCTCAGGTTTGTTATAAGCAGTGAGAAACATCTCATGCTATAGGAAGTGTCTCAGGATTGGAATGGGAAGGAGTTGGATATCACATCTCATGCTATAGGAAGGGTCTCAGGTTTGGTAGCATTGAGATATCACATCTCATGCTATAGGAAGGGTCTCAGGATTGGAATGGGAAGAAGTTGGATATCACATCTCATGCTATAGGAAGGATCTCAGATTTGGTATTAGAAGCATTGAGATATCAAGTCTCATGGTATAGGAAGGGTCTCAGAATTGGAATGGGAAGGAGTTGGATATCACATCACAAGCTATAGGAAGGGTATCAGTATTGGATTTGGAAGGAGTTGGATATCCCATCTCATGCTATAGGAAGGGTCTCAGATTGGAATGGGAAGGAGTTGGATATCACATCTCATGTTATAGGAAGGGTCTCAGGATTGGAATGGGAAGGACTTGGATATCATATCTAATGATATAGGAAGGGTCTCAGAATTGGAATGGGAAGGAGTTGGATATCATCTCATGTTATAGGAAAGATCTCAGGTTTGGTATTAGAAGCATTGAGACATCACATCTCATGTTATAGGAAGGGTTTCAGGATTGGAATGGGAAGAAGTTGGATATCACATCTCATGATAAAGGAAGGGTCTAAGGTTTGGTATTAGAAGCATTGAGATATCACATCTCATGCTATAGGAAGGGTCTCAGGATTGGAATGGGAAGGACTTGGAAATCACATCTCATGCTATAGGGAGGGTCTCAAGTTTGATATTAGAAGCATTGAGATATCACATCTCATGATATCGGAAGGGTCTCAGGATTGGAATGGGAAGGATTTGGATATCACATCTCATGTTATAGGACGGGTCTCAGGTTTGGTATTAGAAGCATTGAGACATCACATCTCATGTTATAGGAAGGGTCTCAGGATTGGAATGGGAAGAAGTTGGATATCACATCTCATGCTATAGGAAGGGTCTCAGGTTTGTTATAAGCAGTGAGATATCACATCTCATGATATCGGAAGAGTCTCAGGATTGGAATGGGAAGGAGCTGGATATCACATCTCATGATAAAGGAAGGGTCTAAGGTTTGGTATGAGAAGCATTGAGATATCACTTCTCATGCTATAGGAAGGGTCTCAGGATTGGAATGGGAAGGACTTGGATATCACATCTCATGCTATAGGGAGGGTCTCAAGTTTGATATTAGAAGCATTGAGATATCACATCTCATGATATCGGAAGGGTCTCAGGATTGGAATGGGAAGGATTTGGATATCACATCTCATGTTATAGGACGGGTCTCAGGATTGGAATGGGAAGGAGTTTGATATCACATCTCATGCCATAGTATGGGTCTCAGGTTTGGTAGAAGCATTGGGATATCACATCTCATGCTATCGGAAGGGTATCAGTATTGGATTTGGAAGGAGTTGGATATCCCATCTCATGCTAAAGGAAGGGTCTCAGGTTGGAATGGGAAGGAGTTGGATATCACATCTCATGTTATAGGAAGGGTCTCAGGATTGGAATGGGAAGGAGTTGGATATCACATCTCAAGCTATAGGAAGGGTCTCAGGTTTGGTATAAGCATTGAGATATCACATCTCATGCTATAGGAAGGGTCTCAGAATTGCAATGGGAAGGAGTTGGATATCACATCTCATGGTATAGGAAAGATCTCAGGTTTGGTATTAGAAGCATTGAGACATCAAATCTCATGTTATAGGAAGGGTCTCAGGATTGGAATGGGAAGAAGTTGGATATCACATCTCATGCTATAGGAAGGGTCTCAGGTTTGGTATAAGCATTGAGATATCACATCTCATGCTATAGGGAGGGTCTCAGGATTGGAATGGGAAGGAGTTGTATATGACATCTCATGCCATAGGAAGGGTCTCAGGTTTGGTATAAGCATTGAGATATCACATCACATGCTATAGGAAGGGTCTCGGGATTGGAATGGGAAGGACTTGGATATCACATCTCATGCTATAGGCAGGGTCTCAGGTTTGGAAAGGGAAGGAGTTGGATATCACATTTCATGTTAGAGGTAGGATCTCAGGTTTGGTATTAGAGGCATTGAGATATCACATCTCATGCTATCAGAAGGGTCTCAGGATTGGAATGGGAAGGAGTTGGATATCACATCTCATGCTAAAGGGAGGGTCTCAGGTTTGGAAAGGGAAGGATTTGGATATCACATCTCATGTCATAGGAAGGATCTCAGGTTTGGTATTAGAAGCATTGAGATATCACATCTCATGCTATCGGAAGTATCTCAGGTATGGTATTAGAGGCATTGAGATATCACATCTCATGCTATCATAAGAGTCTCAGGATTGGAATGGGAAGGAGTTGGATAGCACATCTCATGCTATAGGAAGTGTCTCAGGATTGGAATGGGAAGGAGTTGGATATCACATCTCATGTTATAGGAAGGATCTCAGGTTTGGTATTAGAAGCATTGAGATATCACTTCTCATGCTATAGGGAGGGTCTCAGGATTGGAATGGGAAGTATTTGGATATCACATCTCATGCTATAGGGAGGGTCTCAAGTTTGATATTAGAAGCATTGAGATATCACATCTCATGATATCGGAAGGGTCTCAGGATTGGAATGGGAAGGAGTTGGATATCACATCTCATGATAAAGGAAGGATCTAAGGTTTGGTATTAGAAGCATTGAGATATCACTTCTCATGCTATAGGAAGGGTCTCAGGATTGGAATGGGAAGGACTTGGATATCACATCTCATGCTATAGGGAGGGTCTCAAGTTTGATATTAGAAGCATTGAGATATCACAACTCATGATATCGGAAGGGTCTCAGGATTGGAATGGGAAGGATTTGGATATCACATCTCATGTTATAGGACGGGTCTCAGGATTGGAATGGGAAGGAGTTTGATATCACATCTCATGCCATAGTATGGGTCTCAGGTTTGGTAGAAGCATTGGGATATCACATCTCATGCTATCGGAAGGGTATCAGTATTGGATTTGGAAGGAGTTGGATATCCCATCTCATGCTAAAGGAAGGGTCTCAGGTTGGAATGGGAAGGAGTTGGATATCACATCTCATGTTATAGGAAGGGTCTCAGGATTGGAATGGGAAGGAGTTGGATATCACATCTCAAGCTATAGGAAGGGTCTCAGGATTGGAATGGGAAGGAGTTTGATATCACATCTCATGCCATAGTATGGGTCTCAGGTTTGGTAGAAGCATTGGGATATCACATCTCATGCTATCGGAAGGGTATCAGTATTGGATTTGGAAGGAGTTGGATATCCCATCTCATGTTATAGGAAGGGTCTCAGGATTGGAATGGGAAGGACTTGGATATCATATCTCATGCTATAGGAAGGGTCTCATAATTGGAATGGGAAGGAGTTGGATATCACATCTCATGTTATAGGAAAGATCTCAGGTTTGGTATTAGAAGCATTGAGACATCACATCTCATGTTATAGGAAGGGTCTCAGGATTGGAATGGGAAGAAGTTGGATATCACATCTCATGCTATTGGAAGGGTCTCAGGGTTGGTATAAGCATTGAGATATCACATCTCATGCTATAGGAAGGGTCTCAGGATTGGAATGGGAAGAAGTTGGATATCACATCTCATGCTATAGGAAGCATCTCAGATTTGGTATTAGAAGCATTGAGATATCACATCTCATGCTATCGGAAGGGTCTCAGGATTGGAATGGGAAGGAGTTGTATATGACATCTCATGCCGTAGGAAGGGTCTCAGGTTTGGTAGAAGCATTGAGACATCACATCTCATGTTATAGGAAGGGTCTCAGGATTGGAATGGGAAGAAGTTGGATATCACATCTCATGCTATAGGAAGGGTCTCAGGTTTGTTATAAGCAGTGAGATATCACATCTCATGATATCGGAAGGGTCTCAGGATTGGAATGGGAAGGAGCTGGATATCACATCTCATGATAAAGGAAGGGTCTAAGGTTTGGTATTAGAAGCATTGAGATATCACTTCTCATGCTATAGGAAGGGTCTCAGGATTGGAATGGGAAGGACTTGGATATCACATCTCATGCTATAGGGAGGTTCTCAAGTTTGATATTAGAAGCATTGAGATATCACATCTCATGATATCGGAAGGGTCTCAGGATTGGAATGGGAAGGATTTGGATATCACATCTCATGTTATAGGACGGGTCTCAGGATTGGAATGGGAAGGAGTTTGATATCACATCTCATGCCATAGTATGGGTCTCAGGTTTGGTAGAAGCATTGGGATATCACATCTCATGCTATAGGAAGGGTCTCAGGATTGGAATGGGAAGGACTTGGATATCACATCTCATGCTATAGGGAGGGTCTCAAGTTTGATATTAGAAGCATTGAGATATCACATCTCATGATATCGGAAGGGTCTCAGGATTGGAATGGGAAGGATTTGGATATCACATCTCATGTTATAGGACGGGTCTCAGGTTTGGTATTAGAAGCATTGAGACATTACATCTCATGTTATAGGAAGGGTCTCAGGATTGGAATGGGAAGAAGTTGGATATCACATCTCATGCTATAGGAAGGGTCTCAGGTTTGTTATAAGCAGTGAGATATCACATCTCATGATATCGGAAGGGTCTCAGGATTGGAATGGGAAGGAGCTGGATATCACATCTCATGATAAAGGAAGGGTCTAAGGTTTGGTATTAGAAGCATTGAGATATCACTTCTCATGCTATAGGAAGGGTCTCAGGATTGGAATGGGAAGGACTTGGATATCACATCTCATGCTATATGGAGGGTCTCAAGTTTGATATTAGAAGCATTGAGATATCACATCTCATGATATCGGAAGGGTCTCAGGATTGGAATGGGAAGGATTTGGATATCACATCTCATGTTATAGGACGGGTCTCAGGTTTGGTATTAGAAGCATTGAGACATCACATCTCATGTTATAGGAAGGGTCTCAGGATTGGAATGGGAAGAAGTTGGATATCACATCTCATGCTATAGGAAGGGTCTCAGGTTTGTTATAAGCAGTGAGATATCACATCTCATGATATCGGAAGGGTCTCAGGATTGGAATGGGAAGGAGCTGGATATCACATCTCATGATAAAGGAAGGGTCTAAGGTTTGGTATTAGAAGCATTGAGATATCACTTCTCATGCTATAGGAAGGGTCTCAGGATTAGAATGGGAAGGTCTTGGATATCACATCTCATGCTATAGGGAGGGTCTCAAGTTTGATATTAGAAGCATTGAGATATCACATCTCATGATATCGGAAGGGTCTCAGGATTGGAATGGGAAGGATTTGGATATCACATCTCATGTTATAGGACGGGTCTCAGGTTTGGTATTAGAAGCATTGAGATATCAAGTCTCATGGTATAGGAAGGGTCTCAGAATTGGAATGGGAAGGAGTTGGATATCACATCTCAAGCTATAGGAAGGGTCTCAGGATTGGAATGGGAAGGAGTTTGATATCACATCTCATGCCATAGTATGGGTCTCAGGTTTGGTAGAAGCATTGGGATATCACATCTCATGCTATCGGAAGGGTATCAGTATTGGATTTGGAAGGAGTTGGATATCCCATTTCATGCTATAGGAAGGGTCTCAGGTTGGAATGGGAAGGAGTTGGATATCACATTTCATGTTATAGGAAGGGTCTCAGGATTGGAATGGGAAGGACTTGGATATCATATCTCATGCTATAGGAAGGGTCTCATAATTGGAATGGGAAGGAGTTGGATATCACATCTCATGTTATAGGAAAGATCTCAGGTTTGGTATTAGAAGCATTGAGACATCACATCTCATGTTATAGGAAGGGTCTCAGGATTGGAATGGGAAGAAGTTGGATATCACATCTCATGCTATAGGAAGGGTCTCGGGTTTGGTATAAGCATTGAGATATCACATCTCATGCTATAGGAAGGGTCTCAGGATTGGAATGGGAAGAAGTTGGATATCACATCTCATGCTATAGGAAGCATCTCAGATTTGGTATTAGAAGCATTGAGATATCACATCTCATGCTATCGGAAGGGTCTCACGATTGGAATGGGAAGGAGTTGTATATGACATCTCATGCCGTAGGAAGGGTCTCAGGTTTGGTATAAGAATTGAGATATCACATCTTTGCAATCGAAAGGGTCTCAGGATTGGAATGGGAAGGAGTTGGATATCCCATCTCATGTTATAGGAAGAGTCTCAGGTTTGGTATTAGAAGCATTGAGATATCACATCTCATGCTATAGGAAGTGTCTCAGGATTGGAATGGGAAGGACTTGGATATCACATATGCTATAGGGAGGGTCTCAAGTTTGATATTAGAAGCATTGAGATATCACATCTCATGCTATAGGAAGGGTCTCAGGATTGGAATGGGAAGGATTGGATATCACATCTCATGCTATAGGAAGGGTCTCAGGTTTGTTATAAGCAGTGAGATACATCTCATGCTATAGGAAGTGTCTCAGGATTGGAATGGGAAGGAGTTGGATATCACATCTCATGCTATAGGAAGGGTCTCAGGTTTGGTAGCATTGAGATATCACATCTCATGCTATAGGAAGGGTCTCAGGATTGGAATGGGAAGAAGTTGGATATCCCATCCCATGTTATAGGACGGGTCTCTGGTTTGGTATTAGAATCATTGAGATATCACATCGCATGCTGTAGGAAGGGTCTAAGGATTGGAATGGGATGGACTTGGACATCACATCTCATGCTATAGGTAGGCTCTCAGGTTTGGTATAAGCATTGAGATATCACATCTCATGGTATAGGAAGGGTCTCAGGATTGGAATTGGACGGATTTGGATATCACATCTCATGCTATAGGAAGGGTCTCAGGTTTGGTATACGCATGGAGATATCACTTCTCATGCTATAGGAAGGGTCTCAGGATTGGAATGGGAAGGAGTTGGATATCACATCTCATGCTATAGGAAGGGTCTCTGATTTGGTATAAGCATTGAGATATCACATCTCATGCTATAGGAAGGGTCTCAGGATTGGAATTGGAAGGAGTTGTATATGACATCTCAGGCTATAGGAAGGGTCTCAGGTTTGGTATAAGCATTGAGATATCACATCTCTGCTATCGGAAGGGTCTCAGGATTGGAATGGGAAGGACTTGGATGTCACATCTCATGCTATAGGGAGGGTCTCAAGTTTGATATTAGAAGCATTGAGATAACAAATCTCATGATATCGGAAGGGTCTCAGGATTGGAATGGGAAGGAGTTGGATATCACATCTCATGATATAGGAAGGGTCTAAGGTTTGGAAGGGGAAGGATTTGGATATCACATCTCATGTTATAGGACGGGTCTCAGGTTTGGTATTAGAAGCATTGAGATATCAAGTCTCATGGTATAGGAAGGGTCTCAGAATTGGAATGGGAAGGAGTTGGATAATACATCTCAAGCTATAGGAAGGGTCTCAGGATTGGAATGGGAAGAAGTTTGATATCACATCTCATGCCATAGTATGGGTCTCAGGTTTGGTAGAAGCATTGGGATATCACATCTCATGCTATCGGAAGGGTATCAGTATTGGATTTGGAAGGAGTTGGATATCCCATCATGCTATAGGAAGGGTCTCAGGTTGGAATGGGAAGGAGTTGGATATCACATCTCATGTTATAGGAAGGGTCTCAGGATTGGAATGGGAAGGACTTGGATATCATATCTCATGCTATGGGAAGGCTCTCAGGTTTGGAAGGGGAAGGAGTTGGATATCACACCTCAAGCTATAGGAAGGGTCTCAGGTTTGGAATGGGAAGGAGTTGGATATCACATCTCAAGCTATAGGAAGAGTCTCAGGTTTGGTATAAGCATTGAGATATCACATCTCATGCTATAGGAAGGGTCTCAGAATTGGAATGGGAAGGAGTTGGATATCACATCTCATGTTATAGGAAAGATCTCAGGTTTGGTATTAGAAGCATTGAGACATCAAATCTCATGTTATAGGAAGGGTCTCAGGATTGGAATGGGAAGAAGTTGGATATCACATCTCATGCTATAGGAAGGGTCTCAGGTTTGGTATAAGCATTGAGATATCACATCTCATGCTATAGGAAGGGTCTCAGGATTGGAATGGGAAGGAGTTGTATATGACATCTCATGCCATAGGAAGGGTCTCAGGTTTGGTATAAGCATTGAGATATCACATCTCATGCTATCAGAAGGGTCTCAGGATTGGAATGGGAAGGAGTTGGATATCACATCTCATGCTAAAGGGAGGGTCTCAGGTTTGGAAAGGGAAGGATTTGGATATCACATCTCATGTTATAGGAAGGATCTCAGGTTTGGTATTAGAAGCATTGAGATATCACATCTCATGCTATCGGAAGTATCTCAGGTTTGGTATTAGAGGCATTGAGATATCACATCTCATGCTATCATAAGAGTCTCAGGATTGGAATGGGAAGGAGTTGGATAGCACATCTCATGCTATAGGAAGTGTCTCAGGATTGGAATGGGAAGGAGTTGGATATCACATCTCATGTTATAGGAAGGATCTCAGGTTTGGTATTAGAAGCATTGAGATATCACTTCTCATGCTATAGGGAGGGTCTCAGGATTGGAATGGGAAGTATTTGGATATCACATCTCATGCTATAAGGAGGGTCTCAAGTTTGATATTAGAAGCATTGAGATATCACATCTCATGGTATCGGAAGGGTCTCAGGATTGGAATGGGAAGGAGTTGGATATCACATCTCATGATAAAGGAAGGGTCTATGGTTTGGTATTAGAAGCATTGAGATATCACTTCTCATGCTATAGGAAGGGTCTCAGGATTGGAATGGGAAGGACTTGGATATCACATCTCATGCTATAGGGAGGGTCTCAAGTTTGATATTAGAAGCATTGAGATATCACATCTCATGATATCGGAAGGGTCTCAGGATTGGAATGGGAAGGATTTGGATATCACATCTCATGTTATAGGACGGGTCTCAGGATTGGAATGGGAAGGAGTTTGATATCACATCTCATGCCATAGTATGGGTCTCAGGTTTGGTAGAAGCATTGGGATATCACATCTCATGCTATCGGAAGGGTATCAGTATTGGATTTGGAAGGAGTTGGATATCCCATCTCATGCTAAAGGAAGGGTCTCAGGTTGGAATGGGAAGGAGTTGGATATCACATCTCATGTTATAGGAAGGGTCTCAGGATTGGAATGGGAAGGAGTTGGATATCACATCTCAAGCTATAGGAAGGGTCTCAGGATTGGAATGGGAAGGAGTTTGATATCACATCTCATGCCATAGTATGGGTCTCAGGTTTGGTAGAAGCATTGGGATATCACATCTCATGCTATCGGAAGGGTATCAGTATTGGTTTTGGAAGGAGTTGGATATCCCATCTCATGTTATAGGAAGGGTCTCAGGATTGGAATGGGAAGGACTTGGATATCATATCTCATGCTATAGGAAGGGTCTCATAATTGGAATGGGAAGGAGTTGGGTATCACATCTCATGTTATAGGAAAGATCTCAGGTTTGTTATTAGAAGCATTGAGACATCACATCTCATGTTATAGGAAGGGTCTCAGGATTGGAATGGGAAGAAGTTGGATATCACATCTCATGCTATAGGAAGGGTCTCAGGTTTGGTATAAGCATTGAGATATCACATCTCATGCTATAGGAAGGGTCTCAGGATTGGAATGGGAAGAAGTTGGATATCACATCTCATGCTATAGGAAGCATCTCAGATTTGGTATTAGAAGCATTGAGATATCACATCTCATGCTATCGGAAGGGTCTCAGGATTGGAATGGGAAGGAGTTGTATATGACATCTCATGCCGTAGGAAGGGTCTCAGGTTTGGTATAAGCATTGAGATATCACATCTTTGCAATCGAAAGGGTCTCAGGATTGGAATGGGAAGGAGTTGGATATCCCATCTCATGTTATAGGAAGAGTCTCAGGTTTGGTATTAGAAGCATTGAGATATCACATCTCATGCTATAGGAAGTGTCTCAGGATTGGAATGGGAAGGACTTGGATATCACATATGCTATAGGGAGGGTCTCACGTTTGATATTAGAAGCATTGAGATATCACATCTCATGCTATAGGAAGGGTCTCAGGATTGGAATGGGAAGGATTGGATATCACATCTCATGCTATAGGAAGGGTCTCAGGTTTGTTATAAGCAGTGAGAAACATCTCATGCTATAGGAAGTGTCTCAGGATTGGAATGGGAAGGAGTTGGATATCACATCTCATGCTATAGGAAGGGTCTCAGGTTTGGTAGCATTGAGATATCACATCTCATGCTATAGGAAGGGTCTCAGGATTGGAATGGGAAGAAGTTGGATATCACATCTCATGCTATAGGAAGGATCTCAGATTTGGTATTAGAAGCATTGAGATATCAAGTCTCATGGTATAGGAAGGGTCTCAGAATTGGAATGGGAAGGAGTTGGATATCACATCACAAGCTATAGGAAGGGTATCAGTATTGGATTTGGAAGGAGTTGGATATCCCATCTCATGCTATAGGAAGGGTCTCAGGTTGGAATGGGAAGGAGTTGGATATCACATCTCATGTTATAGGAAGGGTCTCAGGATTGGAATGGGAAGGACTTGGATATCATATATAATGATATAGGAAGGGTCTCAGAATTGGAATGGGAAGGAGTTGGATATCATCTCATGTTATAGGAAAGATCTCAGGTTTGGTATTAGAAGCATTGAGACATCACATCTCATGTTATAGGAAGGGTCTCAGGATTGGAATGGGAAGAAGTTGGATATCACATCTCATGCTATAGGAAGGGTCTCAGGTTTGGTATAAGCTTTGAGATATCACATCTCATGCTATAGGAAGGGTTTCAGGATTGGAATGGGAAGAAGTTGGATATCACATCTCATGATAAAGGAAGGGTCTAAGGTTTGGTATTAGAAGCATTGAGATATCACTTCTCATGCTATAGGAAGGGTCTCAGGATTGGAATGGGAAGGACTTGGATATCACATCTCATGCTATAGGGAGGGTCTCAAGTTTGATATTAGAAGCATTGAGATATCACATCTCATGATATCGGAAGGGTCTCAGGATTGGAATGGGAAGGATTTGGATATCACATCTCATGTTATAGGACGGGTCTCAGGTTTGGTATTAGAAGCATTGAGACATCACATCTCATGTTATAGGAAGGGTCTCAGGATTGGAATGGGAAGAAGTTGGATATCACATCTCATGCTATAGGAAGGGTCTCAGGTTTGTTATAAGCAGTGAGATATCACATCTCATGATATCGGAAGAGTCTCAGGATTGGAATGGGAAGGAGCTGGATATCACATCTCATGATAAAGGAAGGGTCTACGGTTTGGTATTAGAAGCATTGAGATATCACTTCTCATGCTATAGGAAGGGTCTCAGGATTGGAATGGGAAGGACTTGGATATCACATCTCATGCTATAGGGAGGGTCTCAAGTTTGATATTAGAAGCATTGAGATATCACATCTCATGATATCGGAAGGGTCTCAGGATTGGAATGGGAAGGATTTGGATATCACATCTCATGTTATAGGACGGGTCTCAGGATTGGAATGGGAAGGAGTTTGATATCACATCTCATGCCATAGTATGGCTCTCAGGTTTGGTAGAAGCATTGGGATATCACATCTCATGCTATCGGAAGGGTATCAGTATTGGATTTGGAAGGAGTTGGATATCCCATCTCATGCTAAAGGAAGGGTCTCAGGTTGGAATGGGAAGGAGTTGGATATCACATCTCATGTTATAGGAAGGGTCTCAGGATTGGAATGGGAAGGAGTTGGATATCACATCTCAAGCTATAGGAAGGGTCTCAGGTTTGGTATAAGCATTGAGATATCACATCTCATGCTATAGGAAGGGTCTCAGAATTGGAATGGGAAGGAGTTGGATATCACATCTCATGTCATAGGAAAGATCTCAGGTTTGGTATTAGAAGCATTGAGACATCAAATCTCATGTTATAGGAAGGGTCTCAGGATTGGAATGGGAAGAAGTTGGATATCACATCTCATGCTATAGGAAGGGTCTCAGGTTTGGTATAAGCATTGAGATATCACATCTCATGCTATAGGAAGGGTCTCAGGATTGGAATGGGAAGGAGTTGTATATGACATCTCATGCCATAGGAAGGGTCTCAGGTTTGGTATAAGCATTGAGATATCACATCACATGCTATAGGAAGGGTCTCGGGATTGGAATGGGAAGGACTTGGATATCACATCTCATGCTATAGGCAGGGTCTCAGGTTTGGAAAGGGAAGGAGTTGGATATCACATTTCATGTTAGAGGTAGGATCTCAGGTTTGGTATTAGAGGCATTGAGATATCACATCTCATGCTATCAGAAGGGTCTCAGGATTGGAATGGGAAGGAGTTGGATATCACATCTCATGCTAAAGGGAGGGTCTCAGGTTTGGAAAGGGAAGGATTTGGATATCACATCTCATGTTATAGGAAGGATCTCAGGTTTGGTATTAGAAGCATTGAGATATCACATCTCATGCTATCAGAAGTATCTCAGGTTTGGTATTAGAGGCATTGAGATATCACATCTCATGCTATCATAAGAGTCTCAGGATTGGAATGGGAAGGAGTTGGATAGCACATCTCATGCTATAGGAAGTGTCTCAGGATTGGAATGGGAAGGAGTTGGATATCACATCTCATGTTATAGGAAGGATCTCAGGTTTGGTATTAGAAGCATTGAGATATCACTTCTCATGCTATAGGGAGGGTCTCAGGATTGGAATGGGAAGTATTTGGATATCACATCTCATGCTATAGGGAGGGTCTCAAGTTTGATATTAGAAGCATTGAGATATCACATCTCATGATATCGGAAGGGTCTCAGGATTGGAATGGGAAGGAGTTGGATATCACATCTCATGATAAAGGAAGGATCTAAGGTTTGGTATTAGAAGCATTGAGATATCACTTCTCATGCTATAGGAAGGGTCTCAGGATTGGAATGGGAAGGACTTGGATATCACATCTCATGCTATAGGGAGGGTCTCAAGTTTGATATTAGAAGCATTGAGATATCACATCTCATGATATCGGAAGGGTCTCAGGATTGGAATGGGAAGGATTTGGATATCACATCTCATGTTATAGGACGGGTCTCAGGATTGGAATGGGAAGGAGTTTGATATCACATCTCATGCCATAGTATGGGTCTCAGGTTTGGTAGAAGCATTGGGATATCACATCTCACGCTATCGGAAGGGTATCAGTATTGGATTTGGAAGGAGTTGGATATCCCATCTCATGCTAAAGGAAGGGTCTCAGGTTGGAATGGGAAGGAGTTGGATATCACATCTCATGTTATAGGAAGGGTCTCAGGATTGGAATGGGAAGGAGTTGGATATCACATCTCAAGCTATAGGAAGGGTCTCAGGATTGGAATGGGAAGGAGTTTGATATCACATCTCATGCCATAGTATGGGTCTCAGGTTTGGTAGAAGCATTGGGATATCACATCTCGTGCTATCGGAAGGGTATCAGTATTGGATTTGGAAGGAGTTGGATATCCCATCTCATGTTATAGGAAGGGTCTCAGGATTGGAATGGGAAGGACTTGGATATCATATCTCATGCTATAGGAAGGGTCTCATAATTGGAATGGGAAGGAGTTGGATATCACATCTCATGTTATAGGAAAGATCTCAGGTTTGGTATTAGAAGCATTGAGACATCACATCTCATGTTATAGGAAGGGTCTCAGGATTGGAATGGGAAGAAGTTGGATATCACATCTCATGCTATAGGAAGGGTCTCAGGTTTGGTATAAGCATTGAGATATCAGATCTCATGCTATAGGAAGGGTCTCAGGATTGGAATGGGAAGAAGTTGGATATCACATCTCATGCTATAGGAAGCATCTCAGATTTGGTATTAGAAGCATTGAGATATCACATCTCATGCTATCGGAAGGGTCTCAGGATTGGAATGGGAAGGAGTTGTATATGACATCTCATGCCGTAGGAAGGGTCTCAGGTTTGGTAGAAGCATTGAGACATCAAATCTCATGTTATAGGAAGGGTCTCAGGATTGGAATGGGAAGAAGTTGGATATCACATCTCATGCTATAGGAAGGGTCTCAGGTTTGTTATAAGCAGTGAGATATCACATCTCATGATATCGGAAGGGTCTCAGGATTGGAATGGGAATGAGCTGGATATCACATCTCATGATAAAGGAAGGGTCTAAGGTTTGGTATTAGAAGCATTGAGATATCACTTCTCATGCTATAGGAAGGGTCTCAGGATTGGAATGGGAAGGACTTGGATATCACATCTCATGCTATAGGGAGGTTCTCAAGTTTGATATTAGAAGCATTGAGATATCACATCTCATGATATCGGAAGGGTCTCAGGATTGGAATGGGAAGGATTTGGATATCCATCTCATGTTATAGGACGGGTCTCAGGATTGGAATGGGAAGGAGTTTGATATCACATCTCATGCCATAGTATGGGTCTCAGGTTTGGTAGAAGCATTGGGATATCACATCTCATGCTATAGGAAGGGTCTCAGGATTGGAATGGGAAGGACTTGGATATCCCATCTCATGCTATAGGGAGGGTCTCAAGTTTCATATTAGAAGCATTGAGATATCACATCTCATGATATCGGAAGGGTCTCAGGATTGGAATGGGAAGGATTTGGATATCACATCTCATGTTATAGGACGGGTCTCAGGTTTGGTATTAGAAGCATTGAGACATCACATCTCATGTTATAGGAAGGGTCTCAGGATTGGAATGGGAAGAAGTTGGATATCACATCTCATGCTATAGGAAGGGTCTCAGGTTTGTTATAAGCAGTGAGATATCACATCTCATGATATCGGAAGGGTCTCAGGATTGGAATGGGAAGGAGCTGGATATCACATCTCATGATAAAGGAAGGGTCTAAGGTTTGGTATAAGAAGCATTGAGATATCACTTCTCATGCTATAGGAAGGGTCTCAGGATTGGAATGGGAAGGACTTGGATATCACATCTCATGCTATAGGGAGGTTCTCAAGTTTGATATTAGAAGCATTGAGATATCACATCTCATGCTATCGGAAGGGTATCAGTATTGGATTTGGAAGGAGTTGGATATCCCATCTCATGCTAAAGGAAGGGTCTCAGGTTGGAATGGGAAGGAGTTGGATATCACATCTCATGTTATAGGAAGGGTCTCAGGATTGGAATGGGAAGGAGTTGGATATCACATCTCAAGCTATAGGAAGGGTCTCAGGATTGGAATGGGAAGGAGTTTGATATCACTTCTCATGCTATAGGAAGGGTCTCAGGATTGGAATGGGAAGGACTTGGATATCACATCTCATGCTATAGGGAGGTTCTCAAGTTTGATATTAGAAGCATTGAGATATCACATCTCATGCTATCGGAAGGGTATCAGTATTGGATTTGGAAGGAGTTGGATATCCCATCTCATGTTATAGGAAGGGTCTCAGGATTGGAATGGGAAGGACTTGGATATCATATCTCATGCTATAGGAAGGGTCTCATAATTGGAATGGGAAGGAGTTGGATATCACATCTCATGTTATAGGAAAGATCTCAGGTTTGGTATTAGAAGCATTGAGACATCACATCTCATGTTATAGGAAGGGTCTCAGGATTGGAATGGGAAGAAGTTGAATATCACATCTCATGCTATAGGAAGGGTCTCAGGTTTGGTATAAGCAGTGAGATATCACATCTCATGATATCGGAAGGGTCTCAGGATTGGAATGGGAAGGAGCTGGATATCACATCTCATGATAAAGGAAGGGTCTAAGGTTTGGTATTAGAAGCATTGAGATATCACTTCTCATGCTATAGGAAGGGTCTCAGGATTGGAATGGGAAGGACTTGGATATCACATCTCATGCTATAGGGAGGTTCTCAAGTTTGATATTAGAAGCATTGAGATATCACATCTCATGATATCGGAAGGGTCTCAGGATTGGAATGGGAAGGATTTGGATATCACATCTCATGTTATAGGACGGGTCTCAGGATTGGAATGGGAAGGAGTTGGATATCACATCTCATGTTATAGGAAGGGTCTCAGGATTGGAATGGGAAGGAGTTGGATATCACATCTCAAGCTATAGGAAGGGTCTCAGGATTGGAATGGGAAGGAGTTTGATATCACATCTCATGCCATAGTATGGGTCTCAGGTTTGGTAGAAGCATTGGGATATCACATCTCATGCTATCGGAAGGGTATCAGTATTGGATTTGGAAGGAGTTGGATATCCCATCTCATGTTATAGGAAGGGTCTCAGGATTGGAATGGGAAGGACTTGGATATCATATCTCATGCTATAGGAAGGGTCTCATAATTGGAATGGGAAGGAGTTGGATATCACATCTCATGTTATAGGAAAGATCTCAGGTTTGGTATTAGAAGCATTGAGACATCACATCTCATGTTATAGGAAGGGTCTCAGGATTGGAATGGGAAGAAGTTGGATATCACATCTCATGCTATAGGAAGGGTCTCAGGTTTGGTATAAGCATTGAGATATCACATCTCATGCTATAAGAAGGGTCTCAGGATTGGAATGGGAAGAAGTTGGATATCACATCTCATGCTATAGGAAGCATCTCAGATTTGGTATTAGAAGCATTGAGATATCACATCTCATGCTATCGGAAGGGTCTCAGGATTGGAATGGGAAGGAGTTGTATATGACATCTCATGCCGTAGGAAGGGTCTCAGGTTTGGTATAAGCATTGAGATATCACATCTTTGCAATCGAAAGGGTCTCAGGATTGGAATGGGAAGGAGTTGGATATCCCATCTCATGTTATAGGAAGAGTCTCAGGTTTGGTATTAGAAGCATTGAGATATCACATCTCATGCTATAGGAAGTGTCTCAGGATTGGAATGGGAAGGACTTGGATATCACATATGCTATAGGGAGGGTCTCAAGTTTGATATTAGAAGCATTGAGATATCACATCTCATGCTATAGGAAGGGTCTCAGGATTGGAATGGGAAGGATTGGATATCACATCTCATGCTATAGGAAGGGTCTCAGGTTTGTTATAAGCGGTGAGAAACATCTCATGCTATAGGAAGTGTCTCCGGATTGGAATGGGAAGAAGTTGGATATCACATCTCATGCTATAGGAAGGGTCTCAGGTTTGGTAGCATTGAGATATCACATCTCATGCTATAGGAAGGGTCTCAGGATTGGAATGGGAAGAAGTTGGATATCACATCTCATGCTATAGGAAGGATCTCAGATTTGGTATTAGAAGCATTGAGATATCAAGTCTCATGGTATAGGAAGGGTCTCAGAATTGGAATGGGAAGGAGTTGGATATCACATCTCAAGCTATAGGAAGGGTATCAGTATTGGATTTGGAAGGAGTTGGATATCCCATCTCATGCTATAGGAAGGGTCTCAGGTTGGAATGGGAAGGAGTTGGATATCACATCTCATGTTATAGGAAGGGTCTCAGGATTGGAATGGGAAGGACTTGGATATCATATCTAATGCTATAGGAAGGGTCTCAGAATTGGAATGGGAAGGAGTTGGATATCATCTCATGTTATAGGAAAGATCTCAGGTTTGGTATTAGAAGCATTGAGACATCACATCTCATGTTATAGGAAGGGTCTCAGGATTGGAATGGGAAGAAGTTGGATATCACATCTCATGCTATAGGAAGGGTCTCAGGTTTGGTATAAGCTTTGAGATATCACATCTCATGCTATAGGAAGGGTTTCAGGATTGGAATGGGAAGAAGTTGGATATCACATCTCATGATAAAGGAAGGGTCTAAGGTTTGGTATTAGAAGCATTGAGATATCACTTCTCATGCTATAGGAAGGGTCTCAGGATTGGAATGGGAAGGACTTGGATATCACATCTCATGCTATAGGGAGGGTCTCAAGTTTGATATTAGAAGCATTGAGATATCACATCTCATGATATCGGAAGGGTCTCAGGATTGGAATGGGAAGGATTTGGATATCACATCTCATGTTATAGGACGGGTCTCAGGTTTGGTATTAGAAGCATTGAGACATCACATCTCATGTTATAGGAAGGGTCTCAGGATTGGAATGGGAAGAAGTTGGATATCACATCTCATGCTATAGGAAGGGTCTCAGGTTTGTTATAAGCAGTGAGATATCACATCTCATGATATCGGAAGGGTCTCAGGATTTGAATGGGAAGGAGCTGGATATCACATCTCATGATAAAGGAAGGGTCTAAGGTTTGGTATTAGAAGCATTGAGATATCACTTCTCATGCTATAGGAAGGGTCTCAGGATTGGAATGGGAAGGACTTGGATATCACATCTCATGCTATAGGGAGGTTCTCAAGTTTGATATTAGAAGCATTGAGATATCACATCTCATGATATCGGAATGGTCTCAGGATTGGAATGGGAAGGATTTGGATATCACATCTCATGTTATAGGACGGGTCTCAGGATTGGAATGGGAAGGAGTTTGATATCACATCTCATGCCATAGTATGGGTCTCAGGTTTGGTAGAAGCATTGGGATATCACATCTCATGCTATCGGAAGGGTATCAGTATTGGATTTGGAAGGAGTTGGATATCCCATCTCATGCTAAAGGAAGGGTCTCAGGTTGGAATGGGAAGGAGTTGAATATCACATCTCATGTTATAGGAAGGGTCTCAGGATTGGAATGGGAAGGAGTTGGATATCACATCTCAAGCTATAGGAAGGGTCTCAGGATTGGAATGGGAAGGAGTTTGATATCACATCTCATGCCATAGTATGGGTCTCAGGTTTGGTAGAAGCATTGGGATATCACATCTCATGCTATCGGAAGGGTATCAGTATTGGATTTGGAAGGAGTTGGATATCCCATCTCATGTTATAGGAAGGGTCTCAGGATTGGAATGGGAAGGACTTGGATATCATATCTCATGCTATAGGAAGGGTCTCATAATTGGAATGGGAAGGAGTTGGATATCACATCTCATGTTATAGGAAAGATCTCAGGTTTGTTATTAGAAGCATTGAGACATCACATCTCATGTTATAGGAAGGGTCTCAGGATTGGAATGGGAAGAAGTTGGATATCACATCTCATGCTATAGGAAGGGTCTCAGGTTTGGTATAAGCATTGAGATATCACATCTCATGCTATAGGAAGGGTCTCAGGATTGGAATGGGAAGAAGTTGGATATCACATCTCATGCTATAGGAAGCATCTCAGATTTGGTATTAGAAGCATTGAGATATCACATCTCATGCTATCGGAAGGGTCTCAGGATTGGAATGGGAAGGAGTTGTATATGACATCTCATGCCGTAGGAAGGGTCTCAGGTTTGGTATAAGCATTGAGATATCACATCTTTGCAATCGAAAGGGTCTCAGGATTGGAATGGGAAGGAGTTGGATATCCCATCTCATGTTATAGGAAGAGTCTCAGGTTTGGTATTAGAAGCATTGAGATATCACATCTCATGCTATAGGAAGTGTCTCAGGATTGGAATGGGAAGGACTTGGATATCACATATGCTATAGGGAGGGTCTCAAGTTTGATATTAGAAGCATTGAGATATCACATCTCATGCTATAGGAAGGGTCTCAGGATTGGAATGGGAAGGATTGGATATCACATCTCATGCTATAGGAAGGGTCTCAGGTTTGTTATAAGCAGTGAGAAACATCTCATGCTATAGGAAGTGTCTCAGGATTGGAATGGGAAGGAGTTGGATATCACATCTCATGCTATAGGAAGGGTCTCAGGTTTGGTAGCATTGAGATATCACATCTCATGCTATAGGAAGGGTCTCAGGATTGGAATGGGAAGAAGTTGGATATCACATCTCATGCTATAGGAAGGATCTCAGATTTGGTATTAGAAGCATTGAGATATCAAGTCTCATGGTATAGGAAGGGTCTCAGAATTGGAATGGGAAGGAGTTGGATATCACATCTCAAGCTATAGGAAGGGTCTCAGGATTGGAATGGGAAGGAGTTTGATATCACATCTCATGCCATAGTATGGGTCTCAGGTTTGGTAGAAGCATTGGGATATCACATCTCATGCTATCGGAAGGGTATCAGTATTGGATTTGGAAGGAGTTGGATATCCCATCTCATGCTATAGGAAGGGTCTCAGGTTGGAATGGGAAGGAGTTGGATATCACATCTCATGTTATAGGAAGGGTCTCAGGATTGGAATGGGAAGGACTTGGATATCATATCTAATGCTATAGGAAGGGTCTCAGAATTGGAATGGGAAGGAGTTGGATATCATCTCATGTTATAGGAAAGATCTCAGGTTTGGTATTAGAAGCATTGAGACATCACATCTCATGTTATAGGAAGGGTCTCAGGATTGGAATGGGAAGAAGTTGGATATCACATCTCATGCTATAGGAAGGGTCTCAGGTTTGGTATAAGCTTTGAGATATCACATCTCATGCTATAGGAAGGGTCTCAGGATTGGAATGGGAAGAAGTTGGATATCACATCTCATGATAAAGGAAGGGTCCAAGGTTTGGTATTAGAAGCATTGAGATATCACTTCTCATGCTATAGGAAGGGTCTCAGGATTGGAATGGGAAGGACTTGGATATCACATCTCATGCTATAGGGAGGGTCTCAAGTTTGATATTAGAAGCATTGAGATATCACATCTCATGATATCGGAACGGTCTCAGGATTGGAATGGGAAGGATTTGGATATCACATCTCATGTTATAGGACGGGTCTCAGGTTTGGTATTAGAAGCATTGAGACATCACATCTCATGTTATAGGAAGGGTCTCAGGATTGGAATGGGAAGAAGTTGGATATCACATCTCATGCTATAGGAAGGGTCTCAGGTTTGTTATAAGCAGTGAGATATCACATCTCATGATATCGGAAGGGTCTCAGGATTGGAATGGGAATGAGCTGGATATCACATCTCATGATAAAGGAAGGGTCTAAGGTTTGGTATTAGAAGCATTGAGATATCACTTCTCATGCTATAGGAAGGGTCTCAGGATTGGAATGGGAAGGACTTGGATATCACATCTCATGCTATAGGGAGGGTCTCAAGTTTGATATTAGAAGCATTGAGATATCACATCTCATGATATCGGAAGGGTCTCAGGATTGGAATGGGAAGGATTTGGATATCACATCTCATGTTATAGGACGGGTCTCAGGTTTGGTATTAGAAGCATTGAGATATCAAGTCTCATGGTATAGGAAGGGTCTCAGAATTGGAATGGGAAGGAGTTTGATATCACATCTCATGCCATAGTATGGGTCTCAGGTTTGGTAGAAGCATTGGGATATCACATCTCATGCTATCGGAAGGGTATCAGTATTGGATTTGGAAGGAGTTGGATATCGCATTTCATGCTATAGGAAGGGTCTCAGGTTGGAATGGGAATGAGTTGGATATCACATCTCATGTTATAGGAAGGGTCTCAGGATTGGAATGGGAAGGACTTGGATATCATATCTCATGCTATAGGAAGGGTCTCATAATTGGAATGGGAAGGAGTTGGATATCACATCTCATGTTATAGGAAAGATCTCAGGTTTGGTATTAGAAGCATTGAGACATCACATCTCATGTTATAGGAAGGGTCTCAGGATTGGAATGGGAAGAAGTTGGATATCACATCTCATGCTATAGGAAGGGTCTCAGGTTTGGTATAAGCATTGAGATATCACATCTCATGCTATAGGAAGGGTCTCAGGATTGGAATGGGAAGAAGTTGGATATCACATCTCATGCTATAGGAAGCATCTCAGATTTGGTATTAGAAGCATTGAGATATCACATCTCATGCTATCGGAAGGGTCTCAGGATTGGAATGGGAAGGAGTTGTATATGACATCTCATGCCGTAGGAAGGGTCTCAGGTTTGGTATAAGAATTGAGATATCACATCTTTGCAATCGAAAGGGTCTCAGGATTGGAATGGGAAGGAGTTGGATATCCCATCTCATGTTATAGGAAGAGTCTCAGGTTTGGTATTAGAAGCATTGAGATATCACATCTCATGCTATAGGAAGTGTCTCAGGATTGGAATGGGAAGGACTTGGATATCACATATGCTATAGGGAGGGTCTCAAGTTTGATATTAGAAGCATTGAGATATCACATCTCATGCTATAGGAAGGGTCTCAGGATTGGAATGGGAAGGATTGGATATCACATCTCATGCTATAGGAAGGGTCTCAGGTTTGTTATAAGCAGTGAGATACATCTCATGCTATAGGAAGTGTCTCAGGATTGGAATGGGAAGGAGTTGGATATCACATCTCATGCTATAGGAAGGGTCTCAGGTTTGGTAGCATTGAGATATCACATCTCATGCTATAGGAAGGGTCTCAGGATTGGAATGGGAAGAAGTTGGATATCCCATCTCATGTTATAGGACGGGTCTCTGGTTTGGTATTAGAATCATTGAGATATCACATCGCATGCTGTAGGAAGGGTCTAAGGATTGGAATGGGATGGACTTGGACATCACATCTCATGCTATAGGTAGGCTCTCAGGTTTGGTATAAGCATTGAGATATCACATCTCATGGTATAGGAAGGGTCTCAGGATTGAAATTGGACGGATTTGGATATCACATCTCATGCTATAGGAAGGGTCTCAGGTTTGGTATACGCATGGAGATATCACTTCTCATGCTATAGGAAGGGTCTCAGGATTGGAATGGGAAGGAGTTGGATATCACATCTCATGCTATAGGAAGGGTCTCTGATTTGGTATAAGCATTGAGATATCACATCTCATGCTATAGGAAGGGTCTCAGGATTGGAATTGGAAGGAGTTGTATATGACATCTCAGGCTATAGGAAGGGTCTCAGGTTTGGTATAAGCATTGAGATATCACATCTCTGCTATCGGAAGGGTCTCAGGATTGGAATGGGAAGGACTTGGATGTCACATCTCATGCTATAGGGAGGGTCTCAAGTTTGATATTAGAAGCATTGAGATAACAAATCTCATGATATCGGAAGGGTCTCAGGATTGGAATGGGAAGGAGTTGGATATCACATCTCATGATATAGGAATGGTCTAAGGTTTGGAAGGGGAAGGATTTGGATATCACATCTCATGTTATAGGACGGGTCTCAGGTTTGGTATTAGAAGCATTGAGATATCAAGTCTCATGGTATAGGAAGGGTCTCAGAATTGGAATGGGAAGGAGTTGGATAACACATCTCAAGCTATAGGAAGGGTCTCAGGATTGGAATGGGAAGAAGTTAAATATCACATCTCATGCCATAGTATGGGTCTCAGGTTTGGTAGAAGCATTGGTATATCACATCTCATGCTATCGGAAGGGTATCAGTATTGGATTTGGAAGGAGTTGGATATCCCATCATGCTATAGGAAGGGTCTCAGGTTGGAATGGGAAGGAGTTGCATATCACATCTCATGTTATAGGAAGGGTCTCAGGATTGGAATGGGAAGGAGTTGGATATCACATCTCAAGCTATAGGAAGGGTCTCAGGATTGGAATGGGAAGGAGTTTGATATCACATCTCATGCCATAGTATGGGTCTCAGGTTTGGTAGAAGCATTGGGATATCACATCTCATGCTATCGGAAGGGTATCAGTATTGGATTTGGAAGGAGTTGGATATCCCATCTCATGTTATAGGAAGGGTCTCAGGATTGGAATGGGAAGGACTTGGATATCATATCTCATGCTATAGGAAGGGTCTCATAATTGGAATGGGAAGGAGTTGGATATCACATCTCATGTTATAGGAAAGATCTCAGGTTTGGTATTAGAAGCATTGAGATATCACATCTCATGTTATAGGAAGGGTCTCAGGATTGGAATGGGAAGAAGTTGGATATCACATCTCATGCTATAGGAAGGGTCTCAGGTTTGGTATAAGCATTGAGATATCACATCTCATGCTATAGGAAGGGTCTCAGGATTGGAATGGGAAGAAGTTGGATATCACATCTCATGCTATAGGAAGCATCTCAGATTTGGTATTAGAAGCATTGAGATATCACATCTCATGCTATCGGAAGGGTCTCAGGATTGGAATGGGAAGAAGTTGTATATGACATCTCATGCCGTAGGAAGGGTCTCAGGTTTGGTATAAGCATTGATATATCACATCTTTGCAATCGAAAGGGTCTCAGGATTGGAATGGGAAGGAGTTGGATATCCCATCTCATGTTATAGGAAGAGTCTCAGGTTTGGTATTAGAAGCATTGAGATATCACATCTCATGCTATAGGAAGTGTCTCAGGATTGGAATGGGAAGGACTTGGATATCACATATGCTATAGGGAGGGTCTCAAGTTTGATATTAGAAGCATTGAGATATCACATCTCATGCTATAGGAAGGGTCTCAGGATTGGAATGGGAAGGATTGGATATCACATCTCATGCTATAGGAAGGGTCTCAGGTTTGTTATAAGCAGTGAGAAACATCTCATGCTATAGGAAGTGTCTCAGGATTGGAATGGGAAGGAGTTGGATATCACATCTCATGCTATAGGAAGGGTCTCAGGATTGGAATGGGAAGAAGTTGGATATCACATCTCATGCTATAGGAAGGATCTCAGATTTGGTATTAGAAGCATTGAGATATCAAGTCTCATGGTATAGGAAGGGTCTCAGAATTGGAATGGGAAGGAGTTGGATATCACATCTCAAGCTATAGGAAGGGTCTCAGGATTGGAATGGGAAGGAGTTTGATATCACATCTCATGCCATAGTATGGGTCTCAGGTTTGGTAGAAGCATTGGGATATCACATCTCATGCTATCGGAAGGGTATCAGTATTGGATTTGGAAGGAGTTCGATATCCCATCTCATGCTATAGGAAGGGTCTCAGGTTGGAATGGGAAGGAGTTGGATATCACATCTCATGTTATAGGAAGGGTCTCAGGATTGGAATGGGAAGGACTTGGATATCATATCTAATGCTATAGGAAGGGTCTCAGAATTGGAATGGGAAGGAGTTGGATATCATCTCATGTTATAGGAAAGATCTCAGGTTTGGTATTAGAAGCATTGAGACATCACATCTCATGTTATAGGAAGGGTCTCAGGATTGGAATGGGAAGAAGTTGGATATCACATCTCATGCTATAGGAAGGGTCTCAGGTTTGGTATAAGCTTTGAGATATCACATCTCATGCTATAGGAAGGGTCTCAGGATTGGAATGGGAAGAAGTTGGATATCACATCTCATGATAAATGAAGGGTCTAAGGTTTGGTATTAGAAGCATTGAGATATCACTTCTCATGCTATAGGAAGGGTCTCAGGATTGGAATGGGAAGGACTTGGATATCACATCTCATGCTATAGGGAGGGTCTCAAGTTTGATATTAGAAGCATTGAGATATCACATCTCATGATATCGGAAGGGTCTCAGAATTGGAATGGGAAGGAGTTGGATATCATCTCATGTTATAGGACGGGTCTCAGGTTTGGTATTAGAAGCATTGAGACATCACATCTCATGTTATAGGAAGGGTCTCAGGATTGGAATGGGAAGAAGTTGGATATCACATCTCATGCTATAGGAAGGGTCTCAGGTTTGTTATAAGCAGTGAGATATAACATCTCATGATATCGGAAGGGTCTCAGGATTGGAATGGGAAGGAGCTGGATATCACATCTCATGATAAAGGAAGGTTCTAAGGTTTGGTATTAGAAGCATTGAGATATCACTTCTCATGCTATAGGAAGGGTCTCAGGATTGGAATGGGAAGGACTTGGATATCACATCTCATGCTATAGGGAGGGTCTCAAGTTTGATATTAGAAGCATTGAGATATCACATCTCCTGTTATAGGAAGGGTCTCAGGATTGGAATGGGAAGGACTTGGATATCATATCTAATGCTATAGGAAGGGTCTCAGAATTGGAATGGGAAGGAGTTGGATATCTTCTCATGTTATAGGAAAGATCTCAGGTTTTGTATTAGAAGCATTGAGACATCACATCTCATGTTATAGGAAGGGTCTCAGTATTGGAATGGGAAGGAGTTGGATATCACATCTCAAGCTATAGGAAGGGTCTCAGGTTTGGTATAAGCTTTGAGATATCACATCTCATGCTATAGGAAGGGTCTCAGGATTGGAATGGGGAGAAGTTGGATATCACATCTCATGCTATAGGAAGCATCTCAGATTTGGTATTAGAAGCATTGAGATATCACATCTCATGCTATCGGAAGGGTCTCAGGATTGGAATGGGAAGGAGTTGTATATGACATCTCAAGCCGTAGGAAGGGTCTCAGGTTTGGTATAAGCATTGAGATATCACATCTTTGCAATCGAAAGGGTATCAGTATTGGATTTGGAAGGAGTTGGATATCCCATCTCATGCTATAGGAAGGGTCTCAGGTTGGAATGGGAAGGAGTTGGATATCACATCTCATGTTATAGGAAGTGTCTCAGGATTGGAATGGGAAGGACTTGGATATCACATATGCTATAGGGAGGGTCTCAAGATTGATATTAGAAGCATTGAGATATCACATCTCATGCTATAGGAAGGGTCTCAGGATTGGAATGGGAAGGATTGGATATCACATCTCATGCTATAGGAAGGGTCTCAGGTTTGTTATAAGCAGTGAGATACATCTCATGCTATAGGAAGTGTCTCAGGATTGGAATGGGAAGGAGTTGGATATCACATCTCATGCTATAGGAAGGGTCTCAGGTTTGGTAGCATTGAGATATCACATCTCATGCTATAGGAAGGGTCTCAGGATTGGAATGGGAAGAAGTTGGATATCACATCTCATGCTATAGGAAGGATCACAGATTTGGTATTAGAAGCATTGAGATATCAAGTCTCATGGTATAGGAAGGGTCTCAGAATTGGAATGGGAAGGAGTTGGATATCACATCTCAAGCTATAGGAAGGGTCTCAGGATTGGAATGGGAAGGAGTTTGATATCACATCTCATGCCATAGTATGGGTCTCAGGTTTGGTAGAAGCATTGGGATATCACATCTCATGCTATCGGAAGGGTATCAGTATTGGATTTGGAAGGAGTTGGATATCCCATCTCATGCTATAGGAAGGGTCTCAGGTTGGAATGGGAAGGAGTTGGATATCACATCTCATGTTATAGGAAGGGTCTCAGGATTGGAATGGGAAGGACTTGGATATCATATCTCATGCTATAGGAAGGGTCTCAGAATTGGAATGGGAAGGAGTTGGATATCACATCTCATGCTATAGGAAGGGTCTCAGGTTTGGTATAAACATTGAGATATCACATCTCATGCTATAGGAAGGGTCTCAGGATTGGAATGGGAAGAAGTTGGATATCACATCTCATGCTATAGGAAGGATCTCAGGTTTGGTATTGGAAGCATTGAGACATCACATCTCATGTTATAGGAAGGGTCTCAGGATTTGAATGGGAAGAAGTTGGATATAACATCTCATGCTATAGGAAGGATCTCAGGTTTGGTATTAGAAGCATTGATATATCACATCTCATGCTATAGGAAGGGTCTCAGGATTGGAATGGGTAGGAGTTGGATATTACATTCTTGCTATAGGAAGGGTCTCATGTTTGGAATGGGAAGGAGTTGGATATCACATATGCTATAGGAAGGATCTCAGGTTTGGTATTGGAAGCATTGAGACATCACATCTCATGTTATAGGAAGGGTCTCAGGATTGGAATGGGAAGAAGTTGGATATCACATCTCATGCTATAGGAAGGATCTCAGGTTTGGTATTAGAAGCATTGATATATCACATCTCATGCTATAGGAAGGGTCTCAGGATTGGAATGGGTAGGAGTTGGATATTACATTCTTGCTATAGGAAGGGTCTCATGTTTGGAATGGGAAGGAGTTGGATATCACATATGCTATAGGAAGGATCTCAGGTTTGGTATTAGAAGCATTGAGATATCACATCTCATGCTATCGGAAGGGTCTCAGGATTGGAATGGGAATGATTTGGATATCACATCTCATGTTATAGGAAGGGTCTCAGGTTTGGTATAAGCATTGAGATATCACATCTTTGCTATCGGAAGTGGCTCAGGATTGGAATGGGAAGAAGTTGGATATCCCATCTCATGTTATAGGACGGGTCTCTGGTTTGGTATTAGAATCATTGAGATATCACATCACATGCTGTAGGAAGGGTCTAAGGATTGGAATGGGATGGACTTGGACATCACATCTCATGCTAAAGGTAGGCTCTCAGGTTTGGTATAAGCATTGAGATATCACATCTCATGGTATAGGAAGGGTCTCAGGATTGGAATGGGACGGATTTGGATATCACATCTCATGCTATAGGAAGGGTCTCAGGTTTGGTATACGCATGGAGATATCACTTCTCATGCTATATGAAGGGTCTCAGGATTGGAATGGGAAGGAGTTGGATATCACATCTCATGCTATAGGAAGGATCTCAGGTTTGGTATTAGAAGCATTGAGACATCACATCTCATGTTATAGGAAGGGTCTCAGGATTTGAATGGGAAGAAGTTGGATATCACATCTCATGCTATAGGAAGGGTCTCAGGTTTGGTATAAGCATTGAGATATCACATCTCATGTTATAGGAAGGGTCTCAGGATTGGAATGGGAAGAAGTTGGATATCACATCTCATGCTATAGGAAGGATCTCAGGTTTGGTATTAGAAGCATTGATATATCACATCTCATGCTATAGGAAGGGTCTCAGGATTGGAATGGGTAGGAGTTGGATATTACATTCTTGCTATAGGAAGGGTCTCATGTTTGGAATGGGAAGGAGTTGGATATCACATATGCTATAGGAAGGATCTCAGGTTTGGTATTAGAAGCATTGAGATATCACATCTCATGCTATCGGAAGGGTCTCAGGATTGGAATGGGAATGATTTGGATATCACATCTCATGTTATAGGAAGGGTCTCAGGTTTGGTATAAGCATTGAGATATCACATCTTTGCTATCGGAAGTGGCTCAGGATTGGAATGGGAAGAAGTTGGATATCCCATCTCATGTTATAGGACGGGTCTCTGGTTTGGTATTAGAATCATTGAGATATCACATCGCATGCTGTAGGAAGGGTCTAAGGATTGGAATGGGATGGACTTGGACATCACATCTCATGCTAAAGGTAGGCTCTCAGGTTTGGTATAAGCATTGAGATATCACATCTCATGGTATAGGAAGGGTCTCAGGATTGGAATGGGACGGATTTGGATATCACATCTCATGCTATAGGAAGGGTCTCAGGTTTGGTATACGCATGGAGATATCACTTCTCATGCTATATGAAGGGTCTCAGGATTGGAATGGGAAGGAGTTGGATATCACATCTCATGCTATAGGAAGGGTCTCTGATTTGGTATAAGCATTGAGATATCACATCTCATGCTATAGGAAGGGTCTCAGGATTGGAATGGGAAGGAGTTGTATATGACATCTCAGGCTATAGGAAGGGTCTCAGGTTTGGTATAAGCATTGAGATATCACATCTCTGCTATCGGAAGGGTCTCAGGATTGGAATGGGAAGGACTTGGATGTCACATCTCATGCTATAGGGAGGGTCTCAAATTTGATATTAGAAGCATTGAGATAACAAATCTCATGATATCGGAAGGGTCTCAGGATTGGAATGGGAAGGAGTTGGATATCACATCTCATGATATAGGAAGGGTCTAAGGTTTGGAAGGGGAAGGATTTGGATATCACATCTCATGTTATAGGACGGGTCTCAGGTTTGGTATTAGAAGCATTGAGATATCAAGTCTCATGGTATAGGAAGGGTCTCAGAATTGGAATGGGAAGGAGTTGGATAACACATCTCAAGCTATAGGAAGGGTCTCAGGATTGGAATGGGAAGAAGTTTGATATCACATCTCATGCCATAGTATGGGTCTCAGGTTTGGTAGAAGCATTGGGATATCACATCTCATGCTATCGGAAGGGTATCAGTATTGGATTTGGAAGGAGTTGGATATCCCATCATGCTATAGGAAGGGTCTCAGGTTGGAATGGGAAGGAGTTGGATATCACATCTCATGTTATAGGAAGGGTCTCAGGATTGGAATGGGAAGGACTTGGATATCATATCTCATGCTATGGGAAGGCTCTCAGGTTTGGAAGGGGAAGGAGTTGGATATCACATCTCAAGCTATAGGAAGGGTCTCAGGTTTGGTATTAGAAGCATTGAGATATCACATCTCATGCGATAGGAAGGGTCTCAGGATTGGAATGGGAAGGAGTTGGATATCACATCTCAAGCTATAGGAAGAGTCTCAGGTTTGGTATAAGCATTGAGATATCACATCTCATGCTATAGGAAGGGTCTCAGGATTGGAATGGGAAGACGTTGGATATCACATCTCATGCTGTAGGAAGGGTCTCAGGTTTGGTATAAGCATTGAGATATCACATCTCATGCTATAGGAAGGGTCTCAGGATTGGAATGGGAAGGAGTTGTATATGACATCTCATGCCATAGGAAGGGTCTCAGGTTTGGTATAAGCATTGAGATATCACATCACATGCTATAGGAAGGGTCTCGGGATTGGAATGGGAAGGAGTTGGATATCACATTTCATGTTAGAGGTAGGATCCCAGGTTTGGTATTAGAGGCATTGAGATATCACATCTCATGCTATCAGAAGGGTCTCAGGATTGGAATGGGAAGGAGTTGGATATCACATCTCATGCTAAAGGGAGGGTCTCAGGTTTGGAAAGGGAAGGATTTGGATATCACATCTCATGTTATAGGAAGGATCTCAGGTTTGGTATTAGAAGCATTGAGATATCACATCTCATGCTATCGGAAGTATCTCAGGTTTGGTATTAGAGGCATTGAGATATCACATCTCATGCTATCATAAGAGTCTCAGGATTGGAATGGGAAGGAGTTGGATAGCACATCTCATGCTATAGGAAGTGTCTCAGGATTGGAATGGGAAGGAGTTGGATATCACATCTCATGTTATAGGAAGGATCTCAGGTTTGGTATTAGAAGCATTGAGATATCACTTCTCATGCTATAGGGAGGGTCTCAGGGTTGGAATGGGAAGGATTTGGATATCACATCTCATGCTATAGGGAGGGTCTCAAGTTTGATATTAGAAGCATTGAGATATCACATCTCATGATATCGGAAGGGTCTCAGGATTGGAATGGGAAGGAGTTGGATATCACATCCCATGATAAAGGAAGGGTCTAAGGTTTGGTATTAGAAGCATTGAGATATCACTTCTCATGCTATAGGAAGGGTCTCAGGATTGGAATGGGAAGGACTTGGATATCACATCTCATGCTATAGGGAGGGTCTCAAGTTTGATATTAGAAGCATTGAGATATCACATCTCATGATATCGGAAGGGTCTCAGGATTGGAATGGGAAGGATTTGGATATCACATCTCATGTTATAGGACGGGTCTCAGGATTGGAATTGGAAGGAGTTCGATATCACATCTCATGCCATAGTATGGGTCTCAGGTTTGGTAGAAGCATTGGGATATCACATCTCATGCTATCGGAAGGGTATCAGTATTGGATTTGGAAGGAGTTGGATATCCCATCTCATGCTAAAGGAAGGGTCTCAGGTTGGAATGGGAAGGATTTGGATATCACATCTCATGTTATAGGACGGGTCTCAGGATTGGAATGGGAAGGAGTTTGATATCACATCTCATGCCATAGTATGGGTCTCAGGTTTGGTAGAAGCATTGGGATAACACATCTCATGCTATCGGAAGGGTATCAGTATTGGATTTGGAAGGAGTTGGATATCCCATCTCATGTTATAGGAAGGGTCTCAGGATTGGAATGGGAAGGACTTGGATATCATATCTCATGCTATAGGAAGGGTCTCATAATTGGAATGGGAAGGAGTTGGATATCACATCTCATGTTATAGGAAAGATCTCAGGTTTGGTATTAGAAGCATTGAGACATCACATCTCTCTCATGTTATAGGAAGGGTCTCAGGATTGGAATGGGAAGAAGTTGGATATCACATCTCATGCTATAGGAAGGGACTCAGGTTTGGTATAAGCATTGAGATATCACATCTCATGCTATAGGAAGGGTCTCAGGATTGGAATGGGAAGAAGTTGGATATCACATCTCATGCTATAGGAAGCATCTCAGATTTGGTATTAGAAGCATTGAGATATCACATCTCATGCTATCGGAAGGGTCTCAGGATTGGAATGGGAAGGAGTTGTATATGACATCTCATGCCGTAGGAAGGGTCTCAGGTTTGGTATAAGCATTGAGATATCACATCTTTGCAATCGAAAGGGTCTCAGGATTGGAATGGGAAGGAGTTGGATATCCCATCTCATGTTATAGGAAGAGTCTCAGGTTTGGTATTAGAAGCATTGAGATATCACATCTCATGCTATAGGAAGTGTCTCAGGATTGGAATGGGAAGGACTTGGATATCACATATGCTATAGGGAGGGTCTCAAGTTTGATATTAGAAGCATTGAGATATCACATCTCATGCTATAGGAAGGGTCTCAGGATTGGAATGGGAAGGATTGGATATCACATCTCATGCTATAGGAAGGGTCTCAGGTTTGTTATAAGCAGTGAGATAGATCTCATGCTATAGGAAGTGTCTCAGGATTGGAATGGGAAGGAGTTGGATATCACATCTCATGCTATAGGAAGGGTCTCAGGTTTGGTAGCATTGAGATATCACATCTCATGCTATAGGAAGGGTCTCATGATTGGAATGGGAAGAAGTTGGATATCACATCTCATGCTATAGGAAGGATCTCAGATTTGGTATTAGAAGCATTGAGATATCAAGTCTCATGGTATAGGAAGGGTCTCAGAATTGGAATGGGAAGGAGTTGGATATCACATCTCAAGCTATAGGAAGGGTCTCAGGATTGGAATGGGAAGGAGTTTGATATCACATCTCATGCCATAGTATGGGTCTCAGGTTTGGTAGAAGCATTGGGATATCACATCTCATGCTATCGGAAGGGTATCAGTATTGGATTTGGAAGGAGTTGGATATCCCATCTCATGCTATAGGAAGGGTCTCAGGTTGGAATGGGAAGGAGTTGGATATCACATCTCATGTTATAGGAAGGGTCTCAGGATTGGAATGGGAAGGACTTGGATATCAGATCTCATGCTATAGGAAGGGTCTCAGAATTGGAATGGGAAGGAGTTGGATATCATCTCATGTTATAGGAAAGATCTCAGGTTTGGTATTAGAAGCATTGAGACATCACATCTCATGTTATAGGAAGGGTCTCAGGATTGGAATGGGAAGAAGTTGGATATCACATCTCATGCTATAGGAAGGGTCTCAGGTTTGGTATAAGCATTGAGATATCACATCTCATGCTATAGGAAGGGTCTCAGGAATGGAATGGGAAGAAGTTGGATATCACATCTCATGCTATAGGAAGGATCTCAGGTTTGGTATTAGAAGCATTGATATATCACATCTCATGCTATAGGAAGGGTCTCAGGATTGGAATGGGTAGGAGTTGGATATTACATTCTTGCTATAGGAAGGGTCTCATGTTTGGAATGGGAAGGAGTTGGATATCACATATGCTATAGGAAGGATCTCAGGTTTGGTATTAGAAGCATTGAGATATCACATCTCATGCTATCGGAAGGGTCTCAGGATTGGAATGGGAATGATTTGGATATCACATCTCATGTTATAGGAAGGGTCTCAGGTTTGGTATAAGCATTGAGATATCACATCTTTGCTATCGGAAGTGGCTCAGGATTGGAATGGGAAGAAGTTGGATATCCCATCTCATGTTATAGGACGGGTCTCTGGTTTGGTATTAGAATCATTGAGATATCACATCGCATGCTGTAGGAAGGGTCTAAGGATTGGAATGGTACGGATTTGGATATCACATCTCATGCTATAGGAAGGGTCTCAGGTTTGGTATACGCATGGAGATATCACTTCTCATGCTATAGGAAGGGTCTCAGGATTGGAATGGGAAGGAGTTGGATATCACATCTCATGCTATAGGAAGGGTCTCTGATTTGGTATAAGCATTGAGATATCACATCTCATGCTATAGGAAGGGTCTCAGGATTGGAATGGGAAGGAGTTGTATATGACATCTCAGGCTATAGGAAGGGTCTCAGGTTTGGTATAAGCATTGAGATATCACATCTCTGCTATCGGAAGGGTCTCAGGATTGGAATGGGAAGGACTTGGATGTCACATCTCATGCTATAGGGAGGGTCTCAAGTTTGATATTAGAAGCATTGAGATAACAAATCTCATGATATCGGAAGGGTCTCAGGATTGGAATGGGAAGGAGTTGGATATCACATCTCATGATATAGGAAGGGTCTAAGGTTTGGAAGGGGAAGGATTTGGATATCACATCTCATGTTATAGGACGGGTCTCAGGTTTGGTATTAGAAGCATTGAGATATCAAGTCTCATGGTATAGGAAGGGTCTCAGAATTGGAATGGGAAGGAGTTGGATAACACATCTCAAGCTATAGGAAGGGTCTCAGGATTGGAATGGGAAGAAGTTTGATATCACATCTCATGCCATAGTATGGGTCTCAGGTTTGGTAGAAGCATTGGGATATCACATCTCATGCTATCGGAAGCGTATCAGTATTGGATTTGGAAGGAGTTGGTTATCCCATCATGCTATAGGAAGGGTCTCAGGTTGGAATGGGAAGGAGTTGGATATCACATCTCATGTTATAGGAAGGGTCTCAGGATTGGAATGGGAAGGACTTGGATATCATATCTCATGCTATGGGAAGGCTCTCAGGTTTGGAATGGGAAGGAGTTGGATATCACATCTCATGTTATAGGAAAGATCTCAGGTTTGGTATTAGAAGCATTGAGACATCAAATCTCATGTTATAGGAAGGGTCTCAGGATTGGAATGGGAAGAAGTTGGATATCACATCTCATGCTATAGGAAGGGTCTCAGGTTTGGTATAAGCATTGAGATATCACATCTCATGCTATAGGAAGGGTCTCAGGATTGGAATGGGAAGGAGTTGTATATGACATCTCATGCCATAGGAAGGGTCTCAGGTTTGGTATAAGCATTGAGATATCACATCACATGCTATAGGAAGGGTCTCGGGATTGGAATGGGAAGGACTTGGATATCACATCTCATGCTATAGGCAGGGTCTCAGGTTTGGAAAGGGAAGGAGTTGGATATCACATTTCATGTTAGAGGTAGGATCTCAGGTTTGGTATTAGAGGCATTGAGATATCACATCTCATGCTATCAGAAGGGTCTCAGGATTGGAATGGGAAGGAGTTGGATATCACATCTCATGCTAAAGGGAGGGTCTCAGGTTTGGAAAGGGAAGGATTTGGATATCACATCTCATGTTATAGGAAGGATCTCAGGTTTGGTATTAGAAGCATTGAGATATCACATCTCATGCTATCGGAAGTATCTCAGGTTTGGTATTAGAGGCATTGAGATATCACATCTCATGCTATCATAAGAGTCTCAGGATTGGAAGGGAAGGAGTTGGATAGCACATCTCATGCTATAGGAAGTGTCTCAGGATTGGAATGGGAAGGAGTTGGATATCACATCTCATGTTATAGGAAGGATCTCAGGTTTGGTATTAGAAGCATTGAGATATCACTTCTCATGCTATAGGGAGGGTCTCAGGATTGGAATGGGAAGGATTTGGATATCACATCTCATGCTATAGGGAGGGTCTCAAGTTTGATATTAGAAGCATTGAGATATCACATCTCATGATATCGGAAGGGTCTCAGGATTGGAATGGGAAGGAGTTGGATATCACATCTCATGATAAAGGAAGGGTCTAAGGTTTGGTATTAGAAGCATTGAGATATCACTTCTCATGCTATAGGAAGGGTCTCAGGATTGGAATGGGAAGGACTTGGATATCACATCCCATGCTATAGGGAGGGTCTCAAGTTTGATATTAGAAGCATTGAGATATCACAACTCATGATATCGGAAGGTTCTCAGGATTGGAATGGGAAGGATTTGGATATCACATCTCATGTTATAGGACGGGTCTCAGGATTGGAATGGGAAGGAGTTTGATATCACATCTCATGCCATAGTATGGGTCTCAGGTTTGGTAGAAGCATTGGGATATCACATCTCATGCCATCGGAAGGGTATCAGTATTGGATTTGGAAGGAGTTGGATATCCCATCTCATGCTAAAGGAAGGGTCTCAGGTTGGAATGGGAAGGAGTTGGATATCACATCTCATGTTTTAGGAAGGGTCTCAGGATTGGAATGGGAAGGAGTTGGATATCACATCTCAAGCTATAGGAACGGTCTCAGGATTGGAATGGGAAGGAGTTTGATATCACATCTCATGCCATAGTATGGGTCTCAGGTTTGGTAGAAGCATTGGGATATCACATCTCATGCTATCAGAAGGGTATCAGTATTGGATTTGGAAGGAGTTGGATATCCCATCTCATGTTATAGGAAGGGTCTCAGGATTGGAATGGGAAGGACTTGGATATCATATCTCATGCTATAGGAAGGGTCTCATAATTGGAATGGGAAGGAGTTGGATATCACATCTCATGTTATAGGAAAGATCTCAGGTTTGGTATTAGAAGCATTGAGACATCACATCTCATGTTATAGGAAGGGTCTCAGGATTGGAATGGGAAGAAGTTGGATATCACATCTCATGCTATAGGAAGGGTCTCAGGTTTGGTATAAGCATTGAGATATCACATCTCATGCTATAGGAAGGGTCTCAGGATTGGAATGGGAAGAAGTTGGATATCACATCTCATGCTATAGGAAGCATCTCAGATTTGGTATTAGAAGCATTGAGATATCACATCTCATGCTATCGGAAGGGTCTCAGGATTGGAATGGGAAGGAGTTTTATATGACATCTCATGCCATAGGAAGGGTCTCAGGTTTGGTATAAGCATTGAGATATCACATCTTTGCAATCGAAAGGGTCTCAGGATTGGAATGGGAAGGAGTTGGATATCCCATCTCATGTTATAGGAAGAGTCTCAGGTTTGGTATTAGAAGCATTGAGATATCACATCTCATGCTATAGGAAGTGTCTCAGGATTGGAATGGGAAGGACTTGGATATCACATATGCTATAGGGAGGGTCTCAAGTTTGATATTAGAAGCATTGAGATATCACATCTCATGCTATAGGAAGGGTCTCAGGATTGGAATGGGAAGGATTGGATATCACATCTCATGCTATAGGAAGGGTCTCAGGTTTGTTATAAGCAGTGAGATACATCTCATGCTATAGGAAGTGTCTCAGGATTGGAATGGGAAGGAGTTGGATATCACATCTCATGCTATAGGAAGGGTCTCAGGTTTGGTAGCATTGAGATATCACATCTCATGCTATAGGAAGGGTCACAGGATTGGAATGGGAAGAAGTTGGATATCACATCTCATGCTATAGGAAGGATCTCAGATTTGGTATTAGAAGCATTGAGATATCAAGTCTCATGGTATAGGAAGCTTCTCAGAATTGGAATGGGAAGGAGTTGGATATCACATCTCAAGCTATAGGAAGGGTCTCAGGATTGGAATGGGAAGGAGTTTGATATCACATCTCATGCCATAGTATGGGTCTCAGGTTTGGTAGAAGCATTGGGATATCACATCTCATGCTATCGGAAGGGTATCAGTATTGGATTTGGAAGGAGTTGGATATCCCATCTCATGCTATAGGAAGGGTCTCAGGTTGGAATGGGAAGGAGTTGGATATCACATCTCATGTTATAGGAAGGGTCTCAGGATTGGAATGGGAAGGACTTGGATATCATATCTCATGCTATAGGAAGGGTCTCAGAATTGGAATGGGAAGGAGTTGGATATCATCTCATGTTATAGGAAAGATCTCAGGTTTGGTATTAGAAGCATTGAGACATCACATCTCATGTTATAGGAAGGGTCTCAGGATTGGAATGGGAAGAAGTTGGATATCACATCTCATGCTATAGGAAGGGTCTCAGGTTTGGTATAAGCATTGAGATATCACATCTCATGCTATAGGAAGGGTCTCAGGATTGGAATGGGAAGAAGTTGGATATCACATCTCATGCTATAGGAAGGATCTCAGGTTTGGTATTAGAAGCATTGATATATCACATCTCATGCTATCGGAAGGGTCTCAGGATTGGAATGGGTAGGAGTTGGATATTACATTCTTGCTATAGGAAGGGTCTCATGTTTGGAATGGGAAGGAGTTGGATATCACATATGCTATAGGAAGGATCTCAGGTTTGGTATTAGAAGCATTGAGATATCACATCTCATGCTATCGGAAGGGTCTCAGGATTGGAATGGGAATGATTTGGATATCACATCTCATGTTATAGGAAGGGTCTCAGGTTTGGTATAAGCATTGAGATATCACATCTTTGCTATCGGAAGTGGCTCAGGATTGGAATGGGAAGAAGTTGGATATCCCATCTCATGTTATAGGACGGGTCTCTGGTTTGGTATTAGAATCATTGAGATATCACATCGCATGCTGTAGGAAGGGTCTAAGGATTGGAATGGGATGGACTTGGACATCACATCTCATGCTATAGGTAGGCTCTCAGGCTTGGTATAAGCATTGAGATATCACATCTCATGGTATAGGAAGGGTCTCAGGATTGGAATGGGACGGATTTGGATATCAATTCTCATGCTATAGGAAGGGTCTCAGGTTTGGTATACGCATGGAGATATCACTTCTCATGCTATAGGAAGGGTCTCAGGATTGGAATGGGAAGGAGTTGGATATCACATCTCATGCTATAGGAAGGGTCTCTGATTTGGTATAAGCATTGAGATATCACATCTCATGCTATAGGAAGGGTCTCAGGATTGGAATGGGAAGGAGTTGTATATGACATCTCAGGCTATAGGAAGGGTCTCAGGTTTGGTATAAGCATTGAGATATCACATCTCTGCTATCGGAAGGGTCTCAGGATTGGAATGGGAAGGACTTGGATGTCACATCTCATGCTATAGGGAGGGTCTCAAGTTTGATATTAGAAGCATTGAGATAACAAATCTCATGATATCGGAAGGGTCTCAGTATTGGAATGGGAAGGAGTTGGATATCACATCTCATGATATAGGAAGGGTCTAAGGTTTGGAAGGGGAAGGATTTGGATATCACATCTCATGTTATAGGACGGGTCTCAGGTTTGGTATTAGAAGCATTGAGATATCAAGTCTCATGGTATAGGAAGGGTCTCAGAATTGGAATGGGAAGGAGTTGGATAACACATCTCAAGCTATAGGAAGGGTCTCAGGATTGGAATGGGAAGAAGTTTGATATCACATCTCATGCCATAGTATGGGTCTCAGGTTTGGTAGAAGCATTGGGATATCACATCTCATGCTATCGGAAGGGTATCAGTATTGGATTTGGAAGGAGTTGGATATCCCATCATGCTATAGGAAGGGTCTCAGGTTGGAACGGGAAGGAGTTGGATATCACATCTCATGTTATAGGAAGGGTCTCAGGTTTGGAATGGGAAGGACTTGGATATCATATCTCATGCTATGGGAAGGCTCCCAGGTTTGGAAGGGGAAGGAGTTGGATATCACATCTCAAGCTATAGGAAGGGTCTCAGGTTTGGTATTAGAAGCATTGAGATATCACATCTCATGCTATAGGAAGGGTCTCAGGATTGGAATGGGAAGGAGTTGGATATCACATCTCAAGCTATAGGAAGAGTCTCAGGTTTGGTATAAGCATTGAGATATCACATCTTATGCTATAGGAAGGGTCTCAGAATTGGAATGGGAAGGAGTTGGATATCACATCTCATGTTATAGGAAAGATCTCAGGTTTGGTATTAGAAGCATTGAGACATCAAATCTCATGTTATAGGAAGGGTCTCAGGATTGGAATGGGAAGAAGTTGGATATCACATCTCATGCTATAGGAAGGGTCTCAGGTTTGGTATAAGCATTGAGATATCACATCTCATACTATAGGAAGGGTCTCAGGATTGGAATGGGAAGGAGTTGTATATGACATCTCATGCCATAGGAAGGGTCTCAGGTTTGGTATAAGCATTGAGATATCACATCACATGCTATAGGAAGGGTCTCGGGATTGGAATGGGAAGGACTTGGATATCACATCTCATGCTATAGGCAGGGTCTCAGGTTTGGAAAGGGAAGGAGTTGGATATCACATTTCATGTTAGAGGTAGGATCTCAGGTTTGGTATTAGAGACATTGAGATATCACATCTCATGCTATCAGAAGGGTCTCAGGATTGGAATGGGAAGGAGTTGGATATCACATCTCATGTTATAGGAAAGATCTCAGGTTTGGTATTAGAAGCATTGAGACATCACATCTCATGTTATAGGAAGGGTCTCAGGATTGGAATGGGAAGAAGTTGGATATCACATCTCATGCTATAGGAAGGGTCTCAGGTTTGGTATAAGCATTGAGATATCACATCTCATGCTATAGGAAGGGTCTCAGGATTGGAATGGGAAGAAGTTGGATATCACATCTCATGCTATAGGAAGCATCTCAGATTTGGTATTAGAAGCATTGAGATATCACATCTCATGCTATCGGAAGGGTCTCAGGATTGGAATGGGAAGGAGTTGTATATGACATCTCATGCCGTAGGAAGGGTCTCAGGTTTGGTATAAGCATTGAGATATCACATCTTTGCAATCGAAAGGGTCTCAGGATTGGAATGGGAAGGAGTTGGATATCCCATCTCATGTTATAGGAAGAGTCTCAGGTTTGGTATTATAAGCATTGAGATATCACATCTCATGCTATAGGAAGTGTCTCAGGATTGGAATGGGAAGGACTTGGATATCACATATGCTATAGGGAGGGTCTCAAGTTTGATATTAGAAGCATTGAGATATCACATCTCATGCTATAGGAAGGGTCTCAGGATTGGAATGGGAAGGATTGGATATCACATCTCATGCTATAGGAAGGGTCTCAGGTTTGGTAGCATTGAGATATCACATCTCATGCTATAGGAAGGGTCTCAGGATTGGAATGGGAAGAAGTTGGATATCACATCTCATGCTATAGGAAGGATCTCAGATTTGGTATTAGAAGCATTGAGATATCAAGTCTCATGGTATAGGAAGGGTCTCAGAATTGGAATGGGAAGGAGTTGGATATCACATCTCAAGCTATAGGAAGGGTCTCAGGATTGGAATGGGAAGGAGTTTGATATCACATCTCATGCCATAGTATGGGTCTCAGGTTTGGTAGAAGCATTGGGATATCACATCTCATGCTATCGGAAGGGTATCAGTATTGGATTTGGAAGGAGTTGGATATCCCATCTCATGCTATAGGAAGGGTCTCAGGTTGGAATGGGAAGGAGTTGGATATCACATCTCATGTTATAGGAAGGGTCTCAGGATTGGAATGGGAAGGACTTGGATATCATATCTCATGCTATAGGAAGGGTCTCAGAATTGGAATGGGAAGGAGTTGGATATCATGTCATGTTATAGGAAAGATCTCAGGTTTGGTATTAGAAGCATTGAGACATCACATCTCATGTTATAGGAAGGGTCTCAGGATTGGAATGGGAAGAAGTTGGATATCACATCTCATGCTATAGGAAGGGTCTCAGGTTTTTTATAAGCATTGAGATATCACATCTCATGCTATAGGAAGGGTCTCAGGAATGGAATGGGAAGAAGTTGGATATCACATCTCATGCTATAGGAAGGATCTCAGGTTTGGTATTAGAAGCATTGATATATCACATCTCATGCTATAGGAAGGGTCTCAGGATTGGAATGCGTAGGAGTTGGATATTACATTCTTGCTATAGGAAGGGTCTCATGTTTGGAATGGGAAGGAGTTGGATATCACATATGCTATAGGAAGGATCTCAGGTTTGGTATTAGAAGCATTGAGATATCACATCTCATGCTATCGGAAGGGTCTCAGGATTGGAATGGGAATGATTTGGATATCACATCTCATGTTATAGGAAGGGTCTCAGGTTTGGTATAAGCATTGAGATATCACATCTTTGCTATCGGAAGTGGCTCAGGATTGGAATGGGAAGAAGTTGGATATCCCATCTCATGTTATAGGACGGGTCTCTGGTTTGGTATTAGAATCATTGAGATATCACATTGCATGCTGTAGGAAGGGTCTAAGGATTGGAATGGGATGGACTTGGACATCACATCTCATGCTATAGGTAGGCTCTCAGGTTTGGTATAACCATTGAGATATCACATCTCATGGTATAGGAAGGGTCTCAGGATTGGAATGGGACGGATTTGGATATCACATCTCATGCTATAGGAAGGGTCTCAGGTTTGGTATACGCATGGAGATATCACTTCTCATGCTATAGGAAGGGTCTCAGGATTGGAATGGGAAGGAGTTGGATATCACATCTCATGCTATAGGAAGGGTCTCTGATTTGGTATAAGCATTGAGATATCACATCTCATGCTATAGGAAGGGTCTCAGGATTGGAATGGGAAGGAGTTGTATATGACATCTCAGGCTATAGGAAGGGTCTCAGGTTTGGTATAAGCATTGAGATATCACATCTCTGCTATCGGAAGGGTCTCAGGATTGGAATGGGAAGGACTTGGATGTCACATCTCATGCTATAGGGAGGGTCTCAAGTTTGATATTAGAAGCATTGAGATAACAAATCTCATGATATCGGAAGGGTCTCAGGATTGGAATGGGAAGGAGTTGGATATCACATCTCATGATATAGGAAGGGTCTAAGGTTTGGAAGGGGAAGGATTTGGATATCACATCTCATGTTATAGGACGGGTCTCAGGTTTGGTATTAGAAGCATTGAGATATCAAGTCTCATGGTATAGGAAGGGTCTCAGAATTGGAATGGGAAGGAGTTGGATAACACATCTCAAGCTATAGGAAGGGTCTCAGGATTGGAATGGGAAGAAGTTTGATATCACATCTCATGCCATAGTATGGGTCTCAGGTTTGGTAGAAGCATTGGGATATCACATCTCATGCTATCGGAAGCGTATCAGTATTGGATTTGGAAGGAGTTGGATATCCCATCATGCTATAGGAAGGGTCTCAGGTTTGGTATTAGAAGCATTGAGATATCACATCTCATGCTATAGGAAGGGTCTCAGGATTGGAATGGGAAGGAGTTGGATATCACATCTCATGCTATAGGAAGGGTCTCAGGTTTGGTATAAGCATTGAGATATCACATCTCATACTATAGGAAGGGTCTCAGGATTGGAATGGGAAGGAGTTGTATATGACATCTCATGCCATAGGAAGGGTCTCAGGTTTGGTATAAGCATTGAGATATCACATCACATGCTATAGGAAGGGTCTCGGGATTGGAATGGGAAGGACTTGGATATCACATCTCATGCTATAGGCAGGGTCTCAGGTTTGGAAAGGGAAGGAGTTGGATATCACATTTCATGTTAGAGGTAGGATCTCAGGTTTGGTATTAGAGACATTGAGATATCACATCTCATGCTATCAGAAGGGTCTCAGGATTGGAATGGGAAGGAGTTGGATATCACATCTCATGTTATAGGAAAGATCTCAGGTTTGGTATTAGAAGCATTGAGACATCACATCTCATGTTATAGGAAGGGTCTCAGGATTGGAATGGGAAGAAGTTGGATATCACATCTCATGCTATAGGAAGGGTCTCAGGTTTGGTATAAGCATTGAGATATCACATCTCATGCTATAGGAAGGGTCTCAGGATTGGAATGGGAAGAAGTTGGATATCACATCTCATGCTATAGGAAGCATCTCAGATTTGGTATTAGAAGCATTGAGATATCACATCTCATGCTATCGGAAGGGTCTCAGGATTGGAATGGGAAGGAGTTGTATATGACATCTCATGCCGTAGGAAGGGTCTCAGGTTTGGTATAAGCATTGAGATATCACATCTTTGCAATCGAAAGGGTCTCAGGATTGGAATGGGAAGGAGTTGGATATCCCATCTCATGTTATAGGAAGAGTCTCAGGTTTGGTATTAGAAGCATTGAGATATCGCATCTCATGCTATAGGAAGTGTCTCAGGATTGGAATGGGAAGGACTTGGATATCACATATGCTATAGGGAGGGTCTCAAGTTTGATATTAGAAGCATTGAGATATCACATCTCATGCTATAGGAAGGGTCTCAGGATTGGAATGGGAAGGATTGGATATCACATCTCATGCTATAGGAAGGGTCTCAGGTTTGGTAGCATTGAGATATCACATCTCATGCTATAGGAAGGGTCTCAGGATTGGAATGGGAAGAAGTTGGATATCACATCTCATGCTATAGGAAGGATCTCAGATTTGGTATTAGAAGCATTGAGATATCAAGTCTCATGGTATAGGAAGGGTCTCAGAATTGGAATGGGAAGGAGTTGGATATCACATCTCAAGCTATAGGAAGGGTCTCAGGATTGGAATGGGAAGGAGTTTGATATCACATCTCATGCCATAGTATGGGTCTCAGGTTTGGTAGAAGCATTGGGATATCACATCTCATGCTATCGGAAGGGTATCAGTATTGGATTTGGAAGGAGTTGGATATCCCATCTCATGCTATAGGAAGGGTCTCAGGTTGGAATGGGAAGGAGTTGGATATCACATCTCATGTTATAGGAAGGGTCTCAGGATTGGAATGGGAAGGACTTGGATATCATATCTCATGCTATAGGAAGGGTCTCAGAATTGGAATGGGAAGGAGTTGGATATCATCTCATGTTATAGGAAAGATCTCAGGTTTGGTATTAGAAGCATTGAGACATCACATCTCATGTTATAGGAAGGGTCTCAGGATTGGAATGGGAAGAAGTTGGATATCACATCTCATGCTATAGGAAGGGTCTCAGGTTTGGTATAAGCATTGAGATATCACATCTCATGCTATAGGAAGGGTCTCAGGAATGGAATGGGAAGAAGTTGGATATCACATCTCATGCTATAGGAAGGATCTCAGGTTTGGTATTAGAAGCATTGATATATCACATCTCATGCTATAGGAAGGGTCTCAGGATTGGAATGGGTAGGAGTTGGATATTACATTCTTGCTATAGGAAGGGTCTCATGTTTGGAATGGGAAGGAGTTGGATATCACATATGCTATAGGAAGGATCTCAGGTTTGGTATTAGAAGCATTGAGATATCACATCTCATGCTATCGGAAGGGTCTCAGGATTGGAATGGGAATGATTTGGATATCACATCTCATGTTATAGGAAGGGTCTCAGGTTTGGTATAAGCATTGAGATATCACATCTTTGCTATCGGAAGTGGCTCAGGATTGGAATGGGAAGAAGTTGGATATCCCATCTCATGTTATAGGACGGGTCTCTGGTTTGGTATTAGAATCATTGAGATATCACATTGCATGCTGTAGGAAGGGTCTAAGGATTGGAATGGGATGGACTTGGACATCACATCTCATGCTATAGGTAGGCTCTCAGGTTTGGTATAAGCATTGAGATATCACATCTCATGGTATAGGAAGGGTCTCAGGATTGGAATGGGACGGATTTGGATATCACATCTCATGCTATAGGAAGGGTCTCAGGTTTGGTATACGCATGGAGATATCACTTCTCATGCTATAGGAAGGGTCTCAGGATTGGAATGGGAAGGAGTTGGATATCACATCTCGGAATGTTATAGGACGGGTCTCAGGTTTGGTATTAGAAGCATTGAGACATCACATCTCATGTTATAGGAAGGGTCTCAGGATTGGAATGGGAAGAAGTTGGATATCACATCTCATGCTATAGGAAGGGTCTCAGGTTTGTTATAAGCAGTGAGATATCACATCTCATGATATCGGAAGGGTCTCAGGATTGGAATGGGAAGGAGCTGGATATCACATCTCATGATAAAGGAAGGGTCTAAGGTTTGGTATTAGAAGCATTGAGATATCACTTCTCATGCTATAGGAAGGGTCTCAGGATTGGAATGGGAAGGACTTGGATATCACATCTCATGCTATAGGGAGGGTCTCAAGTTTGATATTAGAAGCATTGAGATATCACATCTCATGATATCGGAAGGGTCTCAGGATTGGAATGGGAAGGATTTGGATATCACATCTCATGTTATAGGACGGGTCTCAGGTTTGGTATTAGAAGCATTGAGATATCAAGTCTCATGGTATAGGAAGGGTCTCAGAATTGGAATGGGAAGGAGTTGGATATCACATCTCAAGCTATAGGAAGGGTCTCAGGATTGGAATGGGAAGGAGTTTGATATCACATCTCATGCCATAGTATGGGTCTCAGGTTTGGTAGAAGCATTGGGATATCACATCTCATGCTATCGGAAGGGTATCAGTATTGGATTTGGAAGGAGTTGGATATCCCATTTCATGCTATAGGAAGGGTCTCAGGTTGGAATGGGAAGGAGTTGGATATCACATCTCATGTTATAGGAAGGGTCTCAGGATTGGAATGGGAAGGACTTGGATATCATATCTCATGCTATAGGAAGGGTCTCATAATTGGAATGGGAAGGAGTTGGATATCACATCTCATGTTATAGGAAAGATCTCAGGTTTGGTATTAGAAGCATTGAGACATCACATCTCATGTTATAGGAAGGGTCTCAGGATTGGAATGGGAAGAAGTTGGATATCACATCTCATGCTATAGGAAGGGTCTCAGGTTTGGTATAAGCATTGAGATATCACATCTCATGCTATAGGAAGGGTCTCAGGATTGGAATGGGAAGAAGTTGGATATCACATCTCATGCTATAGGAAGCATCTCAGATTTGGTATTAGAAGCATTGAGATATCACATCTCATGCTATCGGAAGGGTCTCAGGATTGGAATGGGAAGGAGTTGTATATGACATCTCATGCCGTAGGAAGGGTCTCAGGTTTGGTATAAGAATTGAGATATCACATCTTTGCAATCGAAAGGGTCTCAGGATTGGAATGGGAAGGAGTTGGATATCCCATCTCATGTTATGGGAAGAGTCTCAGGTTTGGTATTAGAAGCATTGAGATATCACATCTCATGCTATAGGAAGTGTCTCAGGATTGGAATGGGAAGGACTTGGATATCACATATGCTATAGGGAGGGTCTCAAGTTTGATATTAGAAGCATTGAGATATCACATCTCATGCTATAGGAAGGGTCTCAGGATTGGAATGGGAAGGATTGGATATCACATCTCATGCTATAGGAAGGGTCTCAGGTTTGTTATAAGCAGTGAGATACATCTCATGCTATAGGAAGTGTCTCAGGATTGGAATGGGAAGGAGTTGGATATCACATCTCATGCTATAGGAAGGGTCTCAGGTTTGGTAGCATTGAGATATCACATCTCATGCTATAGGAAGGGTCTCAGGATTGGAATGGGAAGAAGTTGGATATCCCAACTCATGTTATAGGACGGGTCTCTGGTTTGGTATTAGAATCATTGAGATATCACATCGCATGCTGTAGGAAGGGTCTAAGGATTGGAATGGGATGGACTTGGACATCACATCTCATGCTATAGGTAGGCTCTCAGGTTTGGTATAAGAATTGAGATATCACATCTTTGCAATCGAAATGGTCTCAGGATTGGAATGGGAAGGAGTTGGATATCCCATCTCATGTTATAGGAAGAGTCTCAGGTTTGGTATTAGAAGCATTGAGATATCACATCTCATGCTATAGGAAGTGTCTCAGGATTGGAATGGGAAGGACTTGGATATCACATATGCTATAGGGAGGGTCTCAAGTTTGATATTAGAAGCATTGAGATATCACATCTCATGCTATAGGAAGGGTCTCAGGATTGGAATGGGAAGGATTGGATATCACATCTCATGCTATAGGAAGGGTCTCAGGTTTGTTATAAGCAGTGAGATACATCTCATGCTATAGGAAGTGTCTCAGGATTGGAATGGGAAGGAGTTGGATATCACATCTCATGCTATAGGAAGGGTCTCAGGTTTGGTAGCATTGAGATATCACATCTCATGCTATAGGAAGGGTCTCAGGATTGGAATGGGAAGAAGTTGGATATCCCAACTCATGTTATAGGACGGGTCTCTGGTTTGGTATTAGAATCATTGAGATATCACATCGCATGCTGTAGGAAGGGTCTAAGGATTGGAATGGGATGGACTTGGACATCACATCTCATGCTATAGGTAGGCTCTCAGGTTTGGTATAAGCATTGAGATATCACATCTCATGGTATAGGAAGGGTCTCAGGATTGGAATTGGACGGATTTGGATATCACATCTCATGCTATAGGAAGGGTCTCAGGTTTGGTATACGCATGGAGATATCACTTCTCATGCTATAGGAAGGGTCTCAGGATTGGAATGGGAAGGATTTGGATATCACATCTCATGTTATAGGACGGGTCTCAGGATTGGAATGGGAAGGAGTTTGATATCACATCTCATGCCATAGTATGGGTCTCAGGTTTGGTAGAAGCATTGGGATATCACATCTCATGCTATCGGAAGGGTATCAGTATTGGATTTGGAAGGAGTTGGATATCCCATCTCATGCTAAAGGAAGGGTCTCAGGTTGGAATGGGAAGGAGTTGGATATCACATCTCATGTTATAGGAAGGGTCTCAGGATTGGAATGGGAAGGAGTTGGATATCACATCTCAAGCTATAGGAAGGGTCTCAGGATTGGAATGGGAAGGAGTTTGATATCACATCTCATGCCATAGTATGGGTCTCAGGTTTGGTAGAAGCATTGGGATATCACATCTCATGCTATCGGAAGGGTATCAGTATTGGATTTGGAAGGAGTTGGATATCCCATCTCATGTTATAGGAAGGGTCTCAGGATTGGAATGGGAAGGACTTGGATATCATATCTCATGCTATAGGAAGGGTCTCATAATTGGAATGGGAAGGAGTTGGATATCACATCTCATGTTATAGGAAAGATCTCAGGTATGGTATTAGAAGCATTGAGACATCACATCTCATGTTATAGGAAGGGTCTCAGGATTGGAATGGGAAGAAGTTGGATATCACATCTCATGCTATAGGAAGGGTCTCAGGTTTGGTATAAGCATTGAGATATCACATCTCATGCTATAGGAAGGGTCTCAGGATTGGAATGGGAAGAAGTTGGATATCACATCTCATGCTATAGGAAGCATCTCAGATTTGGTATTAGAAGCATTGAGATATCACATCTCATGCTATCGGAAGGGTCTCAGGATTGGAATGGGAAGGAGTTGTATATGACATCTCATGCCGTAGGAAGGGTCTCAGGTTTGGTATAAGAATTGAGATATCACATCTTTGCAATCGAAAGGGTCTCAGGATTGGAATGGGAAGGAGTTGGATATCCCATCTCATGTTATGGGAAGAGTCTCAGGTTTGGTATTAGAAGCATTGAGATATCACATCTCATGCTATAGGAAGTGTCTCAGGATTGGAATGGGAAGGACTTGGATATCACATATGCTATAGGGAGGGTCTCAAGTTTGATATTAGAAGCATTGAGATATCACATCTCATGCTATAGGAAGGGTCTCAGGATTGGAATGGGAAGGATTGGATATCACATCTCATGCTATAGGAAGGGTCTCAGGTTTGTTATAAGCAGTGAGATACATCTCATGCTATAGGAAGTGTCTCAGGATTGGAATGGGAAGGAGTTGGATATCACATCTCATGCTATAGGAAGGGTCTCAGGTTTGGTAGCATTGAGATATCACATCTCATGCTATAGGAAGGGTCTCAGGATTGGAATGGGAAGAAGTTGGATATCCCAACTCATGTTATAGGACGGGTCTCTGGTTTGGTATTAGAATCATTGAGATATCACATCGCATGCTGTAGGAAGGGTCTAAGGATTGGAATGGGATGGACTTGGACATCACATCTCATGCTATAGGTAGGCTCTCAGGTTTGGTATAAGAATTGAGATATCACATCTTTGCAATCGAAATGGTCTCAGGATTGGAATGGGAAGGAGTTGGATATCCCATCTCATGTTATAGGAAGAGTCTCAGGTTTGGTATTAGAAGCATTGAGATATCACATCTCATGCTATAGGAAGTGTCTCAGGATTGGAATGGGAAGGACTTGGATATCACATATGCTATAGGGAGGGTCTCAAGTTTGATATTAGAAGCATTGAGATATCACATCTCATGCTATAGGAAGGGTCTCAGGATTGGAATGGGAAGGATTGGATATCACATCTCATGCTATAGGAAGGGTCTCAGGTTTGTTATAAGCAGTGAGATACATCTCATGCTATAGGAAGTGTCTCAGGATTGGAATGGGAAGGAGTTGGATATCACATCTCATGCTATAGGAAGGGTCTCAGGTTTGGTAGCATTGAGATATCACATCTCATGCTATAGGAAGGGTCTCAGGATTGGAATGGGAAGAAGTTGGATATCCCAACTCATGTTATAGGACGGGTCTCTGGTTTGGTATTAGAATCATTGAGATATCACATCGCATGCTGTAGGAAGGGTCTAAGGATTGGAATGGGATGGACTTGGACATCACATCTCATGCTATAGGTAGGCTCTCAGGTTTGGTATAAGCATTGAGATATCACATCTCATGGTATAGGAAGGGTCTCAGGATTGGAATTGGACGGATTTGGATATCACATCTCATGCTATAGGAAGGGTCTCAGGTTTGGTATACGCATGGAGATATCACTTCTCATGCTATAGGAAGGGTCTCAGGATTGGAATGGGAAGGAGTTGGATATCACATCTCATGCTATAGGAAGGGTCTCTGATTTGGTATAAGCATTGAGATATCACATCTCATGCTATAGGAAGGGTCTCAGGATTGGAATTGGAAGGAGTTGTATATGACATCTCAGGCTATAGGAAGGGTCTCAGGTTTGGTATAAGCATTGAGATATCACATCTCTGCTATCGGAAGGGTCTCAGGATTGGAATGGGAAGGACTTGGATGTCACATCTCATGCTATAGGGAGGGTCTCAAGTTTGATATTAGAAGCATTGAGATAACAAATCTCATGATATCGGAAGGGTCTCAGGATTGGAATGGGAAGGAGTTGGATATCACATCTCATGATATAGGAAGGGTCTAAGGTTTGGAAGGGGAAGGATTTGGATATCACATCTCATGTTATAGGACGGGTCTCAGGTTTGGTATTAGAAGCATTGAGATATCAAGTCTCATGGTATAGGAAGGGTCTTAGAATTGGAATGGGAAGGAGTTGGATAACACATCTCAAGCTATAGGAAGGGTCTCAGGATTGGAATGGGAAGAAGTTTGATATCACATCTCATGCCATAGTATGGGTCTCAGGTTTGGTAGAAGCATTGGGATATCACATCTCATGCTATAGGGAGGGTCTCAAGTTTGATATTAGAAGCATTGAGATATCACATCTCATGATATCGGAAGGGTCTCAGGATTGGAATGGGAAGGATTTGGATATCACATCTCATGTTATAGGACAGGTCTCAGGATTGGAATGGGAAGGAGTTTGATATCACATCTCATGCCATAGTATGGGTCTCAGGTTTGGTAGAAGCATTGGGATATCACATCTCATGCTATCGGAAGGGTATCAGTATTGGATTTGGAAGGAGTTGGATATCCCATCTCATGCTAAAGGAAGGGTCTCAGGTTGGAATGGGAAGGAGTTGGATATCACATCTCATGTTATAGGAAGGGTCTCAGGATTGGAATGGGAAGGAGTTGGATATCACATCTCAAGCTATAGGAAGGGTCTCAGGATTGGAATGGGAAGGAGTTTGATATCACATCTCATGCCATAGTATGGGTCTCAGGTTTGGTAGAAGCATTGGGATATCACATCTCATGCTATCGGAAGGGTATCAGTATTGGATTTGGAAGGAGTTGGATATCCCATCTCATGTTATAGGAAGGGTCTCAGGATTGGAATGGGAAGGACTTGGATATCATATCTCATGCTATAGGAAGGGTCTCATAATTGGAATGGGAAGGAGTTGGATATCACATCTCATGTTATAGGAAAGATCTCAGGTATGGTATTAGAAGCATTGAGACATCACATCTCATGTTATAGGAAGGGTCTCAGGATTGGAATGGGAAGAAGTTGGATATCACATCTCATGCTATAGGAAGGGTCTCAGGTTTGGTATAAGCATTGAGATATCACATCTCATGCTATAGGAAGGGTCTCAGGATTGGAATGGGAAGAAGTTGGATATCACATCTCATGCTATAGGAGGCATCTCAGATTTGGTATTAGAAGCATTGAGATATCACATCTCATGCTATCGGAAGGGTCTCAGGATTGGAATGGGAAGGAGTTGTATATGACATCTCATGTTATAGGAAGAGTCTCAGGTTTGGTATTAGAAGAATTGAGATATCACATCTCATGCTATAGGAAGGGTCTCAGGATTGGAATGGGAAGAAGTTGGATATCACATCTCATGCTATAGGAAGCATCTCAGATTTGGTATTAGAAGCATTGAGATATCACATCTCATGCTATCGGAAGGGTCTCAGGATTGGAATGGGAAGGAGTTGTATATGACATCTCATGCCGTAGGAAGGGTCTCAGGTTTGGTATAAGAATTGAGATATCACATCTTTGCAATCGAAAGGGTCTCAGGATTGGAATGGGAAGGAGTTGGATATCCCATCTCATGTTATGGGAAGAGTCTCAGGTTTGGTATTAGAAGCATTGAGATATCACATCTCATGCTATAGGAAGTGTCTCAGGATTGGAATGGGAAGGACTTGGATATCACATATGCTATAGGGAGGGTCTCAAGTTTGATATTAGAAGCATTGAGATATCACATCTCATGCTATAGGAAGGGTCTCAGGATTGGAATGGGAAGGATTGGATATCACATCTCATGCTATAGGAAGGGTCTCAGGTTTGTTATAAGCAGTGAGATACATCTCATGCTATAGGAAGTGTCTCAGGATTGGAATGGGAAGGAGTTGGATATCACATCTCATGCTATAGGAAGGGTCTCAGGTTTGGTAGCATTGAGATATCACATCTCATGCTATAGGAAGGGTCTCAGGATTGGAATGGGAAGAAGTTGGATATCCCAACTCATGTTATAGGACGGGTCTCTGGTTTGGTATTAGAATCATTGAGATATCACATCGCATGCTGTAGGAAGGGTCTAAGGATTGGAATGGGATGGACTTGGACATCACATCTCATGCTATAGGTAGGCTCTCAGGTTTGGTATAAGAATTGAGATATCACATCTTTGCAATCGAAATGGTCTCAGGATTGGAATGGGAAGGAGTTGGATATCCCATCTCATGTTATAGGAAGAGTCTCAGGTTTGGTATTAGAAGCATTGAGATATCACATCTCATGCTATAGGAAGTGTCTCAGGATTGGAATGGGAAGGACTTGGATATCACATATGCTATAGGGAGGGTCTCAAGTTTGATATTAGAAGCATTGAGATATCACATCTCATGCTATAGGAAGGGTCTCAGGATTGGAATGGGAAGGATTGGATATCACATCTCATGCTATAGGAAGGGTCTCAGGTTTGTTATAAGCAGTGAGATACATCTCATGCTATAGGAAGTGTCTCAGGATTGGAATGGGAAGGAGTTGGATATCACATCTCATGCTATAGGAAGGGTCTCAGGTTTGGTAGCATTGAGATATCACATCTCATGCTATAGGAAGGGTCTCAGGATTGGAATGGGAAGAAGTTGGATATCCCAACTCATGTTATAGGACGGGTCTCTGGTTTGGTATTAGAATCATTGAGATATCACATCGCATGCTGTAGGAAGGGTCTAAGGATTGGAATGGGATGGACTTGGACATCACATCTCATGCTATAGGTAGGCTCTCAGGTTTGGTATAAGCATTGAGATATCACATCTCATGGTATAGGAAGGGTCTCAGGATTGGAATTGGACGGATTTGGATATCACATCTCATGCTATAGGAAGGGTCTCAGGTTTGGTATACGCATGGAGATATCACTTCTCATGCTATAGGAAGGGTCTCAGGATTGGAATGGGAAGGAGTTGGATATCACATCTCATGCTATAGGAAGGGTCTCTGATTTGGTATAAGCATTGAGATATCACATCTCATGCTATAGGAAGGGTCTCAGGATTGGAATTGGAAGGAGTTGTATATGACATCTCAGGCTATAGGAAGGGTCTCAGGTTTGGTATAAGCATTGAGATATCACATCTCTGCTATCGGAAGGGTCTCAGGATTGGAATGGGAAGGACTTGGATGTCAAATCTCATGCTATAGGGAGGGTCTCAAGTTTGATATTAGAAGCATTGAGATAACAAATCTCATGATATCGGAAGGGTCTCAGGATTGGAATGGGAAGGAGTTGGATATCACATCTCATGATATAGGAAGGGTCTAAGGTTTGGAAGGGGAAGGATTTGGATATCACATCTCATGTTATAGGACGGGTCTCAGGTTTGGTATTAGAAGCATTGAGATATCAAGTCTCATGGTATAGGAAGGGTCTTAGAATTGGAATGGGAAGGAGTTGGATAACACATCTCAAGCTATAGGAAGGGTCTCAGGATTGGAATGGGAAGAAGTTTGATATCACATCTCATGCCATAGTATGGGTCTCAGGTTTGGTAGAAGCATTGGGATATCACATCTCATGCTATAGGGAGGGTCTCAAGTTTGATATTAGAAGCATTGAGATATCACATCTCATGATATCGGAAGGGTCTCAGGATTGGAATGGGAAGGATTTGGATATCACATCTCATGTTATAGGACGGGTCTCGGGATTGGAATGGGAAGGAGTTTGATATCACATCTCATGCCATAGTATGGGTCTCAGGTTTGGTAGAAGCATTGGGATATCACATCTCATGCTATCGGAAGGGTATCAGTATTGGATTTGGAAGGAGTTGGATATCCCATCTCATGCTAAAGGAAGGGTCTCAGGTTGGAATGGGAAGGAGTTGGATATCACATCTCATGTTATAGGAAGGGTCTCAGGATTGGAATGGGAAGGAGTTGGATATCACATCTCAAGCTATAGGAAGGGTCTCAGGATTGGAATGGGAAGGAGTTTGATATCACATCTCATGCCATAGTATGGGTCTCAGGTTTGGTAGAAGCATTGGGATATCACATCTCATGCTATCGGAAGGGTATCAGTATTGGATTTGGAAGGAGTTGGATATCCCATCTCATGTTATAGGAAGGGTCTCAGGATTGGAATGGGAAGGACTTGGATATCATATCTCATGCTATAGGAAGGGTCTCATAATTGGAATGGGAAGGAGTTGGATATCACATCTCATGTTATAGGAAAGATCTCAGGTATGGTATTAGAAGCATTGAGACATCACATCTCATGTTATAGGAAGGGTCTCAGGATTGGAATGGGAAGAAGTTGGATATCACATCTCATGCTATAGGAAGGGTCTCAGGTTTGGTATAAGCATTGAGATATCACATCTCATGCTATAGGAAGGGTCTCAGGATTGGAATGGGAAGAAGTTGGATATCACATCTCATGCTATAGGAAGCATCTCAGATTTGGTATTAGAAGCATTGAGATATCACATCTCATGCTATCGGAAGGGTCTCAGGATTGGAATGGGAAGGAGTTGTATATGACATCTCATGTTATAGGAAGAGTCTCAGGTTTGGTATTAGAAGAATTGAGATATCACATCTCATGCTATAGGAAGTGTCTCAGGATTGGAATGGGAAGGACTTGGATATCACATATGCTATAGGGAGGGTCTCAAGTTTGATATTAGAAGCATTGAGATATCACATCTCATGCTATAGGAAGGGTCTCAGGATTGGAATGGGAAGGATTGGATATCACATCTCATGCTATAGGAAGGGTCTCAGGTTTGTTATAAGCAGTGAGAAACATCTCATGCTATAGGAAGTGTCTCAGGATTGGAATGGGAAGGAGTTGGATATCACATCTCATGCTATAGGAAGGGTCTCAGGTTTGGTAGCATTGAGATATCACATCTCATGCTATAGGAAGGGTCTCAGGATTGGAATGGGAAGAAGTTGGATATCACATCTCATGCTATAGGAAGGATCTCAGATTTGGTATTAGAAGCATTGAGATATCAAGTCTCATGGTATAGGAAGGGTCTCAGAATTGGAATGGGAAGGAGTTGGATATCACATCTCAAGCTATAGGAAGGGTCTCAGGATTGGAATGGGAAGGAGTTTGATATCACATCTCATGCCATAGTATGGGTCTCAGGTTTGGTAGAAGCATTGGGATATCACATCTCATGCTATCGGAAGGGTATCAGTATTGGATTTGGAAGGAGTTGGATATCCCATCTCATGCTATAGGAAGGGTCTCAGGTTGGAATGGGAAGGAGTTGGATATCACATCTCATGTTATAGGAAGGGTCTCAGGATTGGAATGGGAAGGACTTGGATATCATATCTAATGCTATAGGAAGGGTCTCAGAATTGGAATGGGAAGGAGTTGGATATCATCTCATGTTATAGGAAAGATCTCAGGTTTGGTATTAGAAGCATTGAGACATCACATCTCATGTTATAGGAAGGGTCTCAGGATTGGAATGGGAAGAAGTTGGATATCACATCTCATGCTATAGGAAGGGTCTCAGGTTTGGTATAAGCTTTGAGATATCACATCTCAAGCTATAGGAAGGGTCTCAGGATTGGAATGGGAAGAAGTTGGATATCACATCTCATGATAAAGGAAGGGTCTAAGGTTTGGTATTAGAAGCATTGAGATATCACTTCTCATGCTATAGGAAGGGTCTCAGGATTGGAATGGGAAGGACTTGGATATCACATCTCATGCTATAGGGAGGGTCTCAAGTTTGATATTAGAAGCATTGAGATATCACATCTCATGATATCGGAAGGGTCTCAGGATTGGAATGGGAAGGATTTGGATATCACATCTCATGTTATAGGACGGGTCTCAGGTTTGGTATTAGAAGCATTGAGACATCACATCTCATGTTATAGGAAGGGTCTCAGGATTGGAATGGGAAGAAGTTGGATATCACATCTCATGCTATAGGAAGGGTCTCAGGTTTGTTATAAGCAGTGAGATATCACATCTCATGATATCGGAAGGGTCTCAGGATTGGAATGGGAAGGAGCTGGATATCACATCTCATGATAAAGGAAGGGTCTAAGGTTTGGTATTAGAAGCATTGAGATATCACTTCTCATGCTATAGGAAGGGTCTCAGGATTGGAATGGGAAGGACTTGGATATCACATCTCATGCTATAGGGAGGGTCTCAAGTTTGATATTAGAAGCATTGAGATATCACATCTCATGATATCGGAAGGGTCTCAGGATTGGAATGGGAAGGATTTGGATATCACATCTCATGTTATAGGACGGGTCTCAGGTTTGGTATTAGAAGCATTGAGATATCAAGTCTCATGGTATAGGAAGGGTCTCAGAATTGGAATGGGAAGGAGTTGGATATCACATCTCAAGCTATAGGAAGGGTCTCAGGATTGGAATGGGAAGGAGTTTGATATCACATCTCATGCCATAGTATGGGTCTCAGGTTTGGTAGAAGCATTGGGATATCACATCTCATGCTATCGGAAGGGTATCAGTATTGGATTTGGAAGGAGTTGGATATCCCATTTCATGCTATAGGAAGGGTCTCAGGTTGGAATGGGAAGGAGTTGGATATCACATCTCATGTTATAGGAAGGGTCTCAGGATTGGAATGGGAAGGACTTGGATATCATATCTCATGCTATAGGAAGGGTCTCATAATTGGAATGGGAAGGAGTTGGATATCACATCTCATGTTATAGGAAAGATCTCAGGTTTGGTATTAGAAGCATTGAGACATCACATCTCATGTTATAGGAAGGGTCTCAGGATTGGAATGGGAAGAAGTTGGATATCACATCTCATGCTATAGGAAGCATCTCAGATTTGGTATTAGAAGCATTGAGATATCACATCTCATGCTATCGGAAGGGTCTCAGGATTGGAATGGGAAGGAGTTGTATATGACATCTCATGCCGTAGGAAGGGTCTCAGGTTTGGTATAAGAATTGAGATATCACATCTTTGCAATCGAAAGGGTCTCAGGATTGGAATGGGAAGGAGTTGGATATCCCATCTCATGTTATAGGAAGAGTCTCAGGTTTGGTATTAGAAGCATTGAGATATCACATCTCATGCTATAGGAAGTGTCTCAGGATTGGAATGGGAAGGACTTGGATATCACATATGCTATAGGGAGGGTCTCAAGTTTGATATTAGAAGCATTGAGATATCACATCTCATGCTATAGGAAGGGTCTCAGGATTGGAATGGGAAGGATTGGATATCCCATCTCATGCTATAGGAAGGGTCTCAGGTTTGTTATAAGCAGTGAGATACATCTCATGCTATAGGAAGTGTCTCAGGATTGGAATGGGAAGGAGTTGGATATCACATCTCATGCTATAGGAAGGGTCTCAGGTTTGGTATACGCATGGAGATATCACTTCTCATGCTACAGGAAGGGTCTCAGGATTGGAATGGGAAGGAGTTGGATATCACATCTCATGCTATAGGAAGGGTCTCTGATTTGGTATAAGCATTGAGATATCACATCTCATGCTATAGGAAGGGTCTCAGGATTGGAATTGGAAGGAGTTGTATATGACATCTCAGGCTATAGGAAGGGTCTCAGGTTTGGTATAAGCATTGAGATATCACATCTCTGCATTCGGAAGGGTCTCAGGATTGGAATGGGAAGGACTTGGATGTCACATCTCATGCTATAGGGAGGGTCTCAAGTTTGATATTAGAAGCATTGAGATAACAAATCTCATGATATCGGAAGGGTCTCAGGATTGGAATGGGAAGGAGTTGGATATCACATCTCATGATATAGGAAGGGTCTAAGGTTTGGAAGGGGAAGGATTTGGATATCACATCTCATGTTATAGGACGGGTCTCAGGTTTGGTATTAGAAGCATTGAGATATCAAGTCTCATGGTATAGGAAGGGTCTCAGAATTGGAATGGGAAGGAGTTGGATAACACATCTCAAGCTATAGGAAGGGTCTCAGGATTGGAATGGGAAGAAGTTTGATATCACATCTCATGCCATAGTATGGGTCTCAGGTTTGGTAGAAGCATTGGGATATCACATCTCATGCTATCGGAAGGGTATCAGTATTGGATTTGGAAGGAGTTGGATATCCCATCATGCTATAGGAAGGGTCTCAGGTTGGAATGGGAAGGAGTTGCATATCACATCTCATGTTATAGGAAGGGTCTCAGGATTGGAATGGAAAGGAGTTGGATATCACATCTCAAGCTATAGGAAGGGTCTCAGGATTGGAATGGGAAGGAGTTTGATATCACATCTCATGCCATAGTATGGGTCTCAGGTTTGGTAGAAGCATTGGGATATCACATCTCATGCTATCGGAAGGGTATCAGTATTGGATTTGGAAGGAGTTGGATATCCCATCTCATGTTATAGGAAGGGTCTCAGGATTGGAATGGGAAGGACTTGGATATCATATCTCATGCTATAGGAAGGGTCTCATAATTGGAATGGGAAGGAGTTGGATATCACATCTCATGTTATAGGAAAGATCTCAGGTTTGGTATTAGAAGCATTGAGACATCACATCTCATGTTATAGGAAGGGTCTCAGGATTGGAATGGGAAGAAGTTGGATATCACATCTCATGCTATAGGAAGGGTCTCAGATTTGGTATAAGCATTGAGATATCACATCTCATGCTATAGGAAGGGTCTCAGGATTGGAATGGGAAGAAGTTGGATATCACATCTCATGCTATAGGAAGCATCTCAGATTTGGTATTAGAAGCATTGAGATATCACATCTCATGCTATCGGAAGGGTCTCAGGATTGGAATGGGAAGGAGTTGTATATGACATCTCATGCCGTAGGAAGGGTCTCAGGTTTGGTATAAGCATTGAGATATCACATCTTTGCAATCGAAAGGGTCTCAGGATTGGAATGGGAAGGAGTTGGATATCCCATCTCATGTTATAGGAAGAGTCTCAGGTTTGGTATTAGAAGCATTGAGATATCACATCTCATGCTATAGGAAGTGTCTCAGGATTGGAATGGGAAGGACTTGGATATCACATATGCTATAGGGAGGGTCTCAAGTTTGATATTAGAAGCATTGAGATATCACATCTCATGCTATAGGAAGGGTCTCAGGATTGGAATGGGAAGGATTGGATATCACATCTCATGCTATAGGAAGGGTCTCAGGTTTGTTATAAGCAGTGAGAAACATCTCATGCTATAGGAAGTGTCTCAGGATTGGAATGGGAAGGAGTTGGATATCACATCTCATGCTATAGGAAGGGTCTCAGGTTTGGTAGCATTGAGATATCACATCTCATGCTATAGGAAGGGTCTCAGGATTGGAATGGGAAGAAGTTGGATATCACATCTCATGCTATAGGAAGGATCTCACATTTGGTATTAGAAGCATTGAGATATCAAGTCTCATGGTATAGGAAGGGTCTCAGAATTGGAATGGGAAGGAGTTGGATATCACATCTCAAGCTATAGGAAGGGTCTCAGGATTGGAATGGGAAGGAGTTTGATATCACATCTCATGCCATAGTATGGGTCTCAGGTTTGGTAGAAGCATTGGGATATCACATCTCATGCTATCGGAAGGGTATCAGTATTGGATTTGGAATTAGTTGGATATCCCATCTCATGCTATAGGAAGGGTCTCAGGTTGGAATGGGAAGGAGTTGGATATCACATCTCATGTTATAGGAAGGGTCTCAGGATTGGAATGGGAAGGACTTGGATATCATATCTAATGCTATAGGAAGGGTCTCAGAATTGGAATGGGAAGGAGTTGGATATCATCTCATGTTATAGGAAAGATCTCAGGTTTGGTATTAGAAGCATTGAGACATCACATCTCATGTTATAGGAAGGGTCTCAGGATTGGAATGGGAAGAAGTTGGATATCACATCTCATGCTATAGGAAGGGTCTCAGGTTTGGTATAAGCTTTGAGATATCACATCTCATGCTATAGGAAGGGTCTCAGGATTGGAATGGGAAGAAGTTGGATATCACATCTCATGATAAAGGAAGGGTCTAAGGTTTGGTATTAGAAGCATTGAGATATCACTTCTCATGCTATAGGAAGGGTCTCAGGATTGGAATGGGAAGGACTTGGATATCACATCTCATGCTATAGGGAGGGTCTCAAGTTTGATATTAGAAGCATTGAGATATCACATCTCATGATATCGGAAGGGTCTCAGAATTGGAATGGGAAGGAGTTGGATATCATCTCATGTTATAGGAAGGGTCTCAGGATTGGAATGGGAAGGACTTGGATATCATATCTCATGCTATAGGAAGGGTCTCATAATTGGAATGGGAAGGAGTTGGATATCACATCTCATGTTATAGGAAAGATCTCAGGTTTGGTATTAGAAGCATTGAGACATCACATCTCATGTTATAGGAAGGGTCTCAGGATTGGAATGGGAAGAAGTTGGATATCACATCTCATGCTATAGGAAGGGTCTCAGGTTTGGTATAAGCATTGAGATATCACATCTCATGCTATAGGAAGGGTCTCAGGATTGGAATGGGAAGAAGTTGGATATCACATCTCATGCTATAGGAAGCATCTCAGATTTGGTATTAGAAGCATTGAGATATCACATGTCATGCTATCGGAAGGGTCTCAGGATTGGAATGGGAAGGAGTTGTATATGACATCTCATGCCGTAGGAAGGGTCTCAGGTTTGGTATAAGCATTGAGATATCACATCTTTGCAATCGAAAGGGTCTCAGGATTGGAATGGGAAGGAGTTGGATATCCCATCTCATGTTATAGGAAGAGTCTCAGGTTTGGTATTAGAAGCATTGAGATATCACATCTCATGCTATAGGAAGTGTCTCAGGATTGGAATGGGAAGGAATTGGATATCACATATGCTATAGGGAGGGTCTCAAGTTTGATATTAGAAGCATTGAGATATCACATCTCATGCTATAGGAAGGGTCTCAGGATTGGAATGGGAAGGATTGGATATCACATCTCATGCTATAGGAAGGGTCTCAGGTTTGTTATAAGCAGTGAGAAACATCTCATGCTATAGGAAGTGTCTCAGGATTGGAATGGGAAGGAGTTGGATATCACATCTCATGCTATAGGAAGGGTCTCAGGTTTGGTAGCATTGAGATATCACATCTCATGCTATAGGAAGGGTCTCAGGATTGGAATGGGAAGAAGTTGGATATCCCATCTCATGTTATAGGACGGGTCTCTGGTTTGGTATTAGAATCATTGAGATATCACATCGCATGCTGTAGGAAGGGTCTAAGGATTGGAATGGGATGGACTTGGACATCACATCTCATGCTATAGGTAGGCTCTCAGGTTTGGTATAAGCATTGAGATATCACATCTCATGGTATAGGAAGGGTCTCAGGATTGGAATTGGACGGATTTGGATATCACATCTCATGCTATAGGAAGGGTCTCAGGTTTGGTATACGCATGGAGATATCACTTCTCATGCTATAGGAAGGGTCTCAGGATTGGAATGGGAAGGAGTTGGATATCACATCTCATGCTATAGGAAGGGTCTCTGATTTGGTATAAGCATTGAGATATCACATCTCATGCTATAGGAAGGGTCTCAGGATTGGAATTGGAAGGAGTTGTATATGACATCTCAGGCTATAGGAAGGGTCTCAGGTTTGGTATAAGCATTGAGATATCACATCTCTGCATTCGGAAGGGTCTCAGGATTGGAATGGGAAGGACTTGGATGTCACATCTCATGCTATAGGGAGGGTCTCAAGTTTGATATTAGAAGCATTGAGATAACAAATCTCATGATATCGGAAGGGTCTCAGGATTGGAATGGGAAGGAGTTGGATATCACATCTCATGATATAGGAAGGGTCTAAGGTTTGGAAGGGGAAGGATTTGGATATCACATCTCATGTTATAGGACGGGTCTCAGGTTTGGTATTAGAAGCATTGAGATATCAAGTCTCATGGTATAGGAAGGGTCTCAGAATTGGAATGGGAAGGAGTTGGATAACACATCTCAAGCTATAGGAAGGGTCTCAGGATTGGAATGGGAAGAAGTTTGATATCACATCTCATGCCATAGTATGGGTCTCAGGTTTGGTAGAAGCATTGGGATATCACATCTCATGCTATCGGAAGGGTATCAGTATTGGATTTGGAAGGAGTTGGATATCCCATCATGCTATAGGAAGGGTCTCAGGTTGGAATGGGAAGGAGTTGCATATCACATCTCATGTTATAGGAAGGGTCTCAGGATTGGAATGGAAAGGAGTTGGATATCACATCTCAAGCTATAGGAAGGGTCTCAATATTGGAATGGGAAGGAGTTTGATATCACATCTCATGCCATAGTATGGGTCTCAGGTTTGGTAGAAGCATTGGGATATCACATCTCATGCTATCGGAAGGGTATCAGTATTGGATTTGGAAGGAGTTGGATATCCCATCTCATGTTATAGGAAGGGTCTCAGGATTGGAATGGGAAGGACTTGGATATCATATCTCATGCTATAGGAAGGGTCTCATAATTGGAATGGGAAGGAGTTGGATATCACATCTCATGTTATAGGAAAGATCTCAGGTTTGGTATTAGAAGCATTGAGACATCACATCTCATTTTATAGGAAGGGTCTCAGGATTGGAATGGGAAGAAGTTGGATATCACATCTCATGCTATAGGAAGGGTCTCAGATTTGGTATAAGCATTGAGATATCACATCTCATGCTATAGGAAGGGTCTCAGGATTGGAATGGGAAGAAGTTGGATATCACATCTCATGCTATAGGAAGCATCTCAGATTTGGTATTAGAAGCATTGAGATATCACATCTCATGCTATCGGAAGGGTCTCAGGATTGGAATGGGAAGGAGTTGTATATGACATCTCATGCCGTAGGAAGGGTCTCAGGTTTGGTATAAGCATTGAGATATCACATCTTTGCAATCGAAAGGGTCTCAGGATTGGAATGGGAAGGAGTTGGATATCCCATCTCATGTTATAGGAAGAGTCTCAGGTTTGGTATTAGAAGCATTGAGATATCACATCTCATGCTATAGGAAGTGTCTCAGGATTGGAATGGGAAGGACTTGGATATCACATATGCTATAGGGAGGGTCTCAAGTTTGATATTAGAAGCATTGAGATATCACATCTCATGCTATAGGAAGGGTCTCAGGATTGGAATGGGAAGGATTGGATATCACATCTCATGCTATAGGAAGGGTCTCAGGTTTGTTATAAGCAGTGAGAAACATCTCATGCTATAGGAAGTGTCTCAGGATTGGAATGGGAAGGAGTTGGATATCACATCTCATGCTATAGGAAGGGTCTCAGGTTTGGTAGCATTGAGATATCACATCTCATGCTATAGGAAGGGTCTCAGGATTGGAATGGGAAGAAGTTGGATATCACATCTCATGCTATAGGAAGGATCTCACATTTGGTATTAGAAGCATTGAGATATCAAGTCTCATGGTATAGGAAGGGTCTCAGAATTGGAATGGGAAGGAGTTGGATATCACATCTCAAGCTATAGGAAGGGTCTCAGGATTGGAATGGGAAGGAGTTTGATATCACATCTCATGCCATAGTATGGGTCTCAGGTTTGGTAGAAGCATTGGGATATCACATCTCATGCTATCGGAAGGGTATCAGTATTGGATTTGGAATTAGTTGGATATCCCATCTCATGCTATAGGAAGGGTCTCAGGTTGGAATGGGAAGGAGTTGGATATCACATCTCATGTTATAGGAAGGGTCTCAGGATTGGAATGGGAAGGACTTGGATATCATATCTAATGCTATAGGAAGGGTCTCAGAATTGGAATGGGAAGGAGTTGGATATCATCTCATGTTATAGGAAAGATCTCAGGTTTGGTATTAGAAGCATTGAGACATCACATCTCATGTTATAGGAAGGGTCTCAGGATTGGAATGGGAAGAAGTTGGATATCACATCTCATGCTATAGGAAGGGTCTCAGGTTTGGTATAAGCTTTGAGATATCACATCTCATGCTATAGGAAGGGTCTCAGGATTGGAATGGGAAGAAGTTGGATATCACATCTCATGATAAAGGAAGGGTCTAAGGTTTGGTATTAGAAGCATTGAGATATCACTTCTCATGCTATAGGAAGGGTCTCAGGATTGGAATGGGAAGGACTTGGATATCACATCTCATGCTATAGGGAGGGTCTCAAGTTTGATATTAGAAGCATTGAGATATCACATCTCATGATATCGGAAGGGTCTCAGAATTGGAATGGGAAGGAGTTGGATATCATCTCATGTTATAGGAAGGGTCTCAGGATTGGAATGGGAAGGACTTGGATATCATATCTCATGCTATAGGAAGGGTCTCATAATTGGAATGGGAAGGAGTTGGATATCACATCTCATGTTATAGGAAAGATCTCAGGTTTGGTATTAGAAGCATTGAGACATCACATCTCATGTTATAGGAAGGGTCTCAGGATTGGAATGGGAAGAAGTTGGATATCACATCTCATGCTATAGGAAGGGTCTCAGGTTTGGTATAAGCATTGAGATATCACATCTCATGCTATAGGAAGGGTCTCAGGATTGGAATGGGAAGAAGTTGGATATCACATCTCATGCTATAGGAAGCATCTCAGATTTGGTATTAGAAGCATTGTGATATCACATGTCATGCTATCGGAAGGGTCTCAGGATTGGAATGGGAAGGAGTTGTATATGACATCTCATGCCGTAGGAAGGGTCTCGGGTTTGGTATAAGCATTGAGATATCACATCTTTGCAATCGAAAGGGTCTCAGGGTTGGAATGGGAAGGAGTTGGATATCCCATCTCATGTTATAGGAAGAGTCTCAGGTTTGGTATTAGAAGCATTGAGATATCACATCTCATGCTATAGGAAGTGTCTCAGGATTGGAATGGGAAGGAATTGGATATCACATATGCTATAGGGAGGGTCTCAAGTTTGATATTAGAAGCATTGAGATATCGCATCTCATGCTATAGGAAGGGTCTCAGGATTGGAATGGGAAGGATTGGATATCACATCTCATGCTATAGGAAGGGTCTCAGGTTTGTTATAAGCAGTGAGAAACATCTCATGCTATAGGAAGTGTCTCAGGATTGGAATGGGAAGGAGTTGGATATCACATCTCATGCTATAGGAAGGGTCTCAGGTTTGGTAGCATTGAGATATCACATCTCATGCTATAGGAAGGGTCTCAGGATTGGAATGGGAAGAAGTTGGATATCACATCTCATGCTATAGGAAGGATCTCAGATTTGGTATTAGAAGCATTGAGATATCAAGTCTCATGGTATAGGAAGGGTCTCAGAATTGGAATGGGAAGGAGTTGGATATCACATCTCAAGCTATAGGAAGGGTCTCAGGATTGGAATGGGAAGGAGTTTGATATCACATCTCATGCCATAGTATGGGTCTCAGGTTTGGTAGAAGCATTGGGATATCACATCTCATGCTATCGGAAGGGTATCAGTATTGGATTTGGAATTAGTTGGATATCCCATCTCATGCTATAGGAAGGGTCTCAGGTTGGAATGGGAAGGAGTTGGATATCACATCTCATGTTATAGGAAGGGTCTCAGGATTGGAATGGGAAGGACTTGGATATCATATCTAATGCTATAGGAAGGGTCTCAGAATTGGAATGGGAAGGAGTTGGATATCATCTCATGTTATAGGAAAGATCTCAGGTTTGGTATTAGAAGCATTGAGACATCACATCTCATGTTATAGGAAGGGTCTCAGGATTGGAATGGGAAGAAGTTGGATATCACATCTCATGCTATAGGAAGGGTCTCAGGTTTGGTATAAGCTTTGAGATATCACATCTCATGCTATAGGAAGGGTCTCAGGATTGGAATGGGAAGAAGTTGGATATCACATCTCATGATAAAGGAAGGGTCTAAGGTTTGGTATTAGAAGCATTGAGATATCACTTCTCATGCTATAGGAAGGGTCTCAGGATTGGAATGGGAAGGACTTGGATATCACATCTCATGCTGTAGGGAGGGTCTCAAGTTTGATATTAGAAGCATTGAGATATCACATCTCATGATATCGGAAGGGTCTCAGAATTGGAATGGGAAGGAGTTGGATATCATCTCATGTTATAGGACGGGTCTCAGGTTTGGTATTAGAAGCATTGAGACATCACATCTCATGTTATAGGAAGGGTCTCAGGATTGGAATGGGAAGAAGTTGGATATCACATCTCATGCTATAGGAAGGGTCTCAGGTTTGTTATAAGCAGTGAGATATAACATCTCATGATATCGGAAGGGTCTCAGGATTGGAATGGGAAGGAGCTGGATATCACATCTCATGATAAAGGAAGGTTCTAAGGTTTGGTATTAGAAGCATTGAGATATCACTTCTCATGCTATAGGAAGGGTCTCAGGATTGGAATGGGAAGGACTTGGATATCACATCTCATGCTATAGGGAGGGTCTCAAGTTTGATATTAGAAGCATTGAGATATCACATCTCATGTTATAGGAAGGGTCTCAGGATTGGAATGGGAAGGACTTGGATATCATATCTAATGCTATAGGAAGGGTCTCAGAATTGGAATGGGAAGGAGTTAGATATCATCTCATGTTATAGGAAAGATCTCAGGTTTGGTATTAGAAGCATTGAGACATCACATCTCATGTTATAGGAAGGGTCTCAGGATTGGAATGGGAAGAAGTTGGATATCACATCTCATGCTATAGGAAGGGTCTCAGGTTTGGTATAAGCATTGAGATATCACATCTCATGCTATAGGAAGGGTCTCAGGATTGGAATGGGAAGAAGTTGGATATCACATCTCATGCTATAGGAAGGATCTCAGGTTTGGTATTAGAAGCATTGATATATCACATCTCATGCTATAGGAAGGGTCTCAGGATTGGAATGGGTAGGAGTTGGATATTACATTCTTGCTATAGGAAGGGTCTCATGTTTGGAATGGGAAGGAGTTGGATATCACATATGCTATAGGAAGGATCTCAGGTTTGGTATTAGAAGCATTGAGATATCACATCTCATGCTATCGGAAGGGTCTCAGGATTGGAATGGGAATGATTTGGATATCACATCTCATGTTATAGGAAGGGTCTCAGGTTTGGTATAAGCATTGAGATATCACATCTCATGTTATAGGAAGGGTCTCAGGATTGGAATGGGAAGAAGTTGGATATCACATCTCATGCTATAGGAAGGGTCTCAGGTTTGGTATAAGCATTGAGATATCACATCTCATGCTATAGGAAGGGTCTCAGGATTGGAATGGGAAGAAGTTGGATATCACATCTCATGCTATAGGAAGCATCTCAGATTTGGTATTAGAAGCATTGAGATATCACATGTCATGCTATCGGAAGGGTCTCAGGATTGGAATGGGAAGGAGTTGTATATGACATCTCATGCCGTAGGAAGGGTCTCAGGTTTGGTATAAGCATTGAGATATCACATCTTTGCAATCGAAAGGGTCTCAGGATTGGAATGGGAAGGAGTTGGATATCCCATCTCATGTTATAGGAAGAGTCTCAGGTTTGGTATTAGAAGCATTGAGATATCACATCTCATGCTATAGGAAGTGTCTCAGGATTGGAATGGGAAGGAATTGGATATCACATATGCTATAGGGAGGGTCTCAAGTTTGATATTAGAAGCATTGAGATATCGCATCTCATGCTATAGGAAGGGTCTCAGGATTGGAATGGGAAGGATTGGATATCACATCTCATGCTATAGGAAGGGTCTCAGGTTTGTTATAAGCAGTGAGAAACATCTCATGCTATAGGAAGTGTCTCAGGATTGGAATGGGAAGGAGTTGGATATCACATCTCATGCTATAGGAAGGGTCTCAGGTTTGGTAGCATTGAGATATCACATCTCATGCTATAGGAAGGGTCTCAGGATTGGAATGGGAAGAAGTTGGATATCACATCTCATGCTATAGGAAGGATCTCAGATTTGGTATTAGAAGCATTGAGATATCAAGTCTCATGGTATAGGAAGGGTCTCAGAATTGGAATGGGAAGGAGTTGGATATCACATCTCAAGCTATAGGAAGGGTCTCAGGATTGGAATGGGAAGGAGTTTGATATCACATCTCATGCCATAGTATGGGTCTCAGGTTTGGTAGAAGCATTGGGATATCACATCTCATGCTATCGGAAGGGTATCAGTATTGGATTTGGAATTAGTTGGATATCCCATCTCATGCTATAGGAAGGGTCTCAGGTTGGAATGGGAAGGAGTTGGATATCACATCTCATGTTATAGGAAGGGTCTCAGGATTGGAATGGGAAGGACTTGGATATCATATCTAATGCTATAGGAAGGGTCTCAGAATTGGAATGGGAAGGAGTTGGATATCATCTCATGTTATAGGAAAGATCTCAGGTTTGGTATTAGAAGCATTGAGACATCACATCTCATGTTATAGGAAGGGTCTCAGGATTGGAATGGGAAGAAGTTGGATATCACATCTCATGCTATAGGAAGGGTCTCAGGTTTGGTATAAGCTTTGAGATATCACATCTCATGCTATAGGAAGGGTCTCAGGATTGGAATGGGAAGAAGTTGGATATCACATCTCATGATAAAGGAAGGGTCTAAGGTTTGGTATTAGAAGCATTGAGATATCACTTCTCATGCTATAGGAAGGGTCTCAGGATTGGAATGGGAAGGACTTGGATATCACATCTCATGCTGTAGGGAGGGTCTCAAGTTTGATATTAGAAGCATTGAGATATCACATCTCATGATATCGGAAGGGTCTCAGAATTGGAATGGGAAGGAGTTGGATATCATCTCATGTTATAGGACGGGTCTCAGGTTTGGTATTAGAAGCATTGAGACATCACATCTCATGTTATAGGAAGGGTCTCAGGATTGGAATGGGAAGAAGTTGGATATCACATCTCATGCTATAGGAAGGGTCTCAGGTTTGTTATAAGCAGTGAGATATAACATCTCATGATATCGGAAGGGTCTCAGGATTGGAATGGGAAGGAGCTGGATATCACATCTCATGATAAAGGAAGGTTCTAAGGTTTGGTATTAGAAGCATTGAGATATCACTTCTCATGCTATAGGAAGGGTCTCAGGATTGGAATGGGAAGGACTTGGATATCACATCTCATGCTATAGGGAGGGTCTCAAGTTTGATATTAGAAGCATTGAGATATCACATCTCATGTTATAGGAAGGGTCTCAGGATTGGAATGGGAAGGACTTGGATATCATATCTAATGCTATAGGAAGGGTCTCAGAATTGGAATGGGAAGGAGTTAGATATCATCTCATGTTATAGGAAAGATCTCAGGTTTGGTATTAGAAGCATTGAGACATCACATCTCATGTTATAGGAAGGGTCTCAGGATTGGAATGGGAAGAAGTTGGATATCACATCTCATGCTATAGGAAGGGTCTCAGGTTTGGTATAAGCATTGAGATATCACATCTCATGCTATAGGAAGGGTCTCAGGATTGGAATGGGAAGAAGTTGGATATCACATCTCATGCTATAGGAAGGATCTCAGGTTTGGTATTAGAAGCATTGATATATCACATCTCATGCTATAGGAAGGGTCTCAGGATTGGAATGGGTAGGAGTTGGATATTACATTCTTGCTATAGGAAGGGTCTCATGTTTGGAATGGGAAGGAGTTGGATATCACATATGCTATAGGAAGGATCTCAGGTTTGGTATTAGAAGCATTGAGATATCACATCTCATGCTATCGGAAGGGTCTCAGGATTGGAATGGGAATGATTTGGATATCACATCTCATGTTATAGGAAGGGTCTCAGGTTTGGTATAAGCATTGAGATATCACATCTTTGCTATCGGAAGTGGCTCAGGATTGGAATGGGAAGAAGTTGGATATCCCATCTCATGTTATAGGACGGGTCTCTGGTTTGGTATTAGAATCATTGAGATATCACATCGCATGCTGTAGGAAGGGTCTAAGGATTGGAATGGGATGGACTTGGACATCACATCTCATGCTATAGGTAGGCTCTCAGGTTTGGTATAAGCATTGAGATATCACATCTCATGGTATAGGAAGGGTCTCAGGATTGGAATGGGACGGATTTGGATATCACATCTCATGCTATAGGAAGGGTCTCAGGTTTGGTATACGCATGGAGATATCACTTCTCATGCTATATGAAGGGTCTCAGGATTGGAATGGGAAGGAGTTGGATATCACATCTCATGCTATAGGAAGGGTCTCTGATTTGGTATAAGCATTGAGATATCACATCTCATGCTATAGGAAGGGTCTCAGGATTGGAATGGGAAGGAGTTGTATATGACATCTCAGGCTATAGGAAGGGTCTCAGGTTTGGTATAAGCATTGAGATATCACATCTCTGCTATCGGAAGGGTCTCAGGATTGGAATGGGAAGGACTTGGATGTCACATCTCATGCTATAGGGAGGGTCTCAAGTTTGATATTAGAAGCATTGAGATAACAAATCTCATGATATCGGAAGGGTCTCAGGATTGGAATGGGAAGGAGTTGGATATCACATCTCATGATATAGGAAGGGTCTAAGGTTTGGAAGGGGAAGGATTTGGATATCACATCTCATGTTATAGGACGGGTCTCAGGTTTGGTATTAGAAGCATTGAGATATCAAGTCTCATGGTATAGGAAGGGTCTCAGAATTGGAATGGGAAGGAGTTGGATAACACATCTCAAGCTATAGGAAGGGTCTCAGGATTGGAATGGGAAGAAGTTTGATATCACATCTCATGCCATAGTATGGGTCTCAGGTTTGGTAGAAGCATTGGGATATCACATCTCATGCTATCGGAAGGGTATCAGTATTGGATTTGGAAGGAGTTCGATATCCCATCATGCAATAGGAAGGGTCTCAGGTTGGAATGGGAAGGAGTTGGATATCACATCTCATGTTATAGGAAGGGTCTCAGGATTGGAATGGGAAGGACTTGGATATCATATCTCATGCTATGGGAAGGCTCTCAGGTTTGGAAGGGGAAGGAGTTGGATATCACATCTCAAGCTATAGGAAGGGTCTCAGGTTTGGTATTAGAAGCATTGAGATATCACATCTCATGCGATAGGAAGGGTCTCAGGATTGGAATGGGAAGGAGTTGGATATCACATCTCAAGCTATAGGAAGAGTCTCAGGTTTGGTATAAGCATTGAGATATCACATCTCATGCTATAGGAAGGGTCTCAGGATTGGAATGGGAAGAAGTTGGATATCACATCTCATGCTATAGGAAGGGTCTCAGGTTTGGTATAAGCATTGAGATATCACATCTCATGCTATAGGAAGGGTCTCAGGATTGGAATGGGAAGGAGTTGTATATGACATCTCATGCCATAGTAAGGGTCTCAGGTTTGGTATAAGCATTGAGATATCACATCACATGCTATAGGAAGGGTCTCGGGATTGGAATGGGAAGGACTTGGATATCACATCTCATGCTATAGGCAGGGTCTCAGGTTTGGAAAGGGAAGGAGTTGGATATCACATTTCATGTTAGAGGTAGGATCTCAGGTTTGGTATTAGAGGCATTGAGATATCACATCTCATGCTATCAGAAGGGTCTCAGGATTGGAATGGGAAGGAGTTGGATATCACATCTCATGCTAAAGGGAGGGTCTCAGGTTTGGAAAGGGAAGGATTTGGATATCACATCTCATGTTATAGGAAGGATCTCAGGTTTGGTATTAGAAGCAATGATATATCACATCTCATGCTATCGGAAGTATCTCAGGTTTGGTATTAGAGGCATTGAGATATCACATCTCATGCTATCATAAGAGTCTCAGGATTGGAATGGGAAGGAGTTGGATAGCACATCTCATGCTATAGGAAGTGTCTCAGGATTGGAATGGGAAGGAGTTGGATATCACATCTCATGTTATAGGAAGAATCTCAGGTTTGGTATTAGAAGCATTGAGATATCACTTCTCATGCTATAGGGAGGGTCTCAGGATTGGAATGGGAAGGATTTGGATATCACATCTCATGCTATAGGGAGGGTCTCAAGTTTGATATTAGAAGCATTGAGATATCACATTTCATGATATCGGAAGGGTCTCAGGATTGGAATGGGAAGGAGTTGGATATCACATACCATGATAAAGGAAGGGTCTAAGGTTTGGTATTAGAAGCATTGAGATATCACTTCTCATGCTATAGGAAGGGTCTCAGGATTGGAATGGGAAGGACTTGGATATCACATCTCATGCTATAGGGAGGGTCTCAAGTTTGATATTAGAAGCATTGAGATATCACATCTCATGATATCGGAAGGGTCTCAGGATTGGAATGGGAAGGATTTGGATATCACATCTCATGTTATAGGACGGGTCTTAGGATTGGAATGGGAAGGAGTTTGATATCACATCTCATGCCATAGTATGGGTCTCAGGTTTGGTAGAAGCATTGGGATATCACATCTCATGCTATCGGAAGGGTATCAGTATTGGATTTGGAAGGAGTTGGATATCCCATCTCATGCTAAAGGAAGGGTCTCAGGTTGGAATGGGAAGGATTTGGATATCACATCTCATGTTATAGGACGGGTCTCAGGATTGGAATGGGAAGGAGTTTGATATCACATCTCATGCCATAGTATGGGTCTCAGGTTTGGTAGAAGCATTGGGATATCACATCTCATGCTATCGGAAGGGTATCAGTATTGGATTTGGAAGGAGTTGGATATCCCATCTCATGTTATAGGAAGGGTCTCAGGATTGGAATGGGAAGGACTTGGATATCATATCTCATGCTATAGGAAGGGTCTCATAATTGGAATGGGAAGGAGTTGGATATCACATCTCATGTTATAGGAAAGATCTCAGGTTTGGTATTAGAAGCATTGAGACATCACATCTCATGTTATAGGAAGGGTCTCAGGATTGGAATGGGAAGAAGTTGGATATCACATCTCATGCTATAGGAAGGGTCTCAGGTTTGGTATAAGCATTGAGATATCACATCTCATGCTATAGGAAGGGTCTCAGGATTGGAATGGGAAGAAGTTGGATATCACATCTCATGCTATAGGAAGCATCTCAGATTTGGTATTAGAAGCATTGAGATATCACATCTCATGCTATCGGAAGGGTCTCAGGATTGGAATGGGAAGGAGTTGTATATGACATCTCATGCCGTAGGAAGGGTCTCAGGTTTGGTATAAGCATTGAGATATCACATCTTTGCAATCGAAAGGGTCTCAGGATTGGAATGGGAAGGAGTTGGATATCCCATCTCATGTTATAGGACGGGTCTCAGTTTTGGTATTAGAAGCATTGAGATATCAAGTCTCATGGTATAGGAAGGGTCTCAGAATTGGAATGGGAAGGAGTTGGATAACACATCTCAAGCTATAGGAAGGGTCTCAGGATTGGAATGGGAAGAAGTTTGATATCACATCTCATGCCATAGTATGGGTCTCAGGTTTGGTAGAAGCATTGGGATATCACATCTCATGCTATCGGAAGCGTATCAGTATTGGATTTGGAAGGAGTTGGATATCCCATCATGCTATAGGAAGGGTCTCAGGTTGGAATGGGAAGGAGTTGGATATCACATCTCATGTTATAGGAAGGGTCTCAGGATTGGAATGGGAAGGACTTGGATATCATATCTCATGCTATGGGAAGGCTCTCAGGTTTGGAAGGGGAAGGAGTTGGATATCACATCTCAAGCTATAGGAAGGGTCTCAGGTTTGGTATTAGAAGCATTGAGATATCACATCTCATGCTATAGGAAGAGTCTCAGGATTGGAATGGGAAGGAGTTGGATATCACATCTCAAGCTATAGGAAGAGTCTCAGGTTTGGTATAAGCATTGAGATATCACATCTCATGCTATAGGAAGGGTCTCAGAATTGGAATGGGAAGGAGTTGGATATCACATCTCATGTTATAGGAAAGATCTCAGGTTTGGTATTAGAAGCATTGAGACATCAAATCTCATGTTATAGGAAGGGTCTCAGGATTGGAATGGGAAGAAGTTGGATATCACATCTCATGCTATAGGAAGGGTCTCAGGTTTGGTATAAGCATTGAGATATCACATCTCATGCTATAGGAAGGGTCTCAGGATTGGAATGGGAAGGAGTTGTATATGACATCTCATGCCATAGGAAGGGTCTCAGGTTTGGTATAAGCATTGAGATATCACATCACATGCTATAGGAAGGGTCTCGGGATTGGAATGGGAAGGACTTGGATATCACATCTCATGCTCTAGGCAGGGTCTCAGGTTTGGAAAGGGAAGGAGTTGGATATCACATTTCATGTTAGAGGTAGGATCTCAGGTTTGGTATTAGAGGCATTGAGATATCACATCTCATGCTATCAGAAGGGTCTCAGGATTGGAATGGGAAGGAGTTGGATATCACATCTCATGCTAAAGGGAGGGTCTCAGGTTTGGAAAGGGAAGGATTTGGATATCACATCTCATGTTATAGGAAGGATCTCAGGTTTGGTATTAGAAGCATTGAGATATCACATCTCATGCTATCGGAAGTATCTCAGGTTTGGTATTAGAGGCATTGAGATATCACATCTCATGCTATCATAAGAGTCTCAGGATTGGAATGGGAAGGAGTTGGATAGCACATCTCATGCTATAGGAAGTGTCTCAGGATTGGAATGGGAAGGAGTTGGATATCACATCTCATGTTATAGGAAGGATCTCAGGTTTGGTATTAGAAGCATTGAGATATCACTTCTCATGCTATAGGGAGGGTCTCAGGATTGGAATGGGAAGGATTTGGATATCACATCTCATGCTATAGGGAGGGTCTCAAGTTTGATATTAGAAGCATTGAGATATCACATCTCATGATATCGGAAGGGTCTCAGGATTGGAATGGGAAGGAGTTGGATATCACATCTCATGATAAAGGAAGGGTCTAAGGTTTGGTATTAGAAGCATTGAGATATCACTTCTCATGCTATAGGAAGGGTCTCAGGATTGGAATGGGAAGGACTTGGATATCACATCCCATGCTATAGGGAGGGTCTCAAGTTTGATATTAGAAGCATTGAGATATCACATCTCATGATATCGGAAGGGTCTCAGGATTGGAATGGGAAGGATTTGGATATCACATCTCATGTTATAGGACGGGTCTCAGGATTGGAATGGGAAGGAGTTTGATATCACATCTCATGCCATAGTATGGGTCTCAGGTTTGGTAGAAGCATTGGGATATCACATCTCATGCCATCGGAAGGGTATCAGTATTGGATTTGGAAGGAGTTGGATATCCCATCTCATGCTAAAGGAAGGGTCTCAGGTTGGAATGGGAAGGAGTTGGATATCACATCTCATGTTATAGGAAGGGTCTCAGGATTGGAATGGGAAGGAGTTGGATATCACATCTCAAGCTATAGGAAGGGTCTCAGGATTGGAATGGGAAGGAGTTTGATATCACATCTCATGCCATAGTATGGGTCTCAGGTTTGGTAGAAGCATTGGGATATCACATCTCATGCTATCAGAAGGGTATCAGTATTGGATTTGGAAGGGGTTGGATTTCCCATCTCATGTTATAGGAAGGGTCTCAGGATTGGAATGGGAAGGACTTGGATATCATATCTCATGCTATAGGAAGGGTCTCATAATTGGAATGGGAAGGAGTTGGATATCACATCTCATGTTATAGGAAAGATCTCAGGTTTGGTATTAGAAGCATTGAGACATCAAATCTCATGTTATAGGAAGGGTCTCAGGATTGGAATGGGAAGAAGTTGGATATCACATCTCATGCTATAGGAAGGGTCTCAGGTTTGGTATAAGCATTGAGATATCACATCTCATGCTATAGGAAGGGTCTCAGGATTGGAATGGGAAGGAGTTGTATATGACATCTCATGCCATAGGAAGGGTCTCAGGTTTGGTATAAGCATTGAGATATCACATCACATGCTATAGGAAGGGTCTCGGGATTGGAATGGGAAGGACTTGGATATCACATCTCATGCTATAGGCAGGGTCTCAGGTTTGGAAAGGGAAGGAGTTGGATATCACATTTCATGTTAGAGGTAGGATCTCAGGTTTGGTATTAGAGACATTGAGATATCACATCTCATGCTATCAGAAGGGTCTCAGGATTGGAATGGGAAGGAGTTGGATATCACATCTCATGTTATAGGAAAGATCTCAGGTTTGGTATTAGAAGCATTGAGACATCACATCTCATGTTATAGAAAGGGTCTCAGGATTGGAATGGGAAGAAGTTGGATATCACATCTCATGCTATAGGAAGGGTCTCAGGTTTGGTATAAGCATTGAGATATCACATCTCATGCTATAGGAAGGGTCTCAGGATTGGAATGGGAAGAAGTTGGATATCACATCTCATGCTATAGGAAACATCTCAGATTTGGTATTAGAAGCATTGAGATATCACATCTCATGCTATCGGAAGGGTCTCAGGATTGGAATGGGAAGGAGTTGTATATGACATCTCATGCCGTAGGAAGGGTCTCAGGTTTGGTATAAGCATTGAGATATCACATCTTTGCAATCGAAAGGGTCTCAGGATTGGAATGGGAAGGAGTTGGATATCCCATCTCATGTTATAGGAAGAGTCTCATGTTTGGTATTAGAAGCATTGAGATATCACATCTCATGCTATAGGAAGTGTCTCAGGATTGGAATGGGAAGGACTTGGATATCACATATGCTATAGGGAGGGTCTCAAGTTTGATATTAGAAGCATTGAGATATCACATCTCATGCTATAGGAAGGGTCTCAGGATTGGAATGGGAAGGATTGGATATCACATCTCATGCTATAGGAAGGGTCTCAGGTTTGTTATAAGCAGTGAGATACATCTCATGCTATAGGAAGTGTCTCAGGATTGGAATGGGAAGGAGTTGGATATCACATCTCATGCTATAGGAAGGGTCTCAGGTTTGGTATAAGCATTGAGATATCACATCTCATGCTATAGGAAGGGTCTCAGGATTGGAATGGGAAGGAGTTGTATATGACATCTCATGCCGTAGGAAGGGTCTTAGGTTTGGTATACGCATTGAGATATCACATCTTTGCAATCGACAGGGTCTCAGGATTGGAATGGGAAGGAGTTGGATATCCCATCTCATGTTATAGGAAGAGTCTCAGGTTTGGTATTAGAAGCATTGAGATATCACATCTCATGCTATAGGAAGTGTCTCAGGATTGGAATGGGAAGGAGTTGGATATCACATCTCATGCTATAGGAAGGGTCTCAGGTTTGGTAGCATTGAGATATCACATCTCATGCTATAGGAAGGGTCTCAGGATTGGAATGGGAAGAAGTTGGATATCACATCTCATGCTATAGGAAGGATCTCAGATTTGGTATTAGAAGCATTGAGATATCAAGTCTCATGGTATAGGAAGGGTCTCAGAATTGGAATGGGAAGGAGTTGGATATCACATCTCAAGCTATAGGAAGGGTATCAGGATTGGAATGGGAAGGAGTTTGATATCACATCTCATGCCATAGTATGGGTCTCAGGTTTGGTAGAAGCATTGGGATATCACATCTCATGCTATCGGAAGGGTATCAGTATTGGATTTGGAAGGAGTTGGATATCCCATCTCATGCTATAGGAAGGGTCTCAGGTTGGAATGGGAAGGAGTTGGATATCATATCTCATGCTATAGGAAGGGTCTCAGAATTGGAATGGGAAGGAGTTGGATATCATCTCATGTTATAGGAAAGATCTCAGGTTTGGTATTAGAAGCATTGAGACATCACATCTCATGTTATAGGAAGGGTCTCAGGATTGGAATGGGAAGAAGTTGGATATCACATCTCATGCTATAGGAAGGGTCTCAGGTTTGGTATAAGCATTGAGATATCATATCTCATGCTATAGGAAGGGTCTCAGGAATGGAATGGGAAGAAGTTGGATATCACATCTCATGCTATAGGAAGGATCTCAGGTTTGGTATTAGAAGCATTGATATATCACATCTCATGCTATAGGAAGGGTCTCAGGATTGGAATGGGTAGGAGTTGGATATTACATTCTTGCTATAGGAAGGGTCTCATGTTTGGAATGGGAAGGAGTTGGATATCACATGTGCTATAGGAAGGATCTCAGGTTTGGTATTAGAAGCATTGAGATATCACATCTCATGCTATCGGAAGGGTCTCAGGATTGGAATGGGAATGATTTGGATATCACATCTCATGTTATAGGAAGGGTCTCAGGTTTGGTATAAGCATTGAGATATCACATCTTTGCTATCGGAAGTGGCTCAGGATTGGAATGGGAAGAAGTTGGATATCCCATCTCATGTTATAGGACGGGTCTCTGGTTTGGTATTAGAATCATTGAGATATCAAATCGCATGCTGTAGGAAGGGTCTAAGGATTGGAATGGGATGGACTTGGACATCACATCTCATGCTATAGGTAGGCTCTCAGGTTTGGTATAAGCATTGAGATATCACATCTCATGGTATAGGAAGGGTCTCAGGATTGGAATGGGACGGATTTGGATATCACATCTCATGCTATAGGAAGGGTCTCAGGTTTGGTATACGCATGGAGATATCACTTCTCATGCTATAGGAAGGGTCTCAGGATTGGAATGGGAAGGAGTTGGATATCACATCTCATGCTATAGGAAGGGTCTCTGATTTGGTATAAGCATTGAGATATCACATCTCATGCTATAGGAAGGGTCTCAGGATTGGAATGGGAAGGAGTTGTATATGACATCTCAGGCTATAGGAAGGGTCTCAGGTTTGGTATAAGCATTGAGATATCACATCTCTGCTATCGGAAGGGTCTCAGGATTGGAATGGGAAGGACTTGGATGTCACATCTCATGCTATAGGGAGGGTCTCAAGTTTGATATTAGAAGCATTGAGATAACAAATCTCATGATATCGGAAGGGTCTCAGGATTGGAATGGGAAGGAGTTGGATATCACATCTCATGATATAGGACGGGTCTCAGGATTGGAATGGGAAGGAGTTTGATATCACATCTCATGCCATAGTATGGGTCTCAGGTTTGGTAGAAGCATTGGGATATCACATCTCATGCCATCGGAAGGGTATCAGTATTGGATTTGGAAAGAGTTGGATATCCCATCTCATGCTAAAGGAAGGGTCTCAGGATTGGAATGGGAAGGACTTGGATATCATATCTCATGCTATAGGAAGGGTCTCATAATTGGAATGGGAAGGAGTTGGATATCACATCTCATGTTATAGGAAGGGTCTCAGGATTGGAATGGGAAGGAGTTGGATATCACATCTCAAGCTATAGGAAGGGTCTCAGGATTGGAATGGGAAGGAGTTTGATATCACATCTCATGCCATAGTATGGGTCTCAGGTTTGGTAGAAGCATTGGGATATCACATCTCATGCTATCAGAAGGGTATCAGTATTGGATTTGGAAGGAGTTGGATATCCCATCTCATGTTATAGGAAGGGTCTCAGGATTGGAATGGGAAGGACTTGGATATCATATCTCATGCTATAGGAAGGGTCTCATAATTGGAATGGGAAGGAGTTGGATATCACATCTCATGTTATAGGAAAGATCTCAGGTTTGGTATTAGAAGCATTGAGACATCACATCTCATGTTATAGGAAGGGTCTCAGGATTGGAATGGGAAGAAGTTGGATATCACATCTCATGCTATAGGAAGGGTCTCAGGTTTGGTATAAGCATTGAGATATCACATCTCATGCTATAGGAAGGGTCTCAGGATTTGAATGGGATGAAGTTGGATATCACATCTCATGCTATAGGAAGCATCTCAGATTTGGTATTAGAAGCATTGAGATATCACATCTCATGCTATCGGAAGGGTCTCAGGATTGGAATGGGAAGGAGTTGTATATGACATCTCATGCCGTAGGAAGGGTCTCAGGTTTGGTATAAGCATTGAGATATCACATCTTTGCAATCGAAAGGGTCTCAGGATTGGAATGGGAAGGAGTTGGATATCCCATCTCATGTTATAGGAAGAGTCTCAGGTTTGGTATTAGAAGCATTGAGATATCACATCTCATGCTATAGGAAGTGTCTCAGTATTGGAATGGGAAGGACTTGGATATCACATATGCTATAGGGAGGGTCTCAAGTTTGATATTAGAAGCATTGAGATATCACATCTCATGCTATAGGAAGCGTCTCAGGATTGGAATGGGAAGGATTGGATATCACATCTCATGCTATAGGAAGGGTCTCAGGTTTGTTATAAGCAGTGAGATACATCTCATGCTATAGGAAGTGTCTCAGGATTGGAATGGGAAGGAGTTGGATATCACATCTCATGCTATAGGAAGGGTCTCAGGTTTGGTAGCATTGAGATATCACATCTCATGCTATAGGAAGGGTCTCAGGATTGGAATGGGAAGAAGTTGGATATCACATCTCATGCTATAGGAAGGATCTCAGATTTGGTATTAGAAGCATTGAGATATCAAGTCTCATGGTATAGGAAGGGCCTCAGAATTGGAATGGGAAGGAGTTGGATATCACATCTCAAGCTATAGGAAGGGTCTCAGGATTGGAATGGGAAGGAGTTTGATATCACATCTCATGCCATAGTATGGGTCTCAGGTTTGGTAGAAGCATTGGGATATCACATCTCATGCTATCGGAAGGGTATCAGTATTGGATTTGGAAGGAGTTGGATATCCCATCTCATGCTATAGGAAGGGTCTCAGGTTGGAATGGGAAGGAGTTGGATATCACATCTCATGTTATAGGAAGAGTCTCAGGATTGGAATGGGAAGGACTTGGATATCATATCTCATGCTATAGGAAGGGTCTCAGAATTGGAATGGGAAGGAGTTGGATATCATCTCATGTTATAGGAAAGATCTCAGGTTTGGTATTAGAAGCATTGAGACATCACATCTCATGTTATAGGAAGGGTCTCAGTATTGGAATGGGAAGAAGTTGGATATCACATCTCATGCTATAGGAAGGGTCTCAGGTTTGGTATAAGCATTGAGATATCACATCTCATGCTATAGGAAGGGTCTCAGGATTGGAATGGGAAGAAGTTGGATATCACATCTCATGCTATAGGAAGGATCTCAGGTTTGGTATTAGAAGCATTTATATATCACATCTCATGCTATAGGAAGGGTCTCAGGTTTGGAATGGGTAGGAGTTGGATATTACATTCTTGCTATAGGAAGGGTCTCATGTTTGGAATGGGAAGGAGTTGGATATCACATATGCTATAGGAAGGATCTCAGGTTTGGTATTAGAAGCATTGAGATATCACATCTCATGCTATCGGAAGGGTCTCAGGATTGGAATGGGAATGATTTGGATATCACATCTCATGTTATAGGAAGGGTCTCAGGTTTGGTATAAGCATTGAGATATCACATCTTTGCTATCGGAAGTGGCTCAGGATTGGAATGGGAAGAAGTTGGATATCCCATCTCATGTTATAGGACGGGTCTCTGGTTTGGTATTAGAATCATTGAGATATCACATCGCATGCTGTAGGAAGGGTCTAAGGATTGGAATGGGATGGACTTGGACATCACATCTCATGCTATAGGTAGGCTCTCAGGTTTGGTATAAGCATTGAGATATCACATCTCATGGTATAGGAAGGGTCTCAGGATTGGAATGGGACGGATTTGGATATCAATTCTCATGCTATAGGAAGGGTCTCAGGTTTGGTATACGCATGGAGATATCACTTCTCATGCTATAGGAAGGGTCTCAGGATTGGAATGGGAAGGAGTTGGATATCACATCTCATGCTATAGGAAGGGTCTCTGATTTGGTATAAGCATTGAGATATCACATCTCATGCTATAGGAAGGGTCTCGGGATTGGAATGGGAAGGAGTTGTATATGACATCTCAGGCTATAGGAAGGGTCTCAGGTTTGGTATAAGCATTGAGATATCACATCTCTGCTATCGGAAGGGTCTCAGGATTGGAATGGGAAGGACTTGGATGTCACATCTCATGCTATAGGGAGGGTCTCAAGTTTGATATTAGAAGCATTGAGATAACAAATCTCATGATATCGGAAGGGTCTCAGGATTGGAATGGGAAGGAGTTGGATATCACATCTCATGATATAGGAAGGGTCTAAGGTTTGGAAGGGGAAGGATTTGGATATCACATCTCATGTTATAGGACGGGTCTCAGGTTTGGTATTAGAAGCATTGAGATATCAAGTCTCATGGTATAGGAAGGGTCTCAGAATTGGAATGGGAAGGAGTTGGATAACACATCTCAAGCTATAGGAAGGGTCTCAGGATTGGAATGGGAAGAAGTTTGATATCACATCTCATGCCATAGTATGGGTCTCAGGTTTGGTAGAAGCATTGGGATATCACATCTCATGCTATCGGAAGGGTATCAGTATTGGATTTGGAAGGAGTTGGATATCCCATCATGCTATAGGAAGGGTCTCAGGTTGGAATGGGAAGGAGTTGGATATCACATCTCATGTTATAGGAAGGGTCTCAGGATTGGAATGGGAAGGACTTGGATATCATATCTCATGCTATGGGAAGGCTCCCAGGTTTGGAAGGGGAAGGAGTTGGATATCACATCTCAAGCTATAGGAAGGGTCTCAGGTTTGGTATTAGAAGCATTGAGATATCACATCTCATGCTATAGGAAGGGTCTCAGGATTGGAATGGGAAGAAGTTGGATATCACATCTCATGCTATAGAAAGGGTCTCAGGTTTGGTATAAGCATTGAGATATCACATCTTATGCTATAGGAAGGGTCTCAGAATTGGAATGGGAAGGAGTTGGATATCACATCTCATGTTATAGGAAAGATCTCAGGTTTGGTATTAGAAGCATTGAGACATCAAATCTCATGTTATAGGAAGGGTCTCAGGATTGGAATGGGAAGAAGTTGGATATCACATCTCATGCTATAGGAAGGGTCTCAGGTTTGGTATAAGCATTGAGATATCACATCTCATGCTATAGGAAGGGTCTCAGGATTGGAATGGGAAGGAGTTGTATATGACATCTCATGCCATAGGAAGGGTCTCAGGTTTGGTATAAGCATTGAGATATCACATCACATGCTATAGGAAGGGTCTCGGGATTGGAATGGGAAGGACTTGGATATCACATCTCATGCTATAGGCAGGGTCTCAGGTTTGGAAAGGGAAGGAGTTGGATATCACATTTCATGTTAGAGGTAGGATCTCAGGTTTGGTATTAGAGACATTGAGATATCACATCTCATGCTATCAGAAGGGTCTCAGGATTGGAATGGGAAGGAGTTGGATATCACATCTCATGTTATAGGAAAGATCTCAGGTTTGGTATTAGAAGCATTGAGACATCACATCTCATGTTATAGGAAGGGTCTCAGGATTGGAATGGGAAGAAGTTGGATATCACATCTCATGCTATAGGAAGGGTCTCAGGTTTGGTATAAGCATTGAGATATCACATCTCATGCTATAGGAAGGGTCTCAGGATTGGAATGGGAAGAAGTTGGATATCACATCTCATGCTATAGGAAGCATCTCAGATTTGGTATTAGAAGCATTGAGATATCACATCTCATGCTATCGGAAGGGTCTCAGGATTGGAATGGGAAGGAGTTGTATATGACATCTCATGCCGTAGGAAGGGTCTCAGGTTTGGTATAAGCATTGAGATATCACATCTTTGCAATCGAAAGGGTCTCAGGATTGGAATGGGAAGGAGTTGAATATCCCATCTCATGTTATAGGAAGAGTCTCAGGTTTGGTATTAGAAGCATTGAGATATCACATCTCATGCTATAGGAAGTGTCTCAGGATTGGAATGGGAAGGACTTGGATATCACATATGCTATAGGGAGGGTCTCAAGTTTGATATTAGAAGCATTGAGATATCACATCTCATGCTATAGGAAGGGTCTCAGGATTGGAATGGGAAGGATTGGATATCACATCTCATGCTATAGGAAGGGTCTCAGGTTTGTTATAAGCAGTGAGATACATCTCATGCTATAGGAAGTGTCTCAGGATTGGAATGGGAAGGAGTTGGATATCACATCTCATGCTATAGGAAGGGTCTCAGGTTTGGTATAAGCATTGAGATATCACATCTCATGCTATAGGAAGGGTCTCAGGATTGGAATGGGAAGGAGTTGTATATGACATCTCATGCCGTAGGAAGGGTCTTAGGTTTGGTATACGCATTGAGATATCACATCTTTGCAATCGACAGGGTCTCAGGATTGGAATGGGAAGGAGTTGGATATCCCATCTCATGTTATAGGAAGAGTCTCAGGTTTGGTATTAGAAGCATTGAGATATCACATCTCATGCTATAGGAAGTGTCTCAGGATTGGAATGGGAAGGGCTTGGATATCACATATGCTATAGGGAGGGTCTCAAGTTTGATATTAGAAGCACTGAGATATCACATCTCATGCTATAGGAAGGGTATCAGGATTGGAATGGGAAGGATTGGATATCACATCTCATGCTATAGGAAGGGTCTCAGGTTTGTTATAAGCAGTGAGATACATCTCATACTATAGGAAGTGTCTCAGGATTGGAATGGGAAGGAGTTGGATATCACATCTCATGTTATAGGAAGGATCTCAGGTTTGGTATTAGAAGCATTGAGATATCACTTCTCATGCTATAGGAAGGGTCTCAGGATTGGAATGGGAAGGACTTGGATATCACATCTCATGCTATAGGGAGGGTCTCAAGTTTGATATTAGAAGCATTGAGATATCACATCTCATGATATCGGAAGGGTCTCAGGATTGGAATGGGAAGGAGTTGGATATCACATCTCATGATAAAGGAAGGGTCTAAGGTTTGGTATTAGAAGCATTGAGATATCACTTCTCATGCTATAGGAAGGGTCTCAGGATTGGAATGGGAAGGACTTGGATATCACATCTCATGCCATAGGGAGGGTCTCAAGTTTGATATTAGAAGCATTGAGATATCACATCTCATGATATCGGAAGGGTCTCAGGATTGGAATGGGAAGGATTTGGATATCACATCTCATGTTATAGGACGGGTCTCAGGTTTGGTATTAGAAGCATTGAGATATCAAGTCTCATGGTATAGGAAGGGTCTCAGAATTGGAATGGGAAGGAGTTGGATATCACATCTCAAGCTATAGGAAGGGTCTCAGGATTGGAATGGGAAGGAGTTTGATATCACATGTCATGCCATAGTATGGGTCTCAGGTTTGGTAGAAGCATTGGGATATCACATCTCATGCTATCGGAAGGGTATCAGTATTGGATTTGGAAGAGTTGGATATCCCATCTCATGCTATAGGAAGGGTCTCAGGTTGGAATGGGAAGGAGTTGGATATCACATCAAATGTTATAGGAAGGGTCTCAGGATTGGAATGGGAAGGACTTGGATATCATATCTCATGCTATAGGAAGGGTCTCAGAATTGGAATGGGAAGGAGTTGGATATCACATCTCATGTTATAGGAAAGATCTCAGGTTTGGTATTAGAAGCATTGAGACATCACATCTCATGTTATAGGAAGGGTCTCAGGATTGGAATGGGAAGAAGTTGGATAACACATCTCATGCTATAGGAAGGGTCTCAGGTTTGGTATAAGCATTGAGATATCACATCTCATGCTATAGGAAGGGTCTCAGGATTGGAATGGGAAGAAGTTGGATATCACATCTCATGCTATAGGAAGGATCTCAGATTTGGTATTAGAAGCATTGAGATATCAAGTCTCATGGTATAGGAAGGGTCTCAGAATTGGAATGGGAAGGAGTTGGATATCACATCTCAAGCTATAGGAAGGGTCTCAGGATTGGAATGGGAAGGAGTTTGATATCACATCTCATGCCATAGTATGGGTCTCAGGTTTGGTAGAAGCATTGGGATATCACATCTCATGCTATCGGAAGGGTATCAGTGTTGGATTTGGAAGGAGTTGGATATCCCATCTCATGCTATAGGAAGGGTCTGAGGTTGGAATGGGAAGGAGTTGGATATCACATCTCATGTTATAGGAAGGGTCTCAGGATTGGAATGGGAAGGACTTGGATATCATATCTCATGCTATAGGAAGGGTCTCAGAATTGGAATGGGAAGGAGTTGGATATCATCTCATGTTATAGGAAAGATCTCAGGTTTGGTATTAGAAGCATTGAGACATCACATCTCATGTTATAGGAAGGGTCTCAGGATTGGAATGGGAAGAAGTTGGATATCACATCTCATGCTATAGAAAGGGTCTCAGGTTTGGTATAAGCATTGAGATATCACATCTCATGCTATAGGAAGGGTCTCAGGATTGGAATGGGAAGAAGTTGGATATCACATCTCATGCTATAGGAAGGATCTCAGATTTGGTATTAGAAGCATTGAGATATCACATCTCATGCTATCGGAAGGGTCTCAGGATTGGAATGGGAAGGATTTGGATATCACATCTCATGTCATAGGAAGGATCTCAGGTTTGGTATTAGAAGCATTGATATATCGCATCTCATGCTATAGGAATGGTCTCAGGATTGGAATGGGTAGGAGTTGGATATTACATTCTTGCTATAGGAAGGGTCTCATGTTTGGAATGGGAAGGAGTTGGATATCACATATGCTATTGGAAGGATCTCAGGTTTGGTATTAGAAGCATTGAGATATCACATCTCATGCTATCGGAAGGGTCTCAGGATTGGAATGGGAATGATTTGGATATCACATCTCATGTTATAGGAAGGGTCTCAGGTTTGGTATAAGCATTGAGATATCACATCTTTGCTATCGGAAGTGGCTCAGGATTGGAATGGGAAGAAGTTGGATATCCCATCTCATGTTATAGGACGGGTCTCTGGTTTGGTATTAGAATCATTGAGATATCACATCGCATGCTGTAGGAAGGGTCTAAGGATTGGAATGGGATGGACTTGGACATCACATCTCATGCTATAGGTAGGCTCTCAGGTTTGGTATAAGCATTGAGATATCACATCTCATGCTATAGGAAGGGTCTCAGGATTGGAATGGGACGGATTTGGATATCACATCTCATGCTATAGGAAGGGTTTCAGGTTTGGTATACGCATGGAGATATCACTTCTCATGCTATAGGAAGGGTCTCAGGATTGGAATGGGAAGGCGTTGGATATCACATCTCATGCTATAGGAAGGGTCTCAGATTTGGTATAAGCATTGAGATATCACATCTCATGCTATAGGAAGGGTCTCAGGATTGGAATGGGAAGGAGTTGTATATGACATCTCAGGCTATAGGAAGGGTCTCAGGTTTGGTATAAGCATTGAGATATCACATCTCTGCTATCGGAAGGGTCTCAGGATTGGAATGGGAAGGATTTGGATGTCACATCTCATGCTATAGGGAGGGTCTCAAGTTTGATATTAGAAGCATTGAGATAACAAATCTCATGATATCGGAAGGGTCTCAGGATTGGAATGGGAAGGAGTTGGATATCACATCTCATGATATAGGAAGGGTCTAAGGTTTGGAAGGGGAAGGATTTGGATATCACATCTCATGTTATAGGACGGGTCTCAGGTTTGGTATTAGAAGCATTGAGATATCAAGTCTCATGGTATAGGAAGGGTCTCAGAATTGGAATGGGAAGGAGTTGGATAACACATCTCAAGCTATAGGAAGGGTCTCAGGATTGGAATGGGAAGAAGTTTGATATCACATCTCATGCCATAGTATGGGTCTCAGGTTTGGTAGAAGCATTGGGATATCACATCTCATGCTATCGGAAGGGTATCAGTATTGGATTTGGAAGGAGTTGGATATCCCATCATGCTATAGGAAGGGTCTCAGGTTGGAATGGGAAGGAGTTGGATATCACATCTCATGTTATAGGAAGGGTCTCAGGATTGGAATGGGAAGGACTTGGATATCTTATCTCATGCTACGGGAAGGCTCTCAGGTTTGGAAGGGGAAGGAGTTGGATATCACATCTCAAGCTATAGGAAGGGTCTCAGGTTTGGTATTAGAAGCATTGAGATATCACATCTCATGCTATAGGAAGGGTCTCAGGTTTGGAATGGGAAGGAGTTGGATATCACATCTCAAGCTATAGGAAGAGTCTCAGGTTTGGTATAAGCATTGAGATATCACATCTCATGCTATAGGAAGGGTCTCAGAATTGGAATGGGAAGGAGTTGGATATCACATCTCATGTTATAGGAAAGATCTCAGGTTTGGTATTAGAAGCATTGAGACATCAAATCTCATGTTATAGGAAGGGTCTCAGGATTGGAATGGGAAGAAGTTGGATATCACATCTCATGCTATAGGAAGGGTCTCAGGTTTGGTATAAGCATTGAGATATCACATCTCATGCTATAGGAAGGGTCTCAGGATTGGAATGGGAAGGAGTTGTATATGACATCTCATGCCATAGGAAGGGTCTCAGGTTTGGTATAAGCATTGAGATATCACATCACATGCTATAGGAAGGGTCTCGGGATTGGAATGGGAAGGACTTGGATATCACATCTCATGCTATAGGCAGGGTCTCAGGTTTGGAAAGGGAAGGAGTTGGATATCACATTTCATGTTAGAGGTAGGATCTCAGGTTTGGTATTAGAGGCATTGAGATATCACATCTCATGCTATCAGAAGGGTCTCAGGATTGGATTGGGTAGGAGTTGGATATTACGTTCTTGCTATAGGAAGGGTCTCATGTTTGGAATGGGAAGGAGTTGGATATCACATATGCTATAGGAAGGATCTCAGGTTTGGTATTAGAAGCATTGAGATATCACATCTCATGCTATCGGAAGGGTCTCAGGATTGGAATGGGAATGATTTGGATATCACATCTCATGTTATAGGAAGGGTCTCAGGTTTGGTATAAGCATTGAGATATCACATCTTTGTAATCGGAAGTGGCTCAGGATTGGAATGGGAAGAAGTTGGATATCCCATCTCATGTTATAGGACGGGTCTCTGGTTTGGTATTAGAATCATTGAGATATCACATCGCATGCTGTAGGAAGGGTCTAAGGATTGGAATGGGATGGACTTGGACATCACATCTCATGCTATAGGTAGGCTCTCAAGTTTGGTATAAGCATTGAGATATCACATCTCATGGTATAGGAAGGGTCTCAGGATTGGAATGGGACGGATTTGGATATCACATCTCATGCTATAGGAAGGGTCTCAGGTTTGGTATACGCATGGAGATATCACTTCTCATGCTATAGGAAGGGTCTCAGGATTGGAATGGGAAGGAGTTGGATATCACATCTCATGCTATAGGAAGGGTCTCTGATTTGGTATAAGCATTGAGATATCACATCTCATGCTATAGGAAGGGTCTCAGGATTGGTATAAGCATTGAGATCATAGGAAGGATCTCAGGTTTGGTATTAGAAGCATTGATATATCGCATCTCATGCTATAGGAATGGTCTCAGGATTGGAATGGGTAGGAGTTGGATATCCAGGGTCTCAGATTTGGGAACTCCAACTCCTTCCCATTCCAATCCTGAGACCCTTCCTATACCTTGAGATGTGATATCTCAATGCTTCTAATACCAAACCTGAGACCCGTCCTAAAACATGAGATGTGAGATCCAAATCCTTCCCCTTCCAAACCTGAGACCTTTCCTTTAACATGAGATGTCATATCCAACTCCTTCCCATTCCAAACCTGAGGCCCTTCCTATAGCATGAGATGTTATATCTTAATGCTTCTAAAACCAAACCTGAGAACCATCCTATAACATGTGAAATCCAAATCCTTCCCTTTCTAAACCTGAGACCCTTCCGATAGCATGAGATGTGATATCTCAATGCTTCGAAAACCAAACATGAGAACCATCCTATAACATGAGATGTGAAATCCAGATCCTTCCCTTTCCAAACCTGAGACCCTTCCTATAGCTTGAGGTGTGATATCAAACTCCTTCCCATTCCAATCCTGAGATAGCTTGAGATGTGATATCCAACTCCTTCCGATTCCAATCCTGAGACCCTTCCTATATCATGAGATGTGATATCTCAATGCTTCTAATACCAAACCTGAGACCCGTCCTAAAACATGAGATGTGAGATCCTAATCCTTCCCCTTCCAAACCTGAGACCTTTCCTATAGCTTGAGATGTGATATCAAACTCCTTCCCATTCCAATCCTGAGATAGCTTGAGATGTGATATCCAACTCCATCCCATTCCAATCCTGAGACCCTTCCGATAGCATGAGATATGATATCTCAATGCTTCTAATATAAAAACTGAGACCCTCCCTATAGTATGAGATGTGATATCTAAGTCCTTCCCATTCCTATCCTGAGACCCTTCCGATAGCAGAGATGTGATATCTCAATGCTTATACCAAACCTGATGACCCTTCCTATTGCATGAGATGTGATATCCAACTCCTTCCCATTTCAATCCTGAGTTCCTTCCTATAACATGAGAAGTGATATCCAACTCCTTCCCATTCCAATCCTGAGACTCTTCCTATAGCATGAGATGTGATATCCAAATCCTTCCCCTTCCAAACCTGAGACCCTTCCTTTAGCATGAGATGTGATATCCAAATCCTTCCCAATCCAATCCTGAAACCCTTCCTATAGCATGAGATGTGATATCTCAATGTTTCTAATAAAAAACCTGAGACCTTCCTATAGCAAGAGATGTGATATCCAAATCCTTCCCAGTCAAATCCTGAGACCATTCCTATAATGAGATGTGATATCCAACTCTTTCCCATTCCAACCTGAGACCCTTCCTATAGCATGAGAAGGGATATCCAACTCCTTCCCATTCCAATCCTGAGACCCTTCCTATACCATGAGATGTGATATCTCAATGCTGCTAATACCAAACCTGGGACCCGTCCTATAACATGAGATATGATATCCAAATCCTTCCCCTTCCAAACCTGAGACCCTTCCTTTAGCATGAGATGTGATATCCAAATCCTTCCCATTCCAATCCTCAAACCCTTCCTATAGCATGAGATGTGATATCTCAATGTTTCTAATAAAAAACTCGAGACCCTTCCTATAGCAAGAGATGTAATATCCAAATCCTTCCCATTCCAATCTTGAGACACTTCCTATAACATGAGATGTGATATCCAACTCCTTCCCATTCCAACCTGAGATCCTTCCTATAGCATGAGAAGGGATATCCAACTCCTTCCCAATCCAATCCTGAGACCCTTCCGATAGCAGAGATGTGATATCTCAATGCTTCTAATACGAAACCTGAGACCCGTCCTAAAACATGAGATGTGAGATACAAATCCTTCCCCTTCCAAACCTGAGACCTTTCCTTTAGCATGGGATGTGATATCCAACTCCTTCCCATTCCAAACCCGAGACCCTTCCTATAGCATGAGATTTTATATCTTAATGCTTCTAAAACCAAACCTGACAACCATCCTATAACATGTGAAATCCAAATCCTTCCCTTTCCAAACCTGAGACCCTTCCGATAGCATATGTGATATCTCAATGCTTCTAAAACCAAACATGAGAACCATCCTATAACATTAGATGTGAAATCCAGATCCTTCCGTTTCCAATCCTGAGACCGTTCCTATAGCTTGAGATGTGATATCAAACTTCTTCCCATTCCAATCCTGAGATAGCTTGAGATGTGATATCCAACTCCATCCCATTCCAATCCTGAGACCCTTCCGATAGCATGAGATGTGATATCTCAATGCTTCTAATATCAAAACTGAGACCCTCCCTATAGTATGAGATGTGATATCTAAGTCCTTCCCATTCCTATCCTGAGACCCTTCCGAGAGCAGAGATGTGATATCTCAATGCTTATACCAAACCTGATGACCCTTCCTATGGCATGAGATGTGATATCCAACTGCTTTCCATTCCAATCCTGAGACCCTTCCTATAACATGAGATGTGATATCCAACTCCTTCCCATTCCAATCCTGAGACTCTTCCTGTAGCATGAGATGTGATATCTCAATGCTTCTAATACCAAACATGGGACCAGTCATATAGCATGAGATATGATATCCAAATCCTTCCCCTTCCAAACCTGAGACCCTTCCTTTAGCATGAGATGTGATATCCAACTCCTTCCCATTCCAACCTGCGATCCTTCCGATAGCATGAGAAGGGATATCCAACTCCTTCCCAATCCAATCCTGAGACCCTTCCAATAGCAGAGATGTGATATCTCAATGCTTATACCAAACCTGAGACCCTTCCTATGGCATGAGATGTGATATCCAACTCCTTCCCATTCCAATCCTGAGACCCTTCCTATAGCATGAGATGTGATATCTCAATGCGTCTATTAAACCTGAGACTCTTCCTTTAGCATGAGATGTGATATCCAAATCCTTCACATTCCAATCCTGAGACCCTTCCTATAGCATATGTGATATCTCAATGCTTCTAAAACCAAACATGAGAACCATCCTATAACATGAGATGTGAAATCCAAATCCTTCCCTTCCCAAATCTGAGACCCTTCTTATAGCTTGAGATGTGATATCTCAATGCTTCTAATACCAAACCTGAGACCCGTCCTAAAACATGAGATGTGAGATCCAAATCCTTCCCCTTCCAAACCTGTCACCTTTCCTTTAGCATGAGATGTGATATCCAACTCCTCCCCATTCCAATCCTGAGACCCTTCTGATAGCATGAGATGTGATATCTCAATGCTTCTAATATCAAACCTGAGAACCTCCCTATAGCATGAGATGTGATATCCAACTCCTTCCAATTCCAATACTGAGACCCTTCCAATAGCATATGTGATATCTCAATGCTTCTAATATCAAAACTGAGACCCTCCCTATAGCATGAGATGTGATATCCAACTCCTTCCCATTCCAATCCTGAGACTATTCCTATAACATGAGATGTGATATCTCTATGCTTCTAATAGCAAACCTGAGGCCCTTCCCGTAGTATATGTGATATCCAACTCCTTCCCATTCCAAACCTGTGACCCTTCCTGTAGCATGAAATGTGATTTCTCACCCCTTCCAATACCAAACCCGAGACCATTCCCACAGCCTGAGATTTGTAATCTCATTTCTTCCAATACCAAACCCGAGACCCTTCCGATAGGATGAGATTTACTATCTCACTCATTAAAATAGCAAACTCGAGTCCCTTCCTAAAGGATGTGATTTGATTTCTCAGTGCTTCTAATGCCAAACCTGAGACCCTCCGTATAACAAGAGATATATCCAACTCCTTCCCATTCCAATACTGAGACTCTTCCGATAGCATGAGATGTGATATCTCAATGCTTCTAATACCAAACCTGAGACCCGTCCTAAAACATGAGATGTGAGATCCTAATCCTTCCCCTTCCAAACCTGAGACCATTCCTATAGCTTGAGATGTGATATCAAACTCCTTCCCATTCCAATCCTGAGATAGCTTGAGATGTGATATCCAACTCCATCCCATTCCAATCCTGAGACTCTTCTGATAGCATGAGATATGATATCTCAATGCTTCTAATATCAAAACTGAGACCCTCCCTATAGTATGAGATGTGATATCTAAGTCCTTCCCATTCCTATCCTGAGACCCTTCCGAAAGCAGAGATGTGATATCTCAATGCTTATACCAAACCTGATGACCCTTCCTATGGCATGAGATGTGATATCCAACTCCTTCCCATTCCAAACCTGAGACCCTTCCGATAGCATGAGATGAGATATCTCAATGCTTCTAAAACCAAACATGAGAACCATCCTATAACATGAGATGTGAAATCCAAATCCTTCCCTTCCCAAACCTGAGAGCCTCCCTATAGCATGAGATGTGATATCCAAGTCCTTCCCATTCCAATCCTGAGACCGTTCCTATAGCATGAGAAGTGATATCTCAATGCTTATACCAAACCTGAGACCCTTCCTATAACATGAGATGTGATATCCAACTCCTTCCCATTCCAATCCTGAGACCCTTCCTATAGCATGAGATGTGATATCTCAATGCTTCTAATACCAAACCTGAGATCCTTCCTATAACATGAGATGCGATATCCAACTCCTTCCCATTCCAATCCTGAGACCCTTCCTATAGCATGAGATGTGATATCTCAATGCTTCTAAAACCAAACCTGAGATCCTTCCTATAACATGAGATGTGATATCCAAATCCTTCCCCTTCCAAACCTGAGACCCTCCCTTTAGCATGAGATGTGATATCCAACTCCTTCCCATTCCAATCCTGAGACCCTTCCTATAGCATGAGATGTGATATCTCAATGCTTCTACCAAAACTGACACCCTTCCTTTAGCATCAGATGTGATATCCAACTCCTTCCCATTCCAATCCTGAGACCCTTCCTATAGCATGAGATGTGATATCCAACTCCTTCCCATTCCAACCTGAGACCCTTCCTATAGCATGAGATGGGATATCCAACTCCTTCCAAATCCAATCCTGATACCCTTCCATGAGATGTGATATCCCAATGCTTCTACAAAACCTGAGACCCATACCATGGCATGAGATGTGATATCAAACTCCCGTCCTATACCATGAGACTTGATATCTCAATGCTTCTAATACCAAACCTGAGACCGGTCCAATAACATGAGATGTGATATCCAAATCCTTCCCCTTCCAAACCTTAGACCCTTCCTTTACCATGAGATGTGATATCCAAGTCCTTCCCATGCCATTCCTGAGACCCTTCCTATAGCCTGAGATGTGATATCTCAATGCTTCTAATACCAAACCTGAGACCCTTCCAATAACATGAGATGTGATATCCAAGTCCTTCCCATTCCAATCCTGAAACCCTTCCTAAAGCATGAGATGTGATATCTCAATGCTTCTAATACCAAACCTGAGACCTTTCCTATAACATGAATTGTAATATCCAAGTCCTTCCCATTCCAATCCTGAGACCCTTCCGATAGCAGAGATGTGATATCTCAATGCTTATACCAAACCTGAGACCCTTCCTATAACATGAGATGTGATATCCAAATCCTTCCCCTTCCAAACCTTAGACCCTCCCTTTAGCATGAGATGTGATATCCAACTCCTTCCCATTCCAATCCTGAGACCCTTCTGATAGCATGAGATGTGACATCTCAATGCCTCTAATACCAAACCTGAGATCCTACCTCTAACATGAAATGTGATATCCAACTCCTTCCCCTTCCAACCCTGAGAGCCTTCCTATAGAATGAGATGTTATATCCAAGTCCTTCCCATTCCAATCCTGAGACCCTTCCTATAACATGAGATGTGATATCCAACTCCTTCCCATTCCAACCTTAGACCCTTCCTATAGCATGAGATGGGATATCCAACTCCTTCCAAATCCAATCCTGATACCCTTCCGATAGCATGAGATGTGATATCCCAATGCCTCTACAAAACCTCAGACCCATACCATGGCATGAGATGTGATATCAAACTCCTTCCCATTCCAATCATGAGACGCTTCCTATAGCTTGAGATGTGATATCCAACTCCATCCCATTCCAATCCTGAGACCCTTCCGATAGCATGAGATGTGATATCTCAATGCTTCTAATATCAAAACTGAGACCCTCCCTATAGTATGAGATGTGATATCTAAGTCCTTCCCATTCCTATCCTGAGACCCTTCCGAGAGCAGAGATGTGATATCTCAATGCTTATACCAAACCTGATGACCCTTCCTATGGCATGAGATGTGATATCCAACTGCTTCCCATTCCAATCCTGAGACCCTTCCTATAACATGAGATGTGATATCCAACTCCTTCCCATTCCAATCCTGAGACTCTTCCTGTAGCATGAGATGTGATATCTCAATGCTTCTAATACCAAACATGGGACCAGTCATATAGCATGAGATATGATATCCAAATCCTTCCCCCTTCCAAACCTGAGACCCTTCCTTTAGCATGAGATGTGATATCCAACTCCTTCCCATTCCAACCTGCGATCCTTCCTATAGCATGAGAAGGGATTTCCAACTCCTTCCCAATCCAATCCTGAGACCCTTCCAATAGCAGAGATGTGATATCTCAATGCTTATACCAAACCTGAGACCCTTCCTATGGCATGAGATGTGATATCCAACTCCTTCCCATTCCAATCCTGAGACCCTTCCTAGATGTGATATCTCAATGCGTCTATTAAACCTGAGACTCTTCCTTTAGCATGAGATGTGATATCCAAATCCTTCACATTCCAATCCTGAGACCCTTTCTATAGCATATGTGATATCTCAATGCTTCTAAAACCAAACATGAGAACCATCCTATAACATGAGATGTGAAATCCAAATCCTTCCCTTCCCAAATCTGAGACCCTTCTTATAGCTTGAGATGTGATATCTCAATGCTTCTAATACCAAACCTGAGACCCGTCCTAAAACATGAGATGTGAGATCCAAATCCTTCCCCTTCCAAACCTGACACCTTTCCTTTAGCATGAGATGTGATATCCAACTCCTTCCCATTCCAATCCTGAGACCCTTCTGAAAGCATGAGATGTGATATCTCAATGCTTCTAATATCAAACCTGAGAACCTCCCTATAGCATGAGATGTGATATCCAACTCCTTCCAATTCCAATACTGAGACCCTTCCAATAGCATATGTGATATCTCAATGCTTCTAATATCAAAACTGAGACCCTCCCTATAGCATGAGATGTGATATCCAACTCCTTCCCATTCCAATCCTGAGACTATTCCTATAACATGAGATGTGATATCTCTATGCTTCTAATAGCAAACCTGAGGCCCTTCCCGTAGTATATGTGATATCCAACTCCTTCCCATTCCAAACCTGTGACCCTTCCTGTAGCATGAAATGTGATTTCTCACCCCTTCCAATACCAAACCCGAGACCATTCCCACAGCCTGAGATTTGTAATCTCATTTCTTCCAATACCAAACCCGAGACCCTTCCGATAGGATGAGATTTACTATCTCACTCCTTAAAATAGCAAACTCGAGTCCCTTCCTAAAGGATGTGATTTGATTTCTCAGTGCTTCTAATGCCAAACCTGAGACCCTCCGTATAACAAGAGATATATCCAACTCCTTCCCATTCCAATACTGAGACTCTTCCGATAGCATGAGATGTGATATCTCAATGCTTCTAATACCAAACCTGAGACCCGTCCTAAAACATGAGATGTGAGATCCTAATCCTTCCCCTTCCAAACCTGAGACCATTCCTATAGCTTGAGATGTGATATCAAACTCCTTCCCATTCCAATCCTGAGATAGCTTGAGATGTGATATCCAACTCCATCCCATTCCAATCCTGAGACTCTTCTGATAGCATGAGATATGATATCTCAATGCTTCTAATATCAAAACTGAGACCCTCCCTATAGTATGAGATGTGATATCTAAGTCCTTCCCATTCCTATCCTGAGACCCTTCCGATAGCAGAGATGTGATATCTCAATGCTTATACCAAACCTGATGACCCTTCCTATGGCATGAGATGTGATATCCAACTCCTTCCCATTCCAAACCTGAGACCCTTCCGATAGCATGAGATGAGATATCTCAATGCTTCTAAAACCAAACATGAGAACCATCCTATAACATGAGATGTGAAATCCAAATCCTTCCCTTCCCAAACCTGAGAGCCTCCCTATAGCATGAGATGTGATATCCAAGTCCTTCCCATTCCAATCCTGAGACCCTTCCTATAGCATGAGAAGTGATATCTCAATGCTTCTACCAAAACTGAGACCCTTCCTTTAGCATCAGATGTGATATCCAACTCCTTCCCATTCCAATCCTGAGACCCTTCCTATAGCATGAGATGTGATATCTCAATGCTTCTAATACCAAACCTGAGATCCTTCCTATAACATGAGATGTGATATCCAACTCCTTCCCATTCCAATCCTGAGACCCTTCCTATAGCATGAGATGTGATATCTCAATGCTTCTAAAACCAAACCTGAGATCCTTCCTATAACATGAGATGTGATATCCAAATCCCTCCCCTTCCAAACCTGAGACCCTCCCTTTAGCATGAGATGTGATAGCCAACTCCTTCCCATTCCAATCCTGAGACCCTTCCTATAGCATGAGATGTGATATCTCAATGCTTCTACCAAAACTGACACCCTTCCTTTAGCATCAGATGTGATATCCAACTCCTTCCCATTCCAATCCTGAGACCCTTCCTATAGCATGAGATGTGATATCCAACTCCTTCCCATTCCAACCTGAGACCCTTCCTATAGCATGAGATGGGATATCCAACTCCTTCCAAATCCAATCCTGATACCCTACCATGAGATGTGATATCCCAATGCTTCTACAAAACCTGAGACCCATACCATGGCATGAGATGTGATATCAAACTCCCGTCCTATACCATGAGACTTGATATCTCAATGCTTCTAATACCAAACCTGAGACCGGTCCAATAACATGAGATGTGATATCCAAATCCTTCCCCTTCCAAACCTTAGACCCTTCCTTTACCACGAGATGTGATATCCAAGTCCTTCCCATGCCATTCCTGAGACCCTTCCTATAGCCTGAGATGTGATATCTCAATGCTTCTAATACCAAACCTTAGACCCTTCCAATAACATGAGATGTGATATCCAAGTCCTTCCCATTCCAATCCTGAAACCCTTCCTAAAGCATGAGATGTGATATCTCAATGCTTCTAATACCAAACCTGAGACCTTTCCTATAACATGAATTGTAATATCCAAGTCCTTCCCATTCCAATCCTGAGACCCTTCCGATAGCAGAGATGTGATATCTCAATGCTTATACCAAACCTGAGACCCTTCCTATAACATGAGATGTGATATCCAAATCCTTCCCCTTCCAAACCTTAGACCCTCCCTTTAGCATGAGATGTGATATCCAACTCCTTCCCATTCCAATCCTGAGACCCTTCTGAAAGCATGAGATGTGACATCTCAATGCCTCTAATACCAAACCTGAGATCCTACCTCTAACATGAAATGTGATATCCAACTCCTTCCCCTTCCAACCCTGAGAGCCTTCCTATAGAATGAGATGTTATATCCAAGTCCTTCCCATTCCAATCCTGAGACCCTTCCTATAACATGAGATGTGATATCCAACTCCTTCCCATTCCAACCTTAGACCCTTCCTATAGCATGAGATGGGATATCCAACTCCTTCCAAATCCAATCCTGATACCCTTCCGATAGCATGAGATGTGATATCCCAATGGCTCTACAAAACCTCAGACCCATACCATGGAATGAGATGTGATATCAAACTCCTTCCCATTCCAATCCTGAGACCCTTCATATAGCATGAGATGTGATATCCAACTCCTTCCCATTCCAATCCTGAGACCCTTCATATAGCATGAGATGTGATATCTCAATGCTTCTAATACCAAACCTGAGACCGGTCCTATAACATGAGATGTGATATCCAAATCCGTCCCCTTCCAAACCTGAGACCCTTCCTATAGCAGAGATGTGATATCTCAATGCTTATACCAAACCTGTGACCCTTCCTATGGCATGAGATGTCATATACAACTCCTTCTCATTCCAATCCTGAGACCCTTCCTATAGCATGTGATGGGATATCTCAATGCATATACCAAACCTGAGACCCTTCCTATAGCATGAGATGTGATATCCAACTCCTTCCCATTCCAAACCTTTGCTTCTATCAAACCTGAGACCCTTCCTTTAGCATGAGATGTGATATCCAACTCCTTCCCATTCCTATACTGAGACCCTTCCTATAACATGAGACGTGATATCCAACTCCTTCCCATTCCAAACCTTTGCTTCTATCAAACCTGAGACCCTTCCTTTAGCATGAGATGTGATATCCAACTCCTTCCCATTCCAATCCTGAGACTCTTCCTATAGCATGAGATGTGATAGCTCAATGCTTCTAAAACCAAACATGAGAACCATCCTATAACATGAGATGTGAAATCCAAATCATTCCCTTTCCAAACCTGAGACCCTTCCTATAGCTTCAGATGTGATATCAAACTCCTTCCCATTCAATGTGATATCCAACTCCTTCCCATTCCAATCCTGAGACCCTTCCTATACCTTGAGATGTGATATCTCAATGCTTCTAATACCAAACCTGAGACCCGTCCTAAAACATGAGATGTGAGATCCAAATCCTTCCCCTTCCAAACCTGAGACCTTTCCTTTAACATGAGATGTCATATCCAACTCCTTCCCATTCCAAACCTGAGGCCCTTCCTATAGCATGAGATGTTATATCTTAATGCTTCTAAAACCAAACCTGAGAACCATCCTATAACATGTGAAATCCAAATCCTTCCCTTTCTAAACCTGAGACCCTTCCGATAGCATGAGATGTGATATCTCAATGCTTCGAAAACCAAACATGAGAACCATCCTATAACATGAGATGTGAAATCCAGATCCTTCCCTTTCCAAACCTGAGACCCTTCCTATAGCTTGAGGTGTGATATCAAACTCCTTCCCATTCCAATCCTGAGATAGCTTGAGATGTGATATCCAACTCCTTCCGATTCCAATCCTGAGACCCTTCCTATATCATGAGATGTGATATCTCAATGCTTCTAATACCAAACCTGAGACCCGTCCTAAAACCAGATCCTTCCGTTTCCAATCCTGAGACCGTTCCTATAGCTTGAGATGTGATATCAAACTTCTTCCCATTCCAATCCTGAGATAGCTTGAGATGTGATATCCAACTCCATCCCATTCCAATCCTGAGACCCTTCCGATAGCATGAGATGTGATATCTCAATGCTTCTAATATCAAAACTGAGACCCTCCCTATAGTATGAGATGTGATATCTAAGTCCTTCCCATTCCTATCCTGAGACCCTTCCGAGAGCAGAGATGTGATATCTCAATGCTTATACCAAACCTGATGACCCTTCCTATGGCATGAGATGTGATATCCAACTGCTTCCCATTCCAATCCTGAGACCCTTCCTATAACATGAGATGTGATATCCAACTCCTTCCCATTCCATTCCTGAGACTCTTCCTGTAGCATGAGATGTGATATCTCAATGCTTCTAATACCAAACATGGGACCAGTCATATAGCATGAGATATGATATCCAAATCCTTCCCCTTCCAAACCTGAGACCCTTCCTTTAGCATGAGATGTGATATCCAACTCCTTCCCATTCCAACCTGCGATCCTTCCTATAGCATGAGAAGGGATATCCAACTCCTTCCCAATCCAATCCTGAGACCCTTCCAATAGCAGAGATGTGATATCTCAATGCTTATACCAAACCTGAGACCCTTCCTATAGCATGAGATGTGATATCCAACTCCTTCCCATTCCAATCCTGAGACCCTTCCTATAGCATGAGATGTGATATTTCAATGCGTCTATTAAACCTGAGACTCTTCCTTTAGCATGAGATGTGATATCCAAATCCTTCACATTCCAATCCTGAGACCCTTCCTATAGCATATGTGATATCTCAATGCTTCTAAAACCAAACATGAGAACCATCCTATAACATGAGATGTGAAATCCAAATCCTTCCCTTCCCAAATCTGAGACCCTTCTTATAGCTTTAGATGTGATATCTCAATGCTTCTAATACCAAACCTGAGACCCGTCCTAAAACATGAGATGTGAGATCCAAATCCTTCCCCTTCCAAACCTGACACCTTTCCTTTAGCATGAGATGTGATATCCAACTCCTTCCCATTCCAATCCTGAGACCCTTCTGAAAGCATGAGATGTGATATCTCAATGCTTCTAATATCAAACCTGAGAACCTCCCTATAGCATGAGATGTGATATCCAACTCCTTCCAATTCCAATACTGAGACCCTTCCAATAGCATATGTGATATCTCAATGCTTCTAATATCAAAACTGAGACCCTCCCTATAGCATGAGATGTGATATCCAGCTCCTTCCCATTACAATCCTGAGACTATTCCTATAACATGAGATGTGATATCTCTATGCTTCTAATAGCAAACCTGAGGCCCTTCCCGTAGTATATGTGATATCCAACTCCTTCCCATTCCAAACCTGTGACCCTTCCTGTAGCATGAAATGTGATTTCTCACCCCTTCCAATACCAAACCCGAGACCATTCCCACAGCCTGAGATTTGTAATCTCATTTCTTCCAATACCAAACCCGAGACCCTTCCGATAGGATGAGATTTACTATCTCACTCCTTAAAATAGCAAACTCGAGTCCCTTCCTAAAGGATGTGATTTGATTTCTCAGTGCTTCTAATGCCAAACCTGAGACCCTCCGTATAACAAGAGATATATCCAACTCCTTCCCATTCCAATACTGAGACTCTTCCGATAGCATGAGATGTGATATCTCAATGCTTCTAATACCAAACCTGAGACCCGTCCTAAAACATGAGATGTGAGATCCTAATCCTTCCCCTTCCAAACCTGAGACCATTCCTATAGCTTGAGATGTGATATCAAACTCCTTCCCATTCCAATCCTGAGATAGCTTGAGATGTGATATCCAACTCCATCCCATTCCAATCCTGAGACTCTTCTGATAGCATGAGATATGATATCTCAATGCTTCTAATATCAAAACTGAGACCCTCCCTATAGTATGAGATGTGATATCTAAGTCCTTCCCATTCCTATCCTGAGACCCTTCCGATAGCAGAGATGTGATATCTCAATGCTTATACCAAACCTGATGACCCTTCCTATGGCATGAGATGTGATATCCAACTCCTTCCCATTCCAAACCTGAGACCCTTCCGATAGCATGAGATGAGATATCTCAATGCTTCTAAAACCAAACATGAGAACCATCCTATAACATGAGATGTGAAATCCAAATCCTTCCCTTCCCAAACCTGAGAGCCTCCCTATAGCATGAGATGTGATATCCAAGTCCTTCCCATTTCAATCCTGAGACCCTTCCTATAGCATGAGAAGTGATATCTCAATGCTTATACCAAACCTGAGACCCTTCCTATAGCATGAGATGTGATATCCAACTCCTTCCCATTCCAATCCTGAGACCCTTCCTATAGCATGAGATGTGATATCTCAATGCTTCTACCAAAACTGAGACCCTTCCTTTAGCATCAGATGTGATATCCAACTCCTTCCCATTCCAATCCTGAGACCCTTCCTATAGCATGAGATGTGATATCTCAATGCTTCTAATACCAAACCTGAGATCCTTCCTATAACATGAGATGTGATATCCAACTCCTTCCCATTCCAATCCTGAGACCCTTCCTATAGCATGAGATGTGATATCTCAATGCTTCTAAAACCAAACCTGAGATCCTTCCTATAACATGAGATGTGATATCCAAATCCCTCCCCTTCCAAACCTGAGACCCTCCCTTTAGCATGAGATGTGATATCTCAATGCTTCTACCAAAACTGACACCCTTCCTTTAGCATCAGATGTGATATCCAACTCCTTCCCATTCCAATCCTGAGACCCTTCCTATAGCATGAGATGTGATATCCAACTCCTTCCCATTCCAACCTGAGACCCTTCCTATAGCATGAGATGGGATATCCAACTCCTTCCAAATCCAATCCTGATACCCTACCATGAGATGTGATATCCCAATGCTTCTACAAAACCTGAGACCCATACCATGGCATGAGATGTGATATCAAACTCCCGTCCTATACCATGAGACTTGATATCTCAATGCTTCTAATACCAAACCTGAGACCGGTCCAATAACATGAGATGTGATATCCAAATCCTTCCCCTTCCAAACCTTAGACCCTTCCTTTACCACGAGATGTGATATCCAAGTCCTTCCCATGCCATTCCTGAGACCCTTCCTATAGCCTGAGATGTGATATCTCAATGCTTCTAATACCAAACCTGAGACCCTTCCAATAACATGAGATGTGATATCCAAGTCCTTCCCATTCCAATCCTGAAACCCTTCCTAAAGCATGAGATGTGATATCTCAATGCTTCTAATACCAAACCTGAGACCTTTCCTATAACATGAATTGTAATATCCAAGTCCTTCCCATTCCAATCCTGAGACCCTTCCGATAGCAGAGATGTGATATCTCAATGCTTATACCAAACCTGAGACCCTTCCTATAACATGAGATGTGATATCCAAATCCTTCCCCTTCCAAACCTTAGACCCTCCCTTTAGCATGAGATGTGATATCCAACTCCTTCCCATTCCAATCCTGAGACCCTTCTGAAAGCATGAGATGTGACATCTCAATGCCTCTAATACCAAACCTGAGATCCTACCTCTAACATGAAATGTGATATCCAACTCCTTCCCCTTCCAACCCTGAGAGCCTTCCTATAGAATGAGATGTTATATCCAAGTCCTTCCCATTCCAATCCTGAGACCCTTCCTATAACATGAGATGTGATATCCAACTCCTTCCCATTCCAACCTTAGACCCTTCCTATAGCATGAGATGGGATATCCAACTCCTTCCAAATCCAATCCTGATACCATTCCGATAGCATGAGATGTGATATCCCAATGGCTCTACAAAACCTCAGACCCATACCATGGCATGAGATGTGATATCAAACTCCTTCCCATTCCAATCCTGAGACCCTTCATATAGCATGAGATGTGATATCCAACTCCTTCCCATTCCAATCCTGAGACCCTTCATATAGCATGAGATGTGATATCTCAATGCTTCTAATACCAAACCTGAGACCGGTCCTATAACATGAGATGTGATATCCAAATCCGTCCCCTTCCAAACCTGAGACCCTTCCTATAGCAGAGATGTGATATCTCAATGCTTATACCAAACCTGTGACCCTTCCTATGGCATTAGATGTCATATACAACTCCTTCCCATTCCAATCCTGAGACCCTTCCTATAGCATGTGATGGGATATCTCAATGCATATACCAAACCTGAGACCCTTCCTATAGCATGAGATGTGATATCCAACTCCTTCCCATTCCAAACCTTTGCTTCTATCAAACCTGAGACCCTTCCTTTAGCATGAGATGTGATATCCTACTCCTTCCCATTCCTATACTGAGACCCTTCCTATAACATGAGACGTGATATCCAACTCCTTCCCATTCCAAACCTTTGCTTCTATCAAACCTGAGACCCTTCCTTTAGCATGAGATGTGATATCCAACTCCTTCCCATTCCAATCCTGAGACTCTTCCTATAGCATGAGATGTGATAGCTCAATGCCTCTAAAACCAAACATGAGAACCATCCTATAACATGAGATGTGAAATCCAAATCATTCCCTTTCCAAACCTGAGACCCTTCCTATAGCTTCAGATGTGATATCAAACTCCTTCCCATTCAATGTGATATCCAACTCCTTCCCATTCCAATCCTGAGACCCTTCCTATACCTTGAGATGTGATATCTCAATGCTTCTAATACCAAACCTGAGACCCGTCCTAAAACATGAGATGTGAGATCCAAATCCTTCCCCTTCCAAACCTGAGACCTTTCCTTTAACATGAGGTGTCATATCCAACTCCTTCCCATTCCAAACCTGAGGCCCTTCCTATAGCATGAGATGTTATATCTCAATGCTTCTAAAACCAAACCTGAGAACCATCCTATAACATGTGAAATCCAAATCCTTCCCTTTCTAAACCTGAGACCCTTCCGATAGCATGAGATGTGATATCTCAATGCTTCGAAAACCAAACATGAGAACCATCCTATAACATGAGATGTGAAATCCAGATCCTTCCCTTTCCAAACCTGAGACCCTTCCTATAGCTTGAGGTGTGATATCAAACTCCTTCCCATTCCAATCCTGAGATAGCTTGAGATGTGATATCCAACTCCTTCCGATTCCAATCCTGAGACCCTTCCTATATCATGAGATGTGATATCTCAATGCTTCTAATACCAAACCTGAGACCCGTCCTAAAACCAGATCCTTCCGTTTCCAATCCTGAGACCGTTCCTATAGCTTGAGATGTGATATCAAACTTCTTCCCATTCCAATCCTGAGATAGCTTGAGATGTGATATCCAACTTCATCCCATTCCAATCCTGAGACCCTTCCGATAGCATGAGATGTGATATCTCAATGCTTCTAATATCAAAACTGAGACCCTCCCTATAGTATGAGATGTGATATCTAAGTCCTTCCCATTCCTATCCTGAGACCCTTCCGAGAGCAGAGATGTGATATCTCAATGCTTATACCAAACCTGATGACCCTTCCTATGGCATGAGATGTGATATCCAACTGCTTCCCATTCCAATCCTGAGACCCTTCCTATAACATGAGATGTGATATCCAACTCCTTCCCATTCCATTCCTGAGACTCTTCCTGTAGCATGAGATGTGATATCTCAATGCTTCTAATACCAAACATGGGACCAGTCATATAGCATGAGATATGATATCCAAATCCTTCCCCTTCCAAACCTGAGACCCTTCCTTTAGCATGAGATGTGATATCCAACTCCTTCCCATTCCAACCTGCGATCCTTCCTATAGCATGAGAAGGGATATCCAACTCCTTCCCAATCCAATCCTGAGACCCTTCCAATAGCAGAGATGTGATATCTCAATGCTTATACCAAACCTGAGACCCTTCCTATAGCATGAGATGTGATATCCAACTCCTTCCCATTCCAATCCTGAGACCCTTCCTATAGCATGAGATGTGATATCTCAATGCGTCTATTAAACCTGAGACTCTTCCTTTAGCATGAGATGTGATATCCAAATCCTTCTCATTCCAATCCTGAGACCCTTCCTATAGCATATGTGATATCTCAATGCTTCTAAAACCAAACATGAGAACCATCCTATAACATGAGATGTGAAATCCAAATCCTTCCCTTCCCAAATCTGAGACCCTTCTTATAGCTTGAGATGTGATATCTCAATGCTTCTAATACCAAACCTGAGACCCGTCCTAAAACATGAGATGTGAGATCCAAATCCTTCCCCTTCCAAACCTGACACCTTTCCTTTAGCATGAGATGTGATATCCAACTCCTTCCCATTCCAATCCTGAGACCCTTCTGAAAGCATGAGATGTGATATCTCAATGCTTCTAATATCAAACCTGAGAACCTCCCTATAGCATGAGATGTGATATCCAACTCCTTCCAATTCCAATACTGAGACCCTTCCAATAGCATATGTGATATTTCAATGCTTCTAATATCAAAACTGAGACCCTCCCTATAGCATGAGATGTGATATCCAACTCCTTCCCATTCCAATCCTGAGACTATTCCTATAACATGAGATGTGATATCTCTATGCTTCTAATAGCAAACCTGAGGCCCTTCCCGTAGTATATGTGATATCCAACTCCTTCTCACCCCTTCCAATACCAAACCCGAGACCATTCCCACAGCCTGAGATTTGTAATCTCATTTCTTCCAATACCAAACCCGAGACCCTTCCGATAGGATGAGATTTACTATCTCACTCCTTAAAATAGCAAACTCGAGTCCCTTCCTAAAGGATGTGATTTGATTTCTCAGTGCTTCTAATGCCAAACCTGAGACCCTCCGTATAACAAGAGATATATCCAACTCCTTCCCATTCCAATACTGAGACACTTCCGATAGCATGAGATGTGATATCTCAATGCTTCTAATACCAAACCTGAGACCCGTCCTAAAACATGAGATGTGAGATCCTAATCCTTCCCCTTCCAAACCTGAGACCATTCCTATAGCTTGAGATGTGATATCAAACTCCTTCCCATTCCAATCCTGAGATAGCTTGAGATGTGATATCCAACTCCATCCCATTCCAATCCTGAGACTCTTCTGATAGCATGAGATATGATATCTCAATGCTTCTAATATCAAAACTGAGACCCTCCCTATAGTATGAGATGTGATATCTAAGTCCTTCCCATTCCTATCCTGAGACCCTTCCGATAGCAGAGATGTGATATCTCAATGCTTATACCAAACCTGATGACCCTTCCTATGGCATGAGATGTGATATCCAACTCCTTCCCATTCCAAACCTGAGACCCTTCCGATAGCATGAGATGAGATATCTCAATGCTTCTAAAACCAAACATGAGAACCATCCTATAACATGAGATGTGAAATCCAAATCCTTCCCTTCCCAAACCTGAGAGCCTCCCTATAGCATGAGATGTGATATCCAAGTCCTTCCCATTCCAATCCTGAGACCCTTCCTATAGCATGAGAAGTGATATCTCAATGCTTATACCAAACCTGAGACCCTTCCTATAGCATGAGATGTGATATCCAACTCCTTCCCATTCCAATCCTGAGACCCTTCCTATAGCATGAGATGTGATATCTCAATGCTTCTACCAAAACTGAGACCCTTCCTTTAGCATCAGATGTGATATCCAACTCCTTCCCATTCCAATCCTGAGACCCTTCCTATAGCATGAGATGTGATATCTCAATGCTTCTAAAACCAAACCTGAGATCCTTCCTATACCATGAGATGTGATATCCAAATCCTTCCCCTTCCAAACCTGAGACCCTCCCTTTAGCATGAGATGTGATATCCAACTCCTTCCCATTCCAATCCTGAGACCCTTCCTATAGCATGAGATGTGATATCTCAATGCTTCTACCAAAACTGACACCCTTCCTTTAGCATCAGATGTGATATCCAACTCCTTCCCATTCCAATCCTGAGACCCTTCCTATAGCATGAGATGTGATATCCAACTCCTTCCCATTCCAACCTGAGACCCTTCCTATAGCATGAGATATGATATCCAACTCCTTCCAAATCCAAACCTGATACCCTTCCATGAGATGTGATATCCCAATGCTTCTACAAAACCTGAGACCCATACCATGGCATGAGATGTGATATCAAACTCCCGTCCTATACCATGAGACTTGATATCTCAATGCTTCTAATACCAAACCTGAGACCGGTCCAATAACATGAGATGTGATATCCAAATCCTTCCCCTTCCAAACCTTAGACCCTTCCTTTACCATGAGATGTGATATCCAAGTCCTTCCCATGCCATTCCTGAGACCCTTCCTATAGCCTGAGATGTGATATCTCAATGCTTCTAATACCAAACCTGAGACCCTTCCAATAACATGAGATGTGATATCCAAGTCCTTCCCATTCCAATCCTGAAACCCTTCCTAAAGCATGAGATGTGATATCTCAATGCTTCTAATACCAAACCTGAGACCTTTCCTATAACATGAATTGTAATATCCAAGTCCTTCCCATTCCAATCCTGAGACCCTTCCGATAGCAGAGATGTGATATCTCAATGCTTATACCAAACCTGAGACCCTTCCTATAACATGAGATCTGATATCCAAATCCTTCCCCTTCCAAACCTTAGACCCTCCCTTTAGCATGAGATGTGATATCCAACTCCTTCCCATTCCAATCCTGAGACCCTTCTGATAGCATGAGATGTGACATCTCAATGCCTCTAATACCAAACCTGAGATCCTACCTCTAACATGAAATGTGATATCCAACTCCTTCCCCTTCCAACCCTGAGAGCCTTCCTATAGAATGAGATGTTATATCCAAGTCCTTCCCATTCCAATCCTGAGACCCTTCCTATAACATGAGATGTGATATCCAACTCCTTCCCATTCCAACCTTAGACCCTTCCTATAGCATGAGATGGGATATCCAACTCCTTCCAAATCCAATCCTGATACCCTTCCGATAGCATGAGATGTGATATCCCAATGCCTCTACAAAACCTCAGACCCATACCATGGCATGAGATGTGATATCAAACTCCTTCCCATTCCAATCATGAGACGCTTCCTATAGCTTGAGATGTGATATCCAACTCCTTCCCATTCCAATTCTGAGACCCGTCCTATACCATGAGACTTGATATTTCAATGCTTCTAATACCAAACCTGAGACCTGTCCTATAACATGAGATGTGATATCCAAATCCTTCCCATTCCAATCCTGAGACTCTTCCTATAGCATGAGATGTGATAGCTCAATGCTTCTAAAACCAAACATGAGAACCATCCTATAACATGAGATGTGAAATCCAAATCATTCCCTTTCCAAACCTGAGACCCTTCCTATAGCTTCAGATGTGATATCAAACTCCTTCCCATTCAATGTGATATCCAACTCCTTCCCATTCCAATCCTGAGACCCTTCCTATACCTTGAGATGTGAAATCTCAATGCTTCTAATACCAAACCTGAGAACCATCCTATAACATGTGAAATCCAAATCCTTCCCTTTCTAAACCTGAGACCCTTCCGATAGCATGAGATGTGATATCTCAATGCTTCGAAAACCAAACATGAGAACCATCCTATAACATGAGATGTGAAATCCAGATCCTTCCCTTTCCAAACCTGAGACCCTTCCTATAGCTTGAGGTGTGATATCCAACTCCTTCCCATTCCAAACCCGAGACCCTTCCTATAGCATGAGATTTTATATCTTAATGCTTCTAAAACCAAACCTGACAACCATCCTATATATAACATGTGAAATCCAAATCCTTCCCTTTCCAAACCTGAGACCCTTCCGATAGCATATGTGATATCTCAATGCTTCTAAAACCAAACATGAGAACCATCCTATAACATTAGATGTGAAATCCAGATCCTTCCGTTTCCAATCCTGAGACCGTTCCTATAGCTTGAGATGTGATATCAAACTTCTTCCCATTCCAATCCTGAGATAGCTTGAGATGTGATATCCAACTCCATCCCATTCCAATCCTGAGACCCTTCCGATAGCATGAGATGTGATATCTCAATGCTTCTAATATCAAAACTGAGACCCTCCCTATAGTATGAGATGTGATATCTAAGTCCTTCCCATTCCTATCCTGAGACCCTTCCGAGAGCAGAGATGTGATATCTCAATGCTTATACCAAACCTGATGACCCTTCCTATGGCATGAGATGTGATATGCAACTGCTTCCCATTCCAATCCTGAGACCCTTCCTATAACATGAGACGTGATATCCAACTCCTTCCCATTCCAATCCTGAGACTCTTCCTGTAGCATGAGATGTGATCTCAATTCTTCTAATACCAAACATGGGACCAGTCATATAGCATGAGATATGATATCCAAATCCTTCCCCTTCCAAACCTGAGACCCTTCCTTTAGCATGAGATGTGATATCCAACTCCTTCCCATTCCAACCTGCGATCCTTCCTATAGCATGAGAAGGGATATCCAACTCCTTCCCAATCCAATCCTGAGACCCTTCCAATAGCAGAGATGTGATATCCCAATGCTTCTAATACCAATCCTGAGACCCTTCCTATAGCACGACATGTGATATCGAACTTCCCATTCCAATCCTGAGACTCAGACCTCCCCGTCTAACCTTCTCACCACTCCTAGCTCCCGGATTGATCATGCATTCCTGCTGTCTCTTCTCTCCCTTCTTCTGCTTCCTTTCCTCTCTCCTTCCTCATCTGCCCTAGGTCAGGCTCCTTCTACACCTCCGCAGGGATTACTGATTTGTACCCCTCCCCACTCTCAACTCTCACTCAGTTTCAAACACTCATTTGCCATTTCCTGGAAGAACCCGACCTGGATGTCCTTGGTCTAACCGAGACATGGTTGACGGCCAGCGCTGTCTTGAGCTTAGACACTTTCCTCCCTGATGACAAGTTCCTCTCCATGCCCAGATCCAACCGTTCTTGAGGGGGAGTATCCTTGATTCCTGTCGTAAATTGCTTTCCTTTACAGGTCGCCTCCTCTCACGAATGCCTTCTGTGCATGCATTCTCTCTTTCCTGGCCATTCTCTCACCGTGGCTATTTGCCTACCCCCTTCCTCTCTTAGTGGATGGACTTCTCCATCCCAGCCTCCTACCACTCAACTCCGCCTACTTGTAGAATTTAACATGAACCTGTATGCTACCTGACCTGGACTTTTACGAAATCTGCAACTGTTCATGTCGCTGGCCCTACACATTGCAGGGAATACTCAGGATTTTCTGATCTCAGACCTCCCCCTCTGTAACCCTCTCAACAATCCTCTCCCGTGGTGATCAAGTTCTCATCTCCAAAGAAGGCTAACTACCAGCTGTCCCTCCTCAGAGGAGTTCTCCCTTTCTGTCCCTGCTCCCTGCACCGTTTCGCATTGCAAACACTCGTTTCCCTGCTCTCTGGTTTAGACGCTTTTCCTTCTCAGAGGCCTCTTCCTTTCTGTCCCTGTCCCCTGCACCGTTTCGCGTTGCAAACACTCGCTTCCCAGCTCTCTGGTCTAGGCGCGGTTCCTCCTCAGAGGCGTTCTTTTCTGTCCCTGCTGCCTGCAGTTTCGCGTTGCAAATACTCGCTTCCCAGCTCTGGTTTAGAAGCGTGTTCCAAGCCTTCTCTCCTCTTCCCGCTGCCTTCAAATCAACAAATGAGCTCCACAAGATACACAGTGCTCAGAATGCTTTATAACACCCATTATTCAACATATAGCCGTAACCCGCTAGACGTATTGAAACGTGCTGTAAACTAGCAAAAACAGCTAGCAACCTCGCGTTTTTGTAAATGCGAATTCTGATGCGTTCCCATGTATGAACTGTGTCCGTGCGTTTGTTGTCGAATACTGAATGTTTTAATCACTGTTCTCCCATACTAGGGGGGCGTCAAAATCTACTGTTCACAGGCTGAATGTATACGGCTGAAATCTTCAAGGCATTATCAGCTTTCCTGACTGTTTTGGAACGTATATTTGCCATCTGTTAATGCAGTCGCCCTGTGGTCATCGTCCCTTTTAGTTTACAGGCTGCACTCCCCTGGTGATCACATTCTCCTCTCCAGAGCAGGCTACCAGCTGCTACTCCTCAGAGGCGTTCCTCCTTTCTGTCCCTGCTCCCTGCACCATTTCGCGATGCATGTACTCGCTTCCCAGATCTCTGGTTTAGAAGCGTGTTCCCTGCCTTCTCTCCTCTACCTACAGCCTTCCAAAGAGCTCCACAAGATAGTGTTCAGAATGCTTTATAACCCCATTATTCAACATATAGCTGTAACACGCTAGACGTATTGAAACGTGCTAAAAACTAGCAAAAATAGCTAGAAAATGTACTTCCCTCGCGTTTTTGTAAATGCGAATTCTGGTGGGTTCCCATGTTGTATGTACGGTGTCCGTGCGTTTGTTGTCGAATCCTGAAGTTGTTCACCCATACTAGGGGGTGGGGGGTCAACATCTACTGTTCACAGGCTGAATGTATACGGCTGAAATCTTCACTGCATTATCAGCTTTCCTGACTGTTTTGGAACGTGTATTTGCCATCTGTTAATGCAGTCGCCCTGTGTTCATCGTCCCTTCTAGTTTACAGGCTGCACTCCCCTGGTGATCACATTCTCCTTTCCAGAGCAGGCTAACTACCAGCTGCTCCTCTTCCTAGGCGTTCATCCTTTCTGTCCCTGCTCCCTGCACAGTTTCGCGTTGCATGTACTCGCTTCCCAGCTCTCTGGTTTAGATGCGTGTTCCCTCAGTTCTCTCCTCTTCCTACAGCCTTCCAATGTGCTCCACAAGATAGTGTTCAGAATGCTTTATATAACACCCATTATTCAAAATATAGCCGTAATCAGCTAGACGTAATGAAACGTGCTAAAAACTAGCAAAAACAGCTAGAAAATGTACTTTCCTCGCGTTTTGGTAAATGCGAATTCTGGTGGATTCCCATTTTGTACTCTGTTCGTGCGTTTGTTCAGTCGAATCCTGTTCTTTTGAACCACTCTTCTCCCATACAAGGGAGGATTAAAATGTGTTGTTCACAGGCGGAATGTATACTACTGAAATGCTCACTTCCCTGCTCTCTGGTTTAGACGCGTGTACCCTGCATATACCAAAACGCAGGGAAGTACATTTTCTAGCTGTTTTTGCTAGTTTTTAGCACGTTTCAATACGTCTAGCGGTTTACAGCTATATGTTGAATAATGGGTGTTATAAAGCATTCTGAACACTGTATCTTGTGGAGCTCATTGGAAGGCTATAGGAAGAGGAGAGAAGGCAGGGAACATGCATCTAAACGAGAGCTGGGAAGCGAGTACATGCAACGCGAAACGGTGCAGGGAGCAGGGAAAGAAAGGATGAACGCCTATGAGGAGCAGCCGGTAGTTAGCCTGCTCTGGAGAGGAGAATGTGATCACCAGGGGAGTGCAGCCTGTAAACTAGAAGGGACGATGAACACAGGCCGACTGTATTAACAGATGGCAAATACACGTTCCAAAACAGTCAGGAAAGCTGGTAGTGCAGTGAAGATTTCAGCCGTATACATTCAGCCTGTGAACAGTAGATGTTGACCCCCCACCCGCTAGTATGGGAGAACAGTGGTTAAAAACTTCAGGATTCGACAACAAACGCACGGCCACAGTACATACAACATGGGAACCCACCAGAATTCGCATTTACCAATACGCGAGGAAAGGACATTTTCTAGCTATTTTTGCTAGTTTTTAGCACTTTTCAATATGTCTAGCGAGTTACAACTATATCTTGAATAATGGGTGTTATAAAGCATTCTGAGCACCGTGTATCTTTTGAAGCTCATTTGTTGATTTGAAGGCAGCGGGAAGAGGAGAGAAGGCAGGAAACACGCGTCTAAACCAGAGAGCTGGGAAACGAGTGCTTGCAACGCGAAACGGTGCAGGGAGCTGGGACCGAAAGGGAGAACTCCTCTGAGGAGGAACAGCTGGTAGTTAGCCTTCTTTGGAGATGAGAAATTGATTACCACGGGAGAGGATTGTTGAGAGGGTTACAGAGGGGGAGGTCAGAGATCAGAAAATCATGAGTATTCCCTGCAGTGTGTAGGGCCAGCGACATGAGTTGCAGATCTCGTAAAAGTCCGGGTCAGGAAGCATAGAGGTTCATGTTGAATTCTCCAAGTAGGCGGAGTTGCGTGGTAGGAGGCTAGGATGGAGAAGTCCATCCACTGAGAGAGGAAGCGGGTAGGCAAATAGTCAGGGTGAGAGAATTGCCAGGAAAGAGAGCATGCATGCAGACAAAGCAATCGTGAGAGGAGTCGGCCTGCAAAGGAAAGCAATTTACTACAGGAATCAAGGATACTCCCCCCTCAAGAACGGTTGGATCTGGGCATGGAGAGGAACTTGTCATCAGGGAGGAAAGTGTCAAAGCTCGAGACCGCGCTGGCCGTCAACCATGTCTCGGGTAGACCAAGGACATCAAGGTCGGGTTCTTCCAGGAAATGGCAGATGTCAGATGAGTGTTTGACACTGAGTGAGAGTTGAGAGTGGGTAGGGGTACAAATCAGTAATCCCTGCAGAGGTGTAGAAGGAGCCTGACCTAGAGCAGATGAGGAAGGAGAGAGGAAAGGAAGCAGAAGAAGGGAGAGAAGAGACAGCAGGAGTGCATGATCAATCCGGGAGCTAGGAGTGGTGAGAAGGTTAGACGGGGAGGTCTGAGTCTCAGGATTGAAATGGGAAGTTCGATATCACATGTCATGCTATAGGAAGGGTCTCAGGATTGGTATTAGAAGCATTGGGATATCACATCTCATGCTATAGGGAGGTTCTCAGGTTTGATATTAGAAGCATTGAGATGTCACATCTCATGCTATCGGAAGGGTCTCAGGATTGGAATGGGAAGGAGTTGGATATCACATCTCATGCTAAAGGAAAGGTCTCAGGTTTGGAAGGGAAATGATTTGGATCTCACATCTCATGTTTTAGGACGGGTCTCAGGTTTGGTTTTAGAAGCATTGAGATATCACATATGGTATAATAAGGGTCTCGGGATTGGAATGGGAAGGAGTTGGATATCACATCTCAAGCTATCTCAGGATTGGAATGGGAAGGAGTTTGATATCACATCTCAAGCTATAGGAAGGGTCTCAGGATTGGAATGGGAATGAGTTGGATATCACATCTCATGCTATAGGAAGGGTCTCAGATTTGCTATAAGCATTGAGATATCACATCTCATGCTATAGGAAGGGCCTCAGGATTGGAATGGGAAGGAATTGTCTATGACATCTCGGGCCATAGGAAGGGTCTCAGGTTTGGTATAAGCATTGAGATATCACATCTCTGCTATCGGATGGGTCTCAGGATTGGAATGGGAAGGAGTTGGATATCCCATCTCATGTTATAGGAAGGGTCTCAGGTTTGTTATTAGAAGCATTGAGATATCACATCTCATGCTATAGGAAGGGTCTCAGGATTGTAATGGGAAGAACTTGGATGTTACATCTCATGCTATAGGGAGGGTCTCAAGTTTGATATTACAAGCATTGAGATATCAAGTCTCATGGTATAGGAAGGGTCTCAGAATTGGAATGGGAAGGAGATGGATATCACATCTCAAGCTATAGGAAGGGTCTCAGGATTGGAATGGGAAGGAGATTGATATCACATCTCATGCCATAGTATGGGTCTCGGGTTTGGTAGAAGATTTGGAATATGACATCTCATGCTATCAGAAGGGTATCAGTATTGGATTTGGAAGGAGTTGGATATCCCATCTCGTGCTATAGGAAAGGTCTCAGGTTGGAATGGGAAGGAGTTGGATATCACTTCTCATGTTATAGGAAGGGTCTCAGGATTGGAATGGGAAGGCATTGGATATAATATCTCATGGAAGGGTGTCAGAATTGGAATGCAAAGGAGTTGGATATCACATATGTTATAGGAAAGATCTCAGGTTTGGTATTAGAAGCAATGAGACATCACATCTCATGTTATAGGAAGGGTCTCAGGATTGGAATGGGAAGTAGTTGGATATCACATCTCATGCTATAGGAAGGGTCTCAGGTTTGGTATAAGTATTGAGGTATCACATCTCATGCTATAGGAATGGTCTCAGGATTGGAATGGGTAGGAGTTGGATATCACATCTCATGCTATCGGAAAGGTCTCAGGATTGGAATGTGAATGATTTGGATATCACATCTCATGTTATAGGAAGGATCTCAGGTTTGGTATTAGAAGCATTGAGATATCACATCTCATGCTATCGGAAGTATCTCAGGTTTGGTATTAGAGGCATTGAGATATCACATCTCATGCTATCATAAGGGTCTCAGGATTGGAATGGGAAGGAGTTGGATAGCACATCTCATGCTAAAGGGAGGGTCTCAGGTTTGGAAGGGGAAGGATTTGGATATCACATCACATGTTATAGGAAGGATCTCAGGTTTGGTATTAGAAGCATTGAGATATCACATCTCATGCTATCGGAAGGGTCTCAGGATTGGAATGGGAAGGAGTTGGATATCCCATCTCATGTTATAGGACTGGTCTCAGGTTTGGTATTAGAAGCATTGAGATATCACATTGCATGCTGTAGGAAGGGTCTCAGGTTTGGAATGGGAAGGAGTTGGATATTACATTCTTGCAATAGGAAGGGTCTCAGGATTGGAATGGGAAGGATTGGATATCACATCTCATGCTATAGGAAGGGTTTCAGGTTTGTTATAAGCAGTGAGAAACATCTCATGCTATAGGAAGTGTCTCAGGATTGGAATGGGAAGGAGTTGGATATCACATCTCATGCTATAGGAAGGGTCTCAGGTTTGGAAGGGGAAGCAGTTGGATATCCCATCTCATGTTATAGGACTGGTCTCAGGTTTGGTATTAGAAGCATTGAGATATCACATCTCATGCTATAGGAATGGTCTCAGGATTGGAATGGGAGGAGTTGGATATTACATTCTTGCTATAGGAAGGGTCTCATGTTTGGAATGGGAATGAGTTGGATATCACATATGCTATAGGAAAGGTCTCAGCTTTGGAACGGGAAGGAGTTGGATATCACATCTCATGATATAGGAAGGGTCTCAGGTTTGGTATAAGCATTGAGATATAATATCTCTGCTATCGGAAGTGTCTCAGGATTGGAATGGGAAGGAGTTGGATATCCCATCTCATGTTATATGACGAGTCTCAGGACTCAGGATTGGAATGGAAAGGAGTTGTATATGACATCTCATGCCATAGGAAGGGTCTCAGGTTTGGTATAAGCATTGAGATATCACATCTCTGCTATCGGAAGGGTCTCAGGATTGGAATGGGAAAGACTTGGATATCACATCTCATGCTAAAGGGAGGGTCTCAGGTTTGGAAGGTGAAGGATTTGGATATCACATCTCATGTTATAGGAAGGATCTCAGGTTCGGTATTAGAAGCATTGAGATATCACATCTCATGCTATCGGAAGGATCTCAGGTTTGGTATTAGAGGCATTGAGATATCACTTCTCTTGCTATCAGAAGGGTCTCAGGATTGGAATGGGAAGGAGTTGGATATCACATCTCATGCTAAAGGGAGGGTCTCAGGTTTGGAAGGGGAAGGATTTGGATATCACATCTCATGTTATAGGAAGGATCACAGGTTTGGTATTAGAAGCATTGAGATATCACATCTCATGCTATCAGAAGGGTCTCATGATTGGAATGGGAAGGAGTTGGATATCACATTTCATGCTAAAGGGAGGGTCTACGGTTCGGAAGGGGAAGGATTTGGATATCTCATCTCATGTTATAGGAAGGATCTCAGGTTTGGTATTAGAAGCATTGAGATATCACATCTCATGCTATCGGAAGGGTCTCAGGTTTGGTATAAGCATTGAGATATCACATCTCATGCTATAGGAAGGGTCTCAGGATTGGAATGGGAAGGACTTGGATATCACATCTCATGTTATAGGAAGGGTCTCAGGTTTGGTATTAGAAGCATTGAGATATCACATCTCATGCTATAGGAAGGGTATCAGGAATGGAATGGGAAGGAGCTGGATATCACATCTCATGATAAAGGAAGGGTCTAAGGTTTGGAAGGGGAAGGATTTGGATATCACATCTCATGTTATTGGACCGGTCTCAGGTTTGGTATTAGAAGCATTGAGATAACAAGTCTCATGGTATAGGACGGGAGTTTGATATCACATCTCATGCCATGGTATGGGTCTCAGGTTTTGTAGAAGCATTGGGATATCACATCTCATGCTATCGGAAGGGTATCAGGATTTGATTTGGAAGGAGTTGGATATCCCATCTCATGCTATAGGAAGGGTCTCAGGTTGGAATAGGAAGGAGTTGGATATCACATCTCATGTTATAGGAAGGGTCTCAGGATTGGAATGGGAAGGACTTGGATATCACATCTCATGCTGTAGGAAGGCTCTCAGGTTTGGAAAGGGAAGGAGTGGGCTATCACATTTCATGTTAGAGGTAGGATCTCAGGTTTGGTATTAGAGGCATTGAGATATCACATCTCATGCTATCAGAAGGGTATCAGGATTGGAATGGGAAGAAGTTGGATATCACATCTCATGCTAAAGGGAGGGTCTCAGGTTTGGAAGGGGAAGGATTTGGATATCACATCTCATGTTATAGGAAGGATCTCAGGTTTGGTATTAGAAGCATTGAGAAATCACAACTCATGCTATCGGAAGGATCTCAGGTTTGGTATTAGAAGCATTGAGATATCACATCTCATGCTATAGGAAGGGTCCCAGGATTGGAATGGGAAGGAGTTGGATATCACATCTCATGTTATAGGAAGGATCTCAGGTTTGGTATTAGAAGCATTGAGATATCACATCTCATGCTATAGGAAGGGTCTCAGGATTGGAATGGGAAGGAGTTGGATATCACATCTCATGCTAAAGGAAGGGTCTCAGTTTTGGTAGAAGCATTGAGATATCACATCTCATGCTATAGGAAGGGTCTCAGGATTGGAATGGGAAGGAGTTGGATATCACATCTCATGCTATAGGAAGGGTCTCAGGTTTGGTATAAGCATTGAGATATCACATCTCTGCTATTGGAAGGGTCTCAGGATTGGAATGGGAAGGACTTAGATATCACATCTCATGCTATAGGGAGGGTCTCAGTTTTGATATTAGAAGCATTGAGATATCACATCTCATGCTATCGGAAGGGTCTCAGGATTGGAATGGGAGGAGCTGGATATCACATCTCATGCTATAGGAAGGGTCTCAGGTTTGGTAGAAGCATTGAGATATCACATCTCATGCTATAGGAAGAGTCTCAGGTTTGGGAAGGGAAGGATTTGGATTTCACATCTCATGTTATAGGATGGTTCTCATGTTTGGTTTTTGAAGCATTGAGATATCACATCTCATGCTATCGGAAGGGTCTCAGGTTTGGAATGGGAAGTAGTTGGATATCCCATCTCATGCTATAAGAAGGGTCTCAGCTTGGAATGGGAAGGAGTTGGATTTCACATCTCATGTTATAGGAAAGGTCTCAGGATTGGAATGGGAAATACTTCGATATCACATCTCATGCTATAGGAAGGCTCTCAGGTTTGGAAGGGGAAGGAGTTGGGTATCACATTTCATGTTAGAGGTAGGATCTCAGGTTTGGTATTAGAGGCATTGAGATATCACATCTCATGCTATCAGAAGGGTCTCAGGATTGGAATGGGAAGGAGTTTGATATCACATCTCATGCTAAAGAGAGGGTCTCAGTTTTGGAAGGGGAAGGATTTGGATATCACATCTCGTGTTATAGGAATGATCTCAGGTTTGGTATTAGAAGAATTGAGATATCACATCTCATGCTATCGGAAGGATCTCAGGTTTGGTATTAGAAGCATTGAAATATCACATCTCATGCTATCAGAACGGTCTCAGGATTGGAATGGGAAGGAGTTTTATATGACATCTCATGCCATAGGAAGGATCTCAGGTTTGGTATTAGAAGCATTGAGACATCACATCTCATGTTATAGGAAGGGTCTCAGGATTGGAATGGGAAGGAGTTGGATATCACATCTTATGCTATAGGAATGGTCTCAGGTTTGGTATAAGCATTGATATATCACATCTCATGCTATAGGAAGGGTCTCAGGATTGGAATGGGAAGGAGTTGTATATGACATCTCATTCCATAGGAAGGGTCTCAGGTTTGGTATAAGCATTGAGATATCACATCTCTGCTATCGGAAGGGTCTCAGGATTGGAATGGGAAGGAGTTGGATATCCCATCTTATGTTATAGGAAGGGTCTCAGGTTTGATATTAGAAGCATTGAGATATCACATCTCATGTCATAGGAAGGGTCTCAGGACTGGAATGGGAAGGACTTGGATATCACATCTCATGCTATAGGGAGGGTCTCACGTTTGGAAAGGGAAGGAGTTGGATATCACATTTCATGTCAGAGGTAGGATCTCAAGTTTGGTATTAGAGGCATTGAGATATCACATCTCATGCTATCAGAAGGGTCTCAGGATTGGAATGGGAAGGAGTTGTATATGACATCTCATGCCATAGGAAGGGTCTCAGGTTTGGTATAAGCATTGAGATATCACATCTCTGCTATCGGAAGGGTCTCAGGATTGGAATGGGAAGGACTTGGATATCACATCTCATGCTAAAGGGAGGGTCTCAGGTTTGGAAGGTGAAGGATTTGGATATCACATCTCATGTTATAGGAAGGATCTCAGGTTCGGTATTAGAAGCATTGAGATATCACATCTCATGCTATCGGAAGGATCTCAGGTTTGGTATTAGAGTCATTGAGATATCACATCTCATGCTATCAGAAGGGTATCAGGATTGGAATGGGAAGGAGTTGGATATCACATCTCATGCTAAAGGGAGAGTCTCAGGTTTGGAAGGGGAAGGATTTGGATATCACATCTCATGTTATAGGAAGGATCACAGGTTTGGTATTAGAAGCATTGAGATATCACATCCCATGCTATCAGAAGGGTCTCAGGATTGGAATGGGAAGGAGTTGGATATCACATTTCATGCTAAAGGGAGGGTCTACGGTTCGGAAGGGGAAGGATTTGGATATCACATCTCATGTTATAGGAAGGATCTCAGGTTTGGTATTAGAAGCATTGAGATATCACATCTCATGCTATCGGAAGGGTCTCAGGTTTGGTATAAGCATTGAGATATCACATCTCTGCTATCGGAAGGGTCTCAGGATTGGAATGGGAAGGACTTGGATATCACAATTCATGTTATAGGAAGGGTCTCAGGTTTGGTATAAGCATTGCGATATCACATCTCATGCTATAGGAAGGGTCTCAGGATTGGAATGGGAAGGAGTTGTATATGACATCTCATGCCATAGGAAGGGTCTCAGGTTTGGTATTAGAAGCATTGAGACATACCATCTCATGTTATAGGAAGGGTCTCAGGACTGGAATGGGAAGGACTTGGATATCACATCTCATGCTAAAGGGAGGGTCTCAGGTTTGGAAGGTGAAGGATTTGGATATCACATCTCATGTTATAGGAAGGATCTCAGGTTCGGTATTAGAAGCATTGAGATATCACATCTCATGCTATCGGAAGGATCTCAGGTTTGGTATTAGAGGCATTGAGATATCACATCTCATGCTATCAGAAGGGTCTCAGGATTGGAATGGGAAGGAGTTGGATATCACATCTCATGCTAAAGGGAGGGTCTCAGGTTTGGAAGGGGAAGGATTTGGATATCACATCTCATGTTATAGGAAGGATCACAGGTTTGGTATTAGAAGCATTGAGATATCACATCTCATGCTATCAGAAGGGTCTCAGGATTGGAATGGGAAGGAGTTGGATATCACATTTCATGCTAAAGGGAGGGTCTACGGTTCGGAAGGGGAAGGATTTGGATATCACATCTCATGTTATAGGAAGGATCTCAGGTTTGGTATTAGAAGCATTGAGATATCACATCTCATGCTATCGGAAAGGTCTCAGGTTTGGTATAAGCATTGAGATATCACATCTCTGCTATCGGAAGGGTCTCAGGATTGGAATGGGAAGGACTTGGATATCACAATTCATGTTATAGGAAGGGTCTCAGGTTTGGTATAAGCATTGCGATATCACATCTCATGCTATAGGAAGGGTCTCAGGATTGGAATGGGAAGGAGTTGTATATGACATCTCATGCCATAGGAAGGGTCTCAGGTTTGGTATTAGAAGCATTGAGACATACCATCTCATGTTATAGGAAGGGTCTCAGGACTGGAATGGGAAGGACTTGGATATCACATCTCATGCTAAAGGGAGGGTCTCAGGTTTGGAAGGTGAAGGATTTGGATATCACATCTCATGTTATAGGAAGGATCTCAGGTTCGGTATTAGAAGCATTGAGATATCACATCTCATGCTATCGGAAGGATCTCAGGTTTGGTATTAGAGGCATTGAGATATCACATCTCATGCTATCAGAAGGGTCTCAGGATTGGAATGGGAGGGAGTTGGATATCACATCTCATGCTAAAGGGAGGGTCTCAGGTTTGGAAGGGGAAGGATTTGGATATCACATCTCATGTTCTAGGAAGGATCACAGGTTTGGTATTAGAAGCATTGAGATATCACATCTCATGCTATCAGAAGGGTCTCAGGATTGGAATGGGAAGGAGTTGGATATCACATTTCATGCTAAAGGGAGGGTCTACGGTTCGGAAGGGGAAGGATTTGGATATCACATCTCATGTTATAGGAAGGATCTCAGGTTTGGTATTAGAAGCATTGAGATATCACATCTCATGCTATCGGAAGGGTCTCAGGTTTGGTATAAGCATTGAGATATCACATCTCTGCTATCGGAAGGGTCTCAGGATTGGAATGGGAAGGACTTGGATATCACAATTCATGTTATAGGAAGGGTCTCAGGTTTGGTATTAGAAGCATTGAGATATCACATCTCATGCTATAGGAAGGGTCTCAGGTTTGGTATTAGAAGCATTGAGATATCACATCTCATGCTATAGGAAGGGTCCCAGGATTGGAATGGGAAGGAGTTGGATATCACATCTCATGTTATAGGAAGGATCTCAGGTTTGGTATTAGAAGCATTGAGATATCACATCTCATGCTATAGGAAGGGTCTCAGGATTGGAATGGGAAGGAGTTGGATATCACATCTCATGCTAAAGGAAGGGTCTCAGTTTTGGTAGAAGCATTGAGATATCACATCTCATGCTATAGGAAGGGTCTCAGGATTGGAATGGGAAGGAGTTGGATATCACATCTCATGCTATAGGAAGGGTCTCAGGTTTGGTATAAGCATTGAGATATCACATCTCTGCTATTGGAAGGGTCTCAGGATTGGAATGGGAAGGACTTAGATATCACATCTCATGCTATAGGGAGGGTCTCAGTTTTGATATTAGAAGCATTGAGATATCACATCTCATGCTATCGGAAGGGTCTCAGGATTGGAATGGGAGGAGCTGGATATCACATCTCATGCTAAAGGAAGGGTCTCAGGTTTGGAAGGGGAAGGATTTGGATATCACATCTCATGTTATAGGACGGGTCTCAGGTTTGGTATTAGAAGCATTGAGATATCACATCTCATGCTATAGGAAGTGTGTCAGGATTGGAATGGGAAGGAGTTGGATATCACATCTCATGCTATAGGAAGGGTTTCAGGTTTGGTAGAAGCATTGAGATATCACATCTCATGCTATAGGAAGAGTCTCAGGTTTGGGAAGGGAAGGATTTGGATTTCACATCTCATGTTATAGGATGGTTCTCATGTTTGGTTTTTGAAGCATTGAGATATCACATCTCATGCTATCGGAAGGGTCTCAGGTTTGGAATGGGAAGTAGTTGGATATCACATCTCATGTTATAGGAAGGATCTCAGGTTTGGTATTAGAAGCATTGAGATATCACATCTCATGCTATAGGAAGGGTCTCCGGATTGGAATGTGAAGGATTTGGATATCACATCTCATGCCATAGGAAGGGTCTCAGGTTTGGTATAAGCATTGACATATCACATCTCTGCTATCGGAAGGGTCTTAGGATTGGATTGGGAAGGAGTTGGATATCCCTTCTCATACTATAGGGTCTCAGGTTGGAATGGGAAGGAGTTGGATATCACATCTCATGTTATAGGAAGGGTCTCAGGATTGGAATGGGAAGGATTTGGATATCACATCTCTTGCTATAGGAAGGGTCTAAGGTTTTTTATTAGAAACATTGAGATATCACATCTCATGCTATAGGAAGGGTTTTAGGATTGGAATGGGAAGGATTTGGATATCACATCTCATGCTAAAGGAAGGGTCTCAGGTTTGGAAGGGGAAGGATTTGGATATCATATCTCATGTTATAGGACGGGTCCCAGGTTTGGTATTAGAAGCATTGAGATATCACATCTCATGGTATAGGAAGGGTCTCAGGGTTGGAAGGGGAAGGATTTGGATATCACATCTCATGTTATAGGAAGGATCTCAGGTTTGGTCTTAGAAGCATTGAGATATCACATCTCATGCTATAGGAAGGTTCTCAGGATTGGAATGGGAAGGAGTTGGATATCACATCTCATGCTATAGGAAGGGTCTCAGGAATGGAATGGGAAGGAGTTTTATATGACATCTCATGCCATAGGAAGAATCTCAGGTTTAGTATTAGAAGCATTGAGACATACCATCTCATGTTATATGAAGGGTCTCAGGATTGGAATGGGAAGGAGTTGTATATGACATCTCATGCCATAGGAAGGGTCTCAGGTTTAGTATAAGCATTGAGATATCACATCTCTGCTATTGGAAGGGTCTCAGGATTGTAATGGGAAGGAGTTGGATATTTCTTCTTATGTTATAGGAAGGGTGTCAGGTTTGGTATTAGAAGCATTGAGATATCACATCTCATGCTATAGGAAGGGTCTCAGGAATGGAATGGGTAGGAGTTGGATATCACATCTCATGATAAAGGAAGGGTCTAAGGTTTGGAAGGGGAAGGATTTGGATATCACATCTCATGTTATTGGACCGGTCTCAGGTTTGGTATTAGAAGCATTCAGATATCAAGTCTCATGGTATAGGACGGGAGTTTGATATCACATCTCATGCCATGGTATGGGTCTCAGGTTTTGTAGAAGCATTGGGATATCACATCTCATGCTATCTGAAGGGTATCAGGATTGGATTTGGAAGGAGTTGGATATCCCATCTCATGCTATAGGAAGGGTCTCAGGTTGGAATAGGAAGGAGTTGGATATCACATCTCATGTTATAGGAAGGGTCTCAGGATTGGAATGGGAAGGACTTGGATATCACATCTCATGCTGTAGGAAGGCTCTCAGGTTTGGAAAGGGAAGGAGTGGGCTATCACATTTCATGTTAGAGGTAGGATCTCAGGTTTGGTATTAGAGGCATTGAGATATCACATCTCATGCTATCAGAAGGGTATCAGGATTGGAATGGGAAGAAGTTGGATATCACATCTCATGCTAAAGGGAGGGTCTCAGGTTGGGAAGGGGAAGGATTTGGATATCACATCTCATGTTATAGGAAGGATCTCAGGTTTGGTATTAGAAGCATTGAGAAATCACAACTCATGCTATCGGAAGGATCTCAGGTTTGGTATTAGAAGCATTGAGATATCACATCTCATGCTATAGGAAGGGTCCCAGGATTGGAATGGGAAGGAGTTGGATATCACATCTCATGTTATAGGAAGGATCTCAGGTTTGGTATTAGAAGCATTGAGATATCACATCTCATGCTATAGGAAGGGTCTCAGGATTGGAATGGGAAGGAGTTGGATATCACATCTCATGCTAAAGGAAGGGTCTCAGTTTTGGTAGAAGCATTGAGATATCACATCTCATGCTATAGGAAGGGTCTCAGGATTGGAATGGGAAGGAGTTGGATATCACATCTCATGCTATAGGAAGGGTCTCAGGTTTGGTATAAGCATTGAGATATCACATCTCTGCTATTGGAAGGGTCTCAGGATTGGAATGGGAAGGACTTAGATATCACATCTCATGCTATAGGGAGGGTCTCAGTTTTGATATTAGAAGCATTGAGATATCACATCTCATGCTATCGGAAGGGTCTCAGGATTGGAATGGGAGGAGCTGGATATCACATCTCATGCTATAGGAAGGGTCTCAGGTTTGGTAGAAGCATTGAGATATCACATCTCATGCTATAGGAAGAGTCTCAGGTTTGGGAAGGGAAGGATTTGGATTTCATATCTCATGTTATAGGATGGTTCTCATGTTTGGTTTTTGAAGCATTGAGATATCACATCTCATGCTATCGGAAGGGTCTCAGGTTTGGAATGGGAAGTAGTTGGATATCCCATCTCATGCTATAGGAAGGGTCTCAGGTTTGAATGGGAAGGAGTTGGATTTCACATCTCATGTTATAGGAAAGGTCTCAGGATTGGAATGGGAAATACTTCAAAATCACATCTCATGCTATAGGAAGGCTCTCAGGTTTGGAAGGGGAAGGAGTTGGGTATCACATTTCATGTTAGAGGTAGGATCTCAGGTTTGGTATTAGAGGCATTGAGATATCACATCTCATGCTATCAGAAGGGTCTCAGGATTGGAATGGGAAGGAGTTTGATATCACATCTCATGCTAAAGGGAGGGTCTCAGGTTTGGAAGGGGAAGGATTTGGATATCACATCTCATGTTATAGGAAGGATCTCAGGTTTGGTATTAGAAGCATTGAGATATCACATCTCATGCTGTAGGAAGGGTCTCAGGATTGGAATGGGAAGGAGTTGGATATCGCATCTCATGTTATAGGAAGGATCTCAGGTTTGGTATTAGAAGCATTGAGATATCACATCACATGCTATAGGAAGGGTCTCAGGATTGGAATGGGAAGGAGTTGGATATCACATCTGATGCTAAAGGAAGGGCCTCAGTTTTGGTAGAAGCATTGAGATATCATATCTCATGCTATAGGAAGGGTCTCAGGATTGGAATGGGAAGGAGTTGGATATCACATCTCATGCTATAGGAAGGGTCTCAGGTTTGGTAGAAGCATTGAGATATGAAGTCTGATGGTATAGGACGGGTCTCAGAATTGGAATGGGAAGGAGCTGGATATCACATCTCAAGCTATAGGAAGGGTCTCATGATTGGAATGGGAAGGAGTTTGATATCACATCTCATGCCATGGTATGGGTCTCAGGTTTTGTAGAGGCATTGGGATATCACATCTCATGCTATCGGAAGGGTATCAGGATTGGATTTGGAAGGAGTTGGATATCCCATCTCATGCTATAGGAAGGGTCTAAGGTTGTAATGGGAAGGAGTTGGATATCACATCTCATGTTATAGGAAGGGTCTCAGGATTGGAATGGGAAGGACTTGGATATAACATCTCATTCTATAGGAAGGCTCTCAGGGTTGGAAGGGGAAGGAGTTGGATATCACATTTCATGTTAGAGGTAGGATCTCAGGTTTGGTATTAGAGGCATTGAGATATCACATCTCATGCTATCAGAAGGGTCTCAGGATTGGAATGGGAAGGAGTTGGATATCACATCTCATGCTAAAGGGAGGGTCTAAGGTTTGGAAGGAGAAGGATTTGGATATCACATCTCATGTTATAGGAAGGATCTCAGGTTTGGTATTAGAAGCATTGAGATATAACATCTCATGCTATCGGAAGGGTCTCAGGTTTGGTATAAGCATTGAGATATCACATCTCTGCTATCGGAAGGGTCTCAGGATTGGAATGGGAAGGACTTGGATATTACAATTCATGTTATAGGAAAGGTCTCAGGTTTGGTATTAGAAGCATTGAGATATCACAGCTCAATCTATAGGAAGGGTTTCAGGATTGGAATGGGAAGGACTTGGATATCACATCTCATGTTATAGGAAGGGTCTCAGGTTTGGTATTAGAAGCATTGAGATATCACATCTCATGCTATAGGAAGGGTCTCAGGAATGGCATGGGAAGGACTTGGATATCACATCTCATGATAAAGGAAGGGTCTAAGGTTTGGAAGGGGAAGGATTTGTATATCACATCTCATGTTATTGGACCGGTCTCAGGTTTGGTATTAGAAGCATTGAGATATCAAGTCTCATGGTATAGGACGGGAGTTTGATATCACATCTCATGCCATGGTATGGGTCTCAGGTTTTGTAGAAGCATTGGGATATCACATCTCATGGAAGGGTATCAGGATTGGATTTGGAAGGAGTTGGATATCCCATCTCATGTTATAGGAAGGATCTCAGGTTTGGTATTAGAAGCATTGAGATGTCACATCTCATGCTATAGGAAGCGTCTCAGGATTTGAATGGGAAGGAGTTGGATATCACATCTGATGCTAAAGAAAGGGTCTCAGTTTTGGTAGAAGCATTGAGATATCACATCTCATGCTATAGGAAGGGTCTCAGGATTGGAATGGGAAGGAGTTGGATATCACATCTCATGCTAAAGGGAGGGTCTCAGGTTTGGAAGGGGAAGGATTTGGATATCACATCTCATGTTATAGGAAGGATCTCAGGTTTGGTATTAGAAGCATTGAGATATCACATCTCATGCTATAGGAAGGGTCTCAGGATTGGAATGGGAAGGAGTTGGATATCGCATCTCATGTTATAGGAAGGATCTCAGGTTTGGTATTAGAAGCATTGAGATATCACATCACATGCTATAGGAAGGGTCTCAGGATTGGAACGGGAAGGAGTTGGATATCACACCTGATGCTAAAGGAAGGGCCTCAGTTTTGGTAGAAGCATTGAGATATCATATCTCATGCTATAGGAAGGGTCTCAGGATTGGAATGGGAAGGAGTTGGATATCACATCTCATGCTATAGGAAGGGTCTCAGGTTTGGTAGAAGCATTGAGATATGAAGTCTCATGGTATAGGACGGGTCTCAGAATTGGAATGGGAATGAGTTGGATATCACATCTCAAGCTATAGGAAGGGTCTCAGGATTGGAATGGGAAGGAGTTTGATATCACATCTCATGCCATGGTATGGGTCTCAGGTTTTGTAGAGGCATTGGGATATCACATCTCATGCTATCGGAAGGGTATCAGGATTGGATTTGGAAGGAGTTGGATATCCCATCTCATGCTATAGGAAGGGTCTAAGGTTGTAATGGGAAGGAGTTGGATATCACATCTCATGTTATAGGAAGGGTCTCAGGATTGGAATGGGAAGGACTTGGATATAACATCTCATTCTATAGGAAGGCTCTCAGGGTTGGAAGGGGAAGGAGTTGGATATCACATTTCATGTTAGAGGTAGGATCTCAGGTTTGGTATTAGAGGCATTGAGATATCACATCTCATGCTATCAGAAGGGTCTCAGGATTGGAATGGGAAGGAGTTGGATATCACATCTCATGCTAAAGGGAGGGTCTAAAGTTTGGAAGGGGAAGTATTTGGATATCACATCTCATGTTATAGGAAGGATCTCAGGTTTGGTATTAGAAGCATTGAGATATCACATCTCATGCTATCGGAAGGGTCTCAGGTTTGGTATAAGCATTGAGATATCACATCTCTGCTATCGGAAGGGCCTCAGGATTGGAATGGGAAGGACTTGGATATTACAATTCATGTTATAGGAAAGGTCTCAGGTTTGGTATTAGAAGCATTGAGATATCACAGCTCATGCTATAGGAAGGGTCTCAGGATTGGAATGGGAAGGAGTTGGATATCACATCTGATGCTAAAGGAAGGGCCTCAGTTTGGGTAGAAGCATTGAGATATCACATCTCATGCTATAGGAAGGGTCTCAGGATTGGAATGGGAAAGAGTTGTATATCACATCTCATGCTATAGGAAGGGTCTCAGGTTTGGTAGAAGCATTGAGATATGAAGTCTCATGGTATAGGACGGGTCTCAGAATTGGAATGGGAAGGAGTTGGATATCACATCTCAAGCTATAGGAAGGGTCTCAGGATTGGAATGGGAAGGAGTTTGATATCACATCTTGTGCCATGGTATGGGCCTCAGGTTTTGTAGAGGCATTGGGATATCACATCTCATGCTATCGGAAGGGTATCAGGATTGGATTTGGAAGGAGTTGGATATCCCATCTCATGCTATAGGAAGGGTCTAAGGTTGTAATGGGAAGGAGTTGGATATCACATCTCATGTTATAGGAAGGGTCTCAGGATTGGAATGGGAAGGACTTGGATATAACATCTCATTCTATAGGAAGGCTCTCAGGGTTGGAAGGGGAAGGAGTTGGATATCACATTTCATGTTAGAGGTAGGATCTCAGGTTTGGTAATAGAGGCATTGAGATATCACATCTCATGCTGTAGGAAGGCTCTCAGGTTTGGTATTAGAAGCATTGAGATATCACATCTCATGCTATAGGAAGGGTCTCAGGATTGGAATGGGAAGGACTTGGATATCACATCTGATGCTAAAGGAAGGGCCTCAGTTTTGGTAGAAGCATTGAGATATCACATCTCATGCTATCGGAAGGGTCTCAGGTTTGGTATAAGCATTGAGATATCACATCTCTGCTATCGGAAGGGTCTCAGGATTGGAATGGGAAGGACTTGGATATTACAATTCATGTTATAGGAAAGGTCTCAGGTTTGGTATTAGAAGCATTGAGATATCACAGCTCATGCTATAGGAAGGGTTTCAGGATTGGAATGGGAAGGACTTGGATATCACATCTCATGTTATAGGAAGGGTCTCAGGTTTGGTATTAGAAGCATTGAGATATCACATCTCATGCTATAGGAAGGGTCTCAGGAATGGCATGGGAAGGACTTGGATATCACATCTCATGATAAAGGAAGGGTCGAAGGTTTGGAAGGGGAAGGATTTGGATATCACATCTCATGTTATTGGACCGGTCTCAGGTTTGGTATTAGAAGCATTGAGATATCAAGTCTCAAGGTATAGGACGGGAGTTTGATATCACATCTCATGCCATGGTATGGGTCTCAGGTTTTGTAGAAGCATTGGGATATCACATCTCATGGAAGGGTATCAAGATTGGATTTGGAAGGAGTTGGATATCCCATCTCATGCTATAGGAAGGCTCTCAGGTTTGGTATTAGAAGCATTGAGATATCACATCTCATGCTATAGGAAGGGTCTCAGGATTTGAATGGGAAGGAGTTGGATATCACATCTCATGCTAAAGGAAGGGTCTCAGTTTTGGTAGAAGCATTGAGATATCACATCTCATGCTATAGGAAGGGTCTCAGGATTGGAATTTGAAGGAGTTGGATATCACATCTCATGCTAAAGGGAGGGTCTCAGGTTTGGTATAAGCATTGAGATATCACATCTCTGCTATCGGAAGGGTCTCAGGATTGGAATGGGAAGGACTTGGATATTACAATTCATGTTATAGGAAAGGCCTCAGGTTTGGTATTAGAAGCATTGAGATATCACATCTCATGCTATAGGAAGGGTTTCAGGATTGGAATGGGAAGGACTTGGATATCACATCTCATGTTATTGGAAGGGTCTCAGGTTTGGTATTAGAAGCATTGAGATATCACATCTCATGCTATCGGAAGGGTCTCAGGATTGGAATCGGAAGGAGTTGGATATCACATCTCATGCTATAGGAAGGGTCTCAGGTTTGGAACGGGAAGGAGTTGGATAGCACATCTCATGCTAAAGGGAGGGTCTCAGGTTTGGAAGGGGAAGGATTTGGATATCACATCACATGTTATAGGAAGGATCTCAGGTTTGGTATTAGAAGCATTGAGATATCACATCTCATGCTATCGGAACGGTCTCAGGATTGGAATCGGAAGGAGTTGGATATCACATCTCATGCGATAGGAAGGGTCTCAGGTTTGGAACGGGAAGGAGTTGGATATCACATCTCATGTTATAGGAAGAGTCTCAGGTTTGGTATAAGCATTGAGATATCACATCTCTGCAATCGGAATTGTCTCAGGATTGGGATGGGAAGGAGTTGGATATCACATCTCATGCTATAGGAAGGGTCTCAGGAATGGCATGGGAAGGACTTGGATATCACATCTCATGATAAAGGAAGGGTCTAAGGTTTGGAAGGGGAAGGATTTGGATATCACATCTCATGTTATTGGACCGTTCTCAGGTTTGGTATTAGAAGCATTGAGATATCAAATCTCATGGTATAGGACGGGAGTTTGATATCACATCTCATTCCATGGTATGGGTCTCAGGTTTTGTAAAAGAATTGGGATATCACATCTCATGGAAAGGTATCAGGATTGGATTTGGAAGGAGTTGGATATCCCATCTCATGCTATAGGAAGGGTCTCAGGTTGGAATGGGAAGGAGTTGGATATCACATCTCATGTTATAGGAAGGATCTCAGGATTGGAATGGGAAGGACTTGGATATCACATCTCATGCTGTAGGAAGGCTCTCAGGTTTGGTATTAGAAGCATTGAGATGTCACATCTCATGCTATAGGAAGGGTCTCAGGATTGGAATGGGAAGGAGTTAGATATCACATCTGATGCTAAAGGAAGGGTCTCAGTTTTGGTAGAAGCAAAGGTTTGGAATGGGAAGGAGTTGGATATCACGTCTCATGTTATAGGAAGGGTCTCAGGATTGGAATGGGAAGGAGTTGGATATCACATCTCATGCTAAAGGAAGGGTCTCAGGTTTGATAGAAGCAAAGGTTTGGAATGGGAAGGAGTTTGATATCACACCTCATGTTATAGGAAGGATCTCAGGTTTGGTATTAGAAGCATTGAGATATCACATCTCATGCTATATGAAGGGTCTCAGGATTGGAATGGGAAGGAGTTGGATATCACATCCCATGCTATAGGAAGGGTCTCAGGTTTGGTATAAGCATTGAGATATCCCATCTCATGCTATAGGAAGGGTCTCAGGATTGGAATTGGAAGGAGTTGTATATGACATCTCATGCCATAGGAAGGGTCACAGGTTTGGTATAAGCATTGAGATATCACATCTCTGCTATAGGAAGGGTCTAAGGTTTGGAAGGGGAAGGATTTGGATATCACATCTCATGTTATAGGACCGGTCTCAGGTTTGGTATTAGAAGCATTGAAATATCAAGTCTCATGGTATAGGACGGGTCTCAGAATTGGAATGGGAAGGAGTTGGATATCACATCTCAAGCTATAGGAAGGGTCTCAGAATTGGAATGGGAAGGAGTTTGAAATCACATCTCATGCCATGGTATGGGTCTCAGGTTTTGTAGAGGCATTGGGATATCACATCTCATGCTATCGGAAGGGTATCAGGATTAGATTTGGAAGGAGTTGGATATCCCATCTCATGCTATAGGAAGGGTCTAAGGTTGGAATGGGAAGGAGTTGGATATCACATCTCATGTTATAGGAAGGGTCTCAGGATTGGAATGGGAAGGACTTGGATATAACATCTCATTCTATAGGATGGCTCTCAGGGTTGGAAGGGGAAGGAGTTGGATATCACATTTCATGTTAGAGGTAGGATCTCAGGTTTGGTATTAGAGGCATTGAGATATCACATCTCATGCTATCAGAAGGGTCTCAGGATTGGAATGGGAAGGAGTTGGATATCACATCTCATGCTAAAGGGAGGGTCTAAGATTTGGAAGCGGAAGGATTTGGATATCACATCTCATGTTATAGGAAGGATCTCAGGTTTGGTATTAGAAGCATTGAGATATCACATCTCATGCTATCGGAAGGGTCTCAGGTTTGGTATAAGCATTGCGATATCACATCTCTGCTATCGGAAGGGTCTTTGGATTGGAATGGGAAGGACTTGGATATTACAATTCATGTTATAGGAAAGGTCTCAGGTTTGGTATTAGAAGCATTGAGATATCACATCTCATGCTATAGGAAGGGTTTCAGGATTGGAATGGGAAGGACTTGGATATCACATCTCATGTTATAGGAAGGGTCTCAGGTTTGGTATTAGAAGCATTGAGATATCACATCTCATGCTATAGGAAGGGTCTCAGGAATGGCATGGGAAGGACTTGGATATCACATCTCATGATAAAGGAAGGGTCTAAGGTTTGGAAGGGGAAGGATTTGGATATCACATCTCATGTTATTGGACCGGTCTCAGGTTTGGTATTAGAAGCATTGAGATATCAAGTCTCATGGTATAGGACGGGGGTTTGATATCACATCTCATGCCATGGTATGGGTCTCAGGTTTTGTAGAAGCATTGGGATATCACATCTCATGGAAGGGTATCAGGATTGGATTTGGAAGGAGTTGGATATCCCATCTCATGCTATAGGAAGGGTCTCAGGTTGGAATGGGAAGGAGTTGGATATCACATCTCATGTTATAGGAAGGATCTCAGGATTGGAACGGGAAGGACTTGGATATCACATCTCATGCTGTAGGAAGGCTCTCAGGTTTGGTATTAGAAGCATTGAGATATCACATCTCATACTATAGGAAGGGTCTCAGGATTGGAATGGGAAGGAGTTGGATATCGCATCTCATGTTATACGAAGGATCTCAGGTTTGGTATTAGAAGCATTGAGATGTCATATCTCATGCTATAGGAAGGGTCTCAGGATTTGAATGGGAAGGAGTTGGATATCACATCTGATGCTAAAGGAAGGGTCTCAGTTTTGGTAGAAGCATTGAGATATCACATCTCATGCTATAGGAAGGGTCTCAGGATTGGAATGGGAAGGAGTTGGATATCACATCTCATGCTAAAGGGAGGGTCTCAGGTTTGGAAGGGGAAGGATTTGGATATCACATCTCATGTTATAGGAAGGATCTCAGGTTGGTATTAGAAGCATTGAGATATCACATCTCATGCTGTAGGAAGGGTCTCAGGATTGGAATGGGAAGGAGTTGGATATCGCATCTCATGTTATAGGAAGGATCTCAGGTTTGGTATTAGAAGCATTGAGATATCACATCACATGCTATAGGAAGGGTCTCAGGATTGGAATGGGAAGGAGTTGGATATCACATCTGATGCTAAAGGAAGGGCCTCAGTTTTGGTAGAAGCATTGAGATATCATATCTCATGCTATAGGAAGGGTCTCAGGATTGGAATGGGAAGGAGTTGGATATCACATCTCATGCTATAGGAAGGGTCTCAGGTTTGGTAGAAGCATTGAGATATGAAGTCTCATGGTATAGGACGGGTCTCAGAATTGGAATGGGAAGGAGCTGGATATCACATCTCAAGCTATAGGAAGGGTCTCATGATTGGAATGGGAAGGAGTTTGATATCACATCTCATGCCATGGTATGGGTCTCAGGTTTTGTAGAGGCATTGGGATATCACATCTCATGCTATCGGAAGGGTATCAGGATTGGATTTGGAAGGAGTTGGATATCCCATCTCATGCTATAGGAAGGGTCTAAGGTTGTAATGGGAAGGAGTTGGATATCACATCTCATGTTATAGGAAGGGTCTCAGGATTGGAATGGGAAGGACTTGGATATAACATCTCATTCTATAGGAAGGCTCTCAGGGTTGGAAGGGGAAGGAGTTGGATATCACATTTCATGTTAGAGGTAGGATCTCAGGTTTGGAATTAGAGGCATTGAGATATCACATCTCATGCTATCAGAAGGGTCTCAGGATTGGAATGGGAAGGAGTTGGATATCACATCTCATGCTAAAGGGAGGGTCTAAGGTTTGGAAGGAGAAGGATTTGGATATCACATCTCATGTTATAGGAAGGATCTCAGGTTTGGTATTAGAAGCATTGAGATATCACATCTCATGCTATCGGAAGGGTCTCAGGTTTGGTATAAGCATTGAGATATCACATCTCTGCTATCGGAAGGGTCTCAGGATTGGAATGGGAAGGACTTGGATATTACAATTCATGTTATAGGAAAGGTCTCAGGTTTGGTATTAGAAGCATTGAGATATCACAGCTCAATCTATAGGAAGGGTTTCAGGATTGGAATGGGAAGGACTTGGATATCACATCTCATGTTATAGGAAGGGTCTCAGGTTTGGTATTAGAAGCATTGAGATATCACATCTCATGCTATAGGAAGGGTCTCAGGAATGGCATGGGAAGGTCTTGGATATCACATCTCATGATAAAGGAAGGGTCTAAGGTTTGGAAGGGGAAGGATTTGTATATCACATCTCATGTTATTGGACCGGTCTCAGGTTTGGTATTAGAAGCATTGAGATATCAAGTCTCATGGTATAGGACGGGAGTTTGATATCACATCTCATGCCATGGTATGGGTCTCAGGTTTTGTAGAAGCATTGGGATATCACATCTCATGGAAGGGTATCAGGATTGGATTTGGAAGGAGTTGGATATCCCATCTCATGCTATAGGAAGGGTCTCAGGTTGGAATGGGAAGGAGTTGGATATCACATCTCATGTTATAGGAAGGATCTCAGGTTTGGTATTAGAAGCATTGAGATGTCACATCTCATGCTATAGGAAGCGTCTCAGGATTTGAATGGGAAGGAGTTGGATATCACATCTGATGCTAAAGGAAGGGTCTCAGTTTTGGTAGAAGCATTGAGATATCACATCTCATGCTATAGGAAGGGTCTCAGGATTGGAATGGGAAGGAGTTGGATATCACATCTCATGCTAAAGGGAGGGTCTCAGGTTTGGAAGGGGAAGGATTTGGATATCACATCTCATGTTATAGGAAGGATCTCAGGTTTGGTATTAGAAGCATTGAGATATCACATCTCATGCTATAGGAAGGGTCTCAGGATTGGAATGGGAAGGAGTTGGATATCGCATCTCATGTTATAGGAAGGATCTCAGGTTTGGTATTAGAAGCATTGAGATATCACATCACATGCTATAGGAAGGGTCTCAGGATTGGAATGGGAAGGAGTTGGATATCACATCTGATGCTAAAGGAAGGGCCTCAGTTTTGGTAGAAGCATTGAGATATCATATCTCATGCTATAGGAAGGGTCTCAGGATTGGAATGGGAAGGAGTTGGATATCACATCTCATGCTATAGGAAGGGTCTCAGGTTTGGTAGAAGCATTGAGATATGAAGTCTCATGGTATAGGACGGGTCTCAGAATTGGAATGGGAATGAGTTGGATATCACATCTCAAGCTATAGGAAGGGTCTCAGGATTGGAATGGGAAGGAGTTTGATATCACATCTCATGCCATGGTATGGGTCTCAGGTTTTGTAGAGGCATTGGGATATCACATCTCATGCTATCGGAAGGGTATCAGGATTGGATTTGGAAGGAGTTGGATATCCCATCTCATGCTATAGGAAGGGTCTAAGGTTGTAATGGGAAGGAGTTGGATATCACATCTCATGTTATAGGAAGGGTCTCAGGATTGGAATGGGAAGGACTTGGATATAACATCTCATTCTATAGGAAGGCTCTCAGGGTTGGAAGGGGAAGGAGTTGGATATCACATTTCATGTTAGAGGTAGGATCTCAGGTTTGGTATTAGAGGCATTGAGATATCACATCTCATGCTATCAGAAGGGTCTCAGGATTGGAATGGGAAGGAGTTGGATATCACATCTCATGCTAAAGGGAGGGTCTAAAGTTTGGAAGGGGAAGTATTTGGATATCACATCTCATGTTATAGGAAGGATCTCAGGTTTGGTATTAGAAGCATTGAGATATCACATCTCATGCTATCGGAAAGGTCTCAGGTTTGGTATAAGCATTGAGATATCACATCTCTGCTATCGGAAGGGCCTCAGGATTGGAATGGGAAGGACTTGGATATTACAATTCATGTTATAGGAAAGGTCTCAGGTTTGGTATTAGAAGCATTGAGATATCACAGCTCATGCTATAGGAAGGGTTTCAGGATTGGAATGGGAAGGACTTGGATATCACATCTCATGTTATAGGAAGGGTCTCAGGTTTGGTATTAGAAGCATTGAGATATCATATCTCATGCTATAGGAAGGGTCTCAGGAATGGCATGGGAAGGACTTGGATATCACATCTCATGATAAAGGGAAGGGTCTAAGGTTTGGAAGGGGAAGGATTTGGATATCACATCTCATGTTATTGGACCGGTCTCAGGTTTGGTATTAGAAGCATTGAGATATCAAGTCTCATGGTATAGGACGGGAGTTTGATATCACATCTCATGCCTTGGTATGGGTCTCAGGTTTTGTAGAAGCATTGGGATATCACATCTCATGGAAGGGTATCAGGATTGGATTTGGAAGGAGTTGGATATCCCATCTCATGCTATAGGAAGGGTCTCAGGTTGGAATGGGAAGGAGTTGGATATCACATCTCATGTTATAGGAAGGATCTCAGGATTGGAATGGGAAGGACTTGGATATCACATCTCATGCTGTAGGAAGGCTCTCAGGTTTGGTATTAGAAGCATTGAGATATCACATCTCATACTATAGGAAGGGTCTCAGGATTGGAATGGGAAGGAGTTGGATATCGCATCTCATGTTATAGGAAGGATCTCAGGTTTGGTAATAGAAGCATTGAGATGTCACATCTCATGCTATAGGAAGGGTCTCAGGATTTGAATGGGAAGGAGTTGGATATCACATCTGATGCTAAAGGAAGGGTCTCAGTTTTGGTAGAAGCATTGAGATATCACATCTCATGCTATAGGAAGGGTCTCTGGATTGGAATGGGAAGGAGTTGGATATCACATCTCATGCTAAAGGGAGGGTCTCAGGTTTGGAAGGGGAAGGATTTGGATATCACATCTCATGTTATAGGAAGGATCTCAGGTTTGGTATTAGAAGCCTTGAGATATCACATCTCATGCTATAGGAAGGGTCTCAGGATTGGAATGGGAAGGAGTTGGATATCGCATCTCATGTTATAGGAAGGATCTCAGGTTTGGTATTAGAAGCATTGAGATATCACATCACATGCTATAGGAAGGGTCTCAGGATTGGAATGGGAAGGAGTTGGATATCACATCTGATGCTAAAGGAAGGGTCTCAGTTTTGGTAGAAGCATTGAGATATCACATCTCATGCTATAGGAAGGGTCTCAGGATTGGAATGGGAAGGAGTTGGATATCACATCTTATGCTATAGGAAGGGTCTCAGGTTTGGTAGAAGCATTGAGATATGAAGTCTCATGGTATAGGACGGGTCTCAGAATTGGAATGGGAAGGAGTTGGATATCACATCTCAAGCTATAGGAAGGGTCTCAGGATTGGAATGGGAAGGAGTTTGATATCACATCTCATGCCATGGTATGGGTCTCAGGTTTTGTAGAGGCATTGTGATATCACATCTCATGCTATCGGAAGGGTATCAGGATTGGATTTGGAAGGAGTTGGATATCCCATCTCATGCTATAGGAAGGGTCTAAGGTTGTAATGGGAAGGAGTTGGATATCACATCTCATGTTATAGGAAGGGTCTCAGGATTGGAATGGGAAGGACTTGGATATAACATCTCATTCTATAGGAAGGCTCTCAGGGTTGGAAGGGGAAGGAGTTGGATATCACATTTCATGTTAGAGGTAGGATCTCAGGTTTGGTATTAGAGGCATTGAGATATCACATCTCATGCTATCAGAAGGGTCTCAGGATTGGAATGGGAAGGAGTTGGATATCACATCTCATGTTAAAGGGAGGGTCTAAGGTTTGGAAGGGGAAGGATTTGGATATCACATCTCATGTTATAGGAAGGATCTCAGGTTTGGTATTAGAAGCATTGAGATATCACATCTCATGCTATCGGAAGGGTCTCAGGTTTGGTATAAGCATTGAGATATCACATCTCTGCTATCGGAAGGGTCTCAGGAATGGAATGGGAAGGACTTGGATATCACATCTCATGTTATTGGAAGGGTCTCAGGTTTGGTATTAGAAGCATTGAGATATCACATCTCATGCTATAGGAAGGGTCTCAGGAATGGCATGGGAAGGACTTGGATATCACATCTCATGATAAAGGAAGGGTCTAACGTTTGGAAGGGGAAGGATTTGGATATCACATCTCATGTTATTGGACCGGTCTCAGGTTTGGTATTAGAAGCATTGAGATATCAAGTCTCATGGTATAGGACGGGAGTTTGATATCACATCTCATGCCATGGTATGGGTCTCAGGTTTTGTAGAAGCATTGGGATATCACATCTCATGGAAAGGTATCAGGATTGGATTTGGAAGGAGTTGGATATACCATCTCATGCTATAGGAAGGGTCTCAGGATGGAATGGGAAGGAGTTGGATATCACATCTCATGTTATAGGAAGGATCTCAGGATTGGAATGGGAAGGACTTGGATATCACATCTCATGCTGTAGGAAGGCTCTCAGGTTTGGTATTAGAAGCATTGAGATGTCACATCTCATGCTATAGGAAGGGTCTCAGGATTGGAATGGGAAGGAGTTGGATATCACATCTGATGCTAAAGGAAGGGTCTCAGTTTTGGTAGAAGCATTGAGATATCACATCTCATGCTATAGGAAGGGTCTCAGGATTGGAATGGGAAGGAGTTGGATATCACATCTCATGCTAAACGGAGGGTCTCAGGTTTGGAAGGGGAAGGATTTGGATATCACATCTCATGTTATAGGAAGGATCTCAGGTTTGGTTTTAGAAGCATTGAGATATCACATCTCATGCTATAGGAAGGGTCTCAGGATTGGAATGGGAAGGAGTTGGATATCGCATCTCATGTTATAGGGAGGATCTCAGGTTTGGTATTAGAAGCATTGAGATATCACATCTCATGCTATAGGAAGGGTCTCAGGATTGGAATGGGAAGGAGTTGGATATCACATCTGATGCTAAAGGAAGGGCCTCAGTTTTGGTAGAAGCATTGAGATATCACATCTCATGCTATAGGAAGGGTCTCAGGATTGGAATGGGAAGTAGTTGGATATCACATCTCATGCTATAGGAAGGGTCTCAGGTTTGGTATAAGCATTGAGATATCACATCTCTGCTATCGGAAGGGTCTCAGGATTGGAAAGGGAAGGACTTAGATATCACATCTCATGCTATAGGGAGGGTCTCAGTTTTGATATTAGAAGCATTGAGATATCACATCTCATGCTATCGGAAGGGTCTCAGGATTGTAATGGGAGGAGCTGGATATCACATCTCATGCTAAAGGAAGGGTCTCAGGTTTGGAAGGGGAAGGATTTGGATAGCACATCTCATGTTATAGGACGGGTCTCAGGTTTGGTATTAGAAGCATTGAGATATCACATCTCATGCTATAGGAAGTGTCTCAGGATTGGAATGGGAAGGAGTTGGATATCACATCTCATGCTACAGGAAGGGTTTCAGGTTCGGTAGAAGCATTGAGATATCACATCTCATGCTATAGGAAGAGTCTCAGGTTTGGGAAGGGAAGGATTTGGATTTCACATCTCATGTTATAGGATGGTTCTCATGTTTGGTTTTTGAAGCATTGAGATATCACATCTCATGCTATCGGAAGGGTCTCAGGTTTGGAATGGGAAGGATTTGGATTTCACATCTCATGTTACAGGATGGTTCTCATGTTTGGTTTTTGAAGCATTGAGATATCACATCTCATGTTATCGGAAGGGTCTCAGGATTGGAATGGGAAGGAGTTTGATATCACATCTCATGCCATGGTATGGGTCTCAGGTTTTGTAGAGGCATTGGGATATCACATCTCATGCTATCGGAAGGGTATCAGGATTGGATTTGGAAGGAGTTGGATATCCCATCTCATGCTATAGGAAGGGTCTAAGGTTGTAATGGGAAGGAGTTGGATATCACATCTCATGTTATAGGAAGGGTCTCAGGATTGGAATGGGACGGACTTGGATATAACATCTCATTCTATAGGAAGGCTCTCAGGGTTGGAAGGGGAAGGAGTTGGATATCACATTTCATGTTAGAGGTAGGATCTCAGGTTTGGTATTAGAGGCATTGAGATGTCACATCTCATGCTATCAGAAGGGTCTCAGGATTGGAATGGGAAGGAGTTGGATATCACATCTCATGCTAAAGGGAGGGTCTAAGGTTTGGAAGGGGAAGGATTTGGATATCACATCTCATGTTATAGTAAGGATCTCAGGTTTGGTATTAGAAGCATTGAGATATCACATCTCATGCTATCGGAAGGGTCTCAGGTTTGGTATAAGCATTGAGATATCACATCTCTGCTATTGGAAGGGTCTCAGGATTGGAATGGGAAGGACTTGGATATTACAATTCATGTTATAGGAAAGGTCTCAGGTTTGGTATTAGAAGCATTGAGATATCACATCTCATGCTATAGGAAGGGTTTCAGGATTGGAATGGGAAGGACTTGGATATCACATCTCATGTTATTGGAAGGGTCTCAGGTTTGGTATTAGAAGCATTGAGATATCACATCTCATGCTATAGGAAGGGTCTCAGGAATGGCATGGGAAGGACTTGGATATCACATCTCATGATAAAGGAAGGGTCTAAGGTTTGGAAGGGGAAGGATTTGGATATCACATCTCATGTTATCGGACCGGTCTCAGGTATGGTATTAGAAGCATTGAGATATCAAGTCTCATGGTATAGGACGGGAGTTTGATATCACATCTCATGCCATGGTATGGGTCTCAGGTTTTGTAGAAGCATTGGGATATCACATCTCATGGAAAGGTATCAGGATTGGATTTGGAAGGAGTTGGATATCCCATCTCATGCTATAGGAAGGGTCTCAGGATGGAATGGGAAGGAGTTGGATATCACATCTCATGTTATAGGAAGGATCTCAGGATTGGAATGGGAAGGACTTGGATAACACATCTCATGCTGTAGGAAGGCTCTCAGGTTTGGTATTAGAAGCATTGAGATGTCACATCTCATGCTATAGGAAGGGTCTCAGGATTGGAATGGGAAGGAGTTGGATATCACACCTGATGCTAAAGGAAGGGTCTCAGTTTTGGTAGAAGCATTGAGATATCACATCTCATGCTATAGGAAGGGTCTCAGGATTGGAATGGGAAGGAGTTGGATATCACATCTCATGCTAAACGGAGGGTCTCAGGTTTGGAAGGGGAAGGATTTGGATATCACATCTCATGTTATAGGAAGGATCTCAGGTTTGGTTTTAGAAGCATTGAGATATCACATCTCATGCTATAGGAAGGGTCTCAGGATTGGAATGGGAAGGAGTTGGATATCGCATCTCATGTTATAGGAAGGATCTCAGGTTTGGTATTAGAAGCATTGAGATATCACATCTCATGCTATAGGAAGGGTCTCAGGATTGGAATGGGAAGGAGTTGGATATCACATCTGATGCTAAAGGAAGGGTCTCAGTTTTGGTAGAAGCATTGAGATATCACATCTCATGCTATAGGAAGGGTCTCAGGATTGGAATGGGAAGGAGTTGGATATCACATCTCATGCTATAGGAAGGGTCTCAGGTTTGGTATAAGCATTGAGATATCACATCTCTGCTATCGGAAGGGTCTCAGGATTGGAAAGGGAAGGACTTAGATATCACATCTCATGCTATAGGGAGGGTCTCAGTTTTGATATTAGAAGCATTGAGATATCACATCTCATGCTATCGGAAGGGTCTCAGGATTGGAATGGGAGGAGCTGGATATCACATCTCATGCTAAAGGAAGGGTCTCAGGTTTGGAAGGGGAAGGATTTGGATAGCACATCTCATGTTATAGGACGGGTCTCAGGTTTGGTATTAGAAGCATTGAGATATCACATCTCATGCTATAGGAAGTGTCTCAGGATTGGAATGGGAAGGAGTTGGATATCACATCTCATGCTACAGGAAGGGTTTCAGGTTTGGTAGAAGCATTGAGATATCACATCTCATGCTATAGGAAGAGTCTCAGGTTTGGGAAGGGAAGGATTTGGATTTCACATCTCATGTTATAGGATGGTTCTCATGTTTGGTTTTTGAAGCATTGAGATATCACATCTCATGCTATCGGAAGGGTCTCAGGTTTGGAATGGGAAGGAGTTGGATATCACATCTCATCTTATAGGAAGGATCTCAGGTTTGGTATTAGAAGCATTGAGATATCACATCTCATGCTAAATGAAGGGTCTCAGGATTGGAATGGGAAGGAGTTGGATATCACATCTCATGCTAAAGGAAAGGTCTCAGCTTTGGAAGGGGAAGGATTTGGATCTCACATCTCATGTTTTAGGACGGGTCTCAAGTTTGGTATTAGAAGCATTGAGATATCACATCTCATGGTATAATAAGGGTCTCAGGATTGGAATGGGAAGGAGTTGGATATCACATCTCAAGCTATCTCAGGGTTGGAATGGGAAGGAGTTTGATATCACATCTCATGCTATAGGAAGGGTCTCAGGTTGGAATGGGAAGGAGTTGGATATCACATCTCATGCCATAGGAAGGGACATCAGGTTTGGTATAAGCATTGAGATATCACATCTCTGCTATCGGAAGGGTCTCAGGATAGGAATGGGAAGGGCTTAGATATCACATCTCATACTATAGGGAGGGTCTCCGTTTTGATATTAGAAGCATTGAGCTATCATATCTCATGCTATCCGAAGGGTCTCAGGATTGGAATGGGATGGAGTTGGATATCACATCTCAAGCTATCTCAGGATTGGAATGGGAAGGAGTTTGATATCACATCTCAAGCTATAGGAATGGTCTCAGGTTTGGAAGGGGAAGGATTAGGATCTCACATCTCATGTTTTAGGACGGGTCTCAGGTTTGGTATTAGAAGCATTGAGATATCACATCTCATGGTATAGGAAGGGTCTCAGGATTGGAATGGGAAGGAGTTGGATATCACATCTCAAGCTATCTCAGGATTGGAATGGGAAGGAGTTTGATATCACATCTCAAGCTATAGGAAGGGTCTCAGGTTTGGAAAGGGAAGGGTCTGGATTTCACATCTCATGTTATAGGATGGTTCTCATGTTTGGTTTTCGAAGCATTGAGATATCACATCTCATGCTATCGGAAGGGTCTCAGGTTTAGAAAGGGAAGGATTTGGATTTCACATGTTATAGGATGGTTCTCAGGTTTGGTTTTAGAAGCATTAAGATATAACATCTCATGCTGTAGGAAGGGTCTCAGGTTTGGAATGGGAAGGAGTTGGATATCACTTCTCATGCTAAAGGAAGGGTCTCAGGTTTGGAAGGAGAAGGATTTGGATCTCACATCTCATGTTTTAGGACGGGTCTCAGGATTGGAATGGGAAGGAGTTGGATATCACATCTCATGCTAAAGGAAGGGTCTCAGGTTTGATAGAAGCAAAGGTTTGGAATGGGAAGGAGTTGGATATCACGTCTCATGTTATAGGAAGGGTCTCAGGATTGGAATGGGAAGGAGTTGGATATCACATCTCATGCTAAAGGAAGGGTCTCAGGTTTGATAGAAGCAAAGGTTTGGAATGGGAAGGAGTTTGATATCACACCTCATATTATAGGAAGGATCTCAGGTTTCGTATTAGAAGCATTGAGATATCACATCTCATGCTATATGAAGGGTCTCAGGATTGGAATGGGAAGGAGTTGGATATCACATCTCATGCTATAGGAAGGGTCTCAGGTTTGGTATAAGCATTGAGATATCCCATCTCATGCTATAGGAAGGGTCTCAGGATTGGAATCGGAAGGAGTTGTATATGACATCTCATGCCATAGGAAGGGTCACAGGTTTGGTATAAGCATTGAGATATCACATCTCTGCTATAGGAAGGGTCTAAGATTTGGAAGGGGAAGGATTTGGATATCACATCTCATGTTATAGGACCGGTCTCAGGTTTCGTATTAGAAGCATTGAAATATCAAGTCTCATGGTATAGGACGGGTCTCAGAATTGGAATGGGAAGGAGTTGGATATCACATCTCAAGCTATAGGAAGGGTCTCAGGATTGGAATGGGAAGGAGTTTGATATCACATCTCATGCCATGGTATGGGTCTCAGGTTTTGTAGAGGCATTGGGATATCACATCTCATGCTATCGGAAGGGTATCAGGATTGGATTTGGAAGGAGTTGGATATCCCATCTCATGCTATAGGAAGGGTCTAAGGTTGGAATGGGAAGGAGTTGGATATCACATCTCATGTTATAGGAAGGGTCTCAGGATTGGAATGGGAAGGACTTGGACATAACATCTCATTCTATAGGAAGGCTCTCAGGGTTGGAAGGGGAAGGAGTTGGATATCACATTTCATGTTAGAGGTAGGATCTCAGGTTTGGTATTAGAGGCATTGAGATATCACATCTCATGCTATCAGAAGGGTCTCAGGATTGGAATAGGAAGGAGTTGGATATCACATCTCATGCTAAAGGGAGGGTCTAAGGTTTGGAAGGGGAAGGATTTGGATATCACATCTCATGTTATAGGAAGGATCTCAGGTTTGGTATTAGAAGCATTGAGATATCACATCTCATGCTATCGGAAGGGTCTCAGGTTTGGTATAAGCATTGCGATATCACATCTCTGCTATCGGAAGGGTCTCAGGATTGGAATGGGAAGGACTTGGATATTACAATTCATGTTATAGGAAAGGTCTCAGGTTTGGTATTAGAAGCATTGAGATATCACATCTCATGCTATAGGAAGGGTTTCAGGATTGGAATGGGAAGGACTTGGATATCACATCTCATGTTATAGGAAGGGTCTCAGGTTTGGTATTAGAAGCATTGAGATATCACATCTCATGCTATAGGAAGGGTCTCAGGAATGGCATGGGAAGGACTTGGATATCACATCTCATGATAAAGGAACGGTCTAAGGTTTGGAAGGGGAAGGATTTGGATATCACATCTCATGTTATTGGACCGGTCTCAGGTTTGGTATTAGAAGCATTGAGATATCAAGTCTCATGGTATAGGACGGGAGTTTGATATCACATCTCATGCCATGGTATGGGTCTCAGGTTTTGTAGAAGCATTGGGATATCACATCTCATGGAAGGGTATCAGGATTGGATTTGGAAGGAGTTGGATATCCCATCTCATGCTATAGGAAGGGTCTCAGGTTGGAATGGGAAGGAGTTGGATATCACATCTCATGTTATAGGCAGGATCTCAGGATTGGAATGGGAAGGACTTGGATATCACATCTCATGCTGTAGGAAGGCTCTCAGGTTTGGTATTAGAAGCATTGAGATATCACATCTCATGCTATAGGAAAGGTCTCAGGATTGGAATGGGAAGGAGTTGGATATCGCATCTCATGTTATAGGAAGGATCTCAGGTTTGGTATTAGAAGCATTGAGATGTCACATCTCATGCTATAGGAAGGGTCTCAGGATTTGAATGGGAAGGAGTTGGATATCACATCTGATGCTAAAGGAAGGGTCTCAGTTTTGGTAGAAGCATTGAGATATCACATCTCATGCTATAGGAAGGGTCTCAGGATTGGAATGGGAAGGAGTTGGATATCACATCTCATGCTAAAGGGAGGGTCTCAGGTTTGGAAGGGGAAGGATTTGGATATCACATCTCATGTTATAGGAAGGATCTCAGGTTTGGTATTAGAAGCATTGAGATATCACATATCATGCTATAGGAAGGGTCTCAGGATTGGAATGGGAAGGAGTTGGATATCGCATCTCATGTTATAGGAAGGATCTCAGGTTTGGTATTAGAAGCATTGAGATATCACATCACATGCTATAGGAAGGGTCTCAGGATTGGAATGGGAAGGAGTTGGATATCACATCTGATGCTAAAGGAAGGGCCTCAGTTTTGGTAGAAGCATTGAGATATCACATCTCATGCTATAGGAAGGGTCTCAGGATTGGAATGGGAAGGAGTTGGATATCACATCTCATGCTATGGGAAGGGTCTCAGGTTTGGTAGAAGCATTGAGATATGAAGTCTCATGGTATAGGACGGGTCTCAGAATTGGAATGGGAAGGAGTTGGATATCACATCTCAAGCTATAGGAAGGGTCTCAGGATTGGAATGGGAAGGAGTTTGATATCACATCTTGTGCCATGGTATGGGTCTCAGGTTTTGTAGAGGCATTGGGATATCACATCTCATGCTATCGGAAGGGTATCAGGATTGGATTTGGAAGGAGTTGGATATCCCATCTCATGCTATAGGAAGGGTCTAAGGTTGTAATGGGAAGGAGTTGGATATCACATCTCATGTTATAGGAAGGGTCTCAGGATTGGAATGGGAAGGACTTGGAAATAACATCTCATTCTATAGGAAGGCTCTCAGGGTTGGAAGGGGAAGGAGTTGGATATCACATTTCATGTTAGAGGTAGGATCTCAGGTTTGGTAATAGAGGCATTGAGATATCACATCTTATGCTGTAGGAAGGCTCTCAGGTTTGGTATTAGAAGCATTGAGATATCACATCTCATGCTATAGGAAGGGTCTCAGGATTGGAATGGGAAGGACTTGGATATCACATCTGATGCTAAAGGAAGGGCCTCAGTTTTGGTAGAAGAATTGAGATATCACATCTCATGCTATCGGAAGGGTCTCAGGTTTGGTATAAGCATTGAGATATCACATCTCTGCTATCGGAAGGGTCTCAGGATTGGAATGGGAAGGACTTGGATATTACAATTCATGTTATAGGAAAGGTCTCAGGTTTGGTATTAGAAGCATTGAGATATCACAGCTCATGCTATAGGAAGGGTTTCAGGATTGGAATGGGAAGGACTTGGATATCACATCTCATGTTATAGGAAGGGTCTCAGGTTTGGTGTTAGAAGCATTGAGATATCACATCTCATGCTATAGGAAGGGTCTCAGGAATGGCATGGGAAGGACTTGGATATCACATCTCATGATAAAGGAAGGGTCGAAGGTTTGGAAGGGGAAGGATTTGGATATCACATCTCATGTTATTGGACCGGTCTCAGGTTTGGTATTAGAAGCATTGAGATATCAAGTCTCAAGGTATAGGACGGGAGTTTGATATCACATCTCATGCCATGGTATGGGTCTCAGGTTTTGTAGAAGCATTGGGATATCACATCTCATGGAAGGGTATCAGGATTGGATTTGGAAGGAGTTGGATATCCCATCTCATGCTATAGGAAGGCTCTCAGGTTTGGTATTAGAAGCATTGAGATATCACATCTCATGCTATAGGAAGGGTCTCAGGATTTGAATGGGAAGGAGTTGGATATCACATCTCATGCTAAAGGAAGGGTCTCAGTTTTGGTAGAAGCATTGAGATATCACATCTCATGCTATAGGAAGGGTCTCAGGATTGGAATATGAAGGAGTTGGATATCACATCTCATGCTAAAGGGAGGGTCTCAGGTTTGGAAGGGGAAGGATTTGGATATCACATCTCATGTTATAGGAAGGATCTCAGGTTTGGTAGAAGCATTGAGATATCACATCTCATGCTATAGGAAGGGTCTCAGGATTGGAATGGGAAGGAGTTGGATATCGCATCTCATGTTATAGGAAGGATCTCAGGTTTGGTATTAGAAGCATTGAGATATCACATCACATGCTATAGGAAGGGTCTCAGGATTGGAATGGGAAGGAGTTGGATATCACATCTCATGCTAAAGGAAGGGTCTCAGTTTTGGTAGAAGCATTGAGATATCACATCTCATGCTATAGGAAGGGTCTCAGGATTGGAATATGAAGGAGTTGGATATCACATCTCATGCTAAAGGGAGGGTCTCAGGTTTGGAAGGGGAAGGATTTGGATATCACATCTCATGTTATAGGAAGGATCTCAGGTTTGGTAGAAGCATTGAGATATCACATCTCATGCTATAGGAAGGGTCTCAGGATTGGAATGGGAAGGAGTTGGATATCGCATCTCATGTTATAGGAAGGATCTCAGGTTTGGTATTAGAAGCATTGAGATATCACATCACATGCTATAGGAAGGGTCTCAGGATTGGAATGGGAAGGAGTTGGATATCACATCTGATGCTAAAGGATGGCCTCAGTTTTGGAAGAAGCATTGAGATATCACATCTCATGCTATAGGAAGGGTCTCAGGATTGGAATGGGAAGGAGTTGGATATCACATCTCATGCTATCGGAAGGGTCTCAGGTTTGGTATAAGCATTGAGATATCACATCTCTGCTATCGGAAGGGTCTCAGGATTGGAATGGGAAGGACTTGGATATTACAATTCATGTTATAGGAAAGGTCTCATGTTTGGTATTAGAAGCATTGAGATATCACATCTCATGCTATAGGAAGGGTTTCAGGATTGGAATGGGAAGGACTTGGATATCACATCTCATGTTATTGGAAGGGTCTCAGGTTTGGTATTAGAAGCATTGAGATATCACATCTCATGCTATCGGAAGGGTCTCAGGATTGGAATGGGATGGAGTTGGATATCACATTCCAAACCTGAGATCCTTCCTATAACATGAGATGTGATATCCAACTACTTCCCATTCCAAACCTGAGACCCTTCCGATAGCATGAGATGTGATATCTCAATGCTTCAAAAACCAAACATGAGAACCATCCTATAACATGAGATGTGAAATCCAAATCCTTCCCTTCCCAAACCTGAGACTCTTCCTATAGCATGAGATGTGATATCTCAATGCTTCTACCAAACCTGAAACCCTTCCTATAGCATGAGATGTGATATCCAACTCCTTCCCATTCCAATCCTGACACACTTCCTATAGCATGAGATGTGATATCTCAATGCTTCTAATACCAAACCTGAGACCCGTCCTATAACATGAGATGTGATATCCAAATCCTTCCCCTTCCAAACCTGAGACCCTTCCTTTAGCATGAGATGTGATATCCAGCTCCTCCCATTCCAATCCTGAGACCCTTCCGATAGCATGAGATGTGATATCTCAATGCTTCTAATATCAAAATTGAGACCCTCCCTATAGCATGAGATGTGATATCTAAGTCCGTTCCATTCCAATCCTGAGACCCTTCCGATAGCAGAGATGTGATATCTCAATGCTTATACCAAACCTGAGACCCTTCCTATAGCATGAGATGTGATATCCAATTTCCTTCCCATTCCAATCCTGAGACCCTTCCTATAGCATGAGATGTGATATCTCAATGCTTCTAATACCAAACCTGAGACCCTTCCTATAACATGAGATGTGATATCCAAGTCCTTCCCATTCCAATCCTGAGACCCTTCCTATAGCATGAGATGTGATATCTCAATGCTTCTAATACCAAACCTGATATCCTTCCTATAACATGAGATGTGATATCCAAATCCTTCTCCTTCCGAACCGTAGACCCTCCCTTAAGCATGAAATGTGATATCCAACTCCTTCCCATTCCAATCCTGAGACCCTTCTGATAGCATGAGATGTGATATCTCAATGCCTCTAAAGCCAAACCTGAGATCCTACCTCTAACATGAAATGTGATATCCAACCCCTTCCCCTTCCAACCCTGAGAGCCTTCCTATAGAATGAGATATGACATCCAAGTCCTTCCCATTCCAATCCTGAGACCCTTCCTATAACATGAGATGTGATATCCAAATCCTTCCCATTCCAACCTTAGACCCTTCCTATAGCATGAGATGGGATATCCAACTCCTTCCAAATCCAATCCTGATACCCTTCCGATAGCATGAGATGTGATATCCCAATGCTTCTACAAAACCTGAGACCCATACCATGGCATGAGATGTGATATCAAACTCCTTCCCATTCCAATCCTGAGACTCTTCCTATAGCTTGAGATGTGATATCCAACTCCTTCCCATTCCAATCCTGAGACCCTTCCTATAGCTTGAGATGTGATATCCAACTCCTTCCCATTCCAATTCTGAGACCCGTCCTATACCATGAGACTTGATATCTCAATGCTTCTAATACCAAACCTGAGACCCTTCCTATAACATGAGATGTGATATCCAAGTCCTTCCCATTCCAATCCTGAGACCCTTCCTATAGCTTGAGATGTGATATCCAACTCCTTCCCATTCCAATTCTGAGACCCATCATATACCATGAGACTTGATATCTCAATGCTTCTAATACCAAACCTGAGACCGGTCCTATAACATGAGATGTGATATACAAATCCTTCCCCTTCCAAAACTTAGACCCTTCCTATATCATGAGATGTGATATCTCAATGCTTCTAATACCAAACCTGAGACCCTTCTTATAACGAGATGGGATATCCAGCTCCTTCCCATTCCAATCCTGAGACCCTTCCGATAGCAGAGATGTGATATCTCAATGCTTATACCAAACCTGAGACCCTTCCTATGGCATGAGATGTCATATACAACTCCTTCCGATTCCAATCCTGAGACCCTTCCTATAGCATGAGATGGGATATCTCAATGCTTATACCAAACCTGAGACCCTTCCTATAGCATGAGATGTGATATCTCAATGCTTCTAATACCAAACCTGAGATCCTTCATATAACATGAGATGTGATATCAAACTCCTTCCCCTTCCAAACCTGAGACCCTCCCTTTAGCATGAGATGTGAAATCCAAATCCTTCCCCTTCCAAACCTGAGACCCTCCCTTTAGCATGAGATGTGATATCCAACTCCTTCCCATTCCAATCCTGAGACCCTTCCTATAGCTTGAGATGTGATATCCAACTCCTTCCCATTCCAATTCTGAGACCCGTCCTATACCATGAGACTTGATATCTCAATGCTTCTAATACCAAACCTGAGACCCTTCCTATAACATGAGATGTGATATCCAAGTCCTTCCCATTCCAATCCTGAGACCCTTCCTATAGCTTGAGATGTGATATCCAACTCCTTCCCATTCCAATACTGAGACCCATCCTATACCATGAGACTTGATATCTCAATGCTTCTAATACCAAACCTGAGACCGGTCCTATAACATGAGATGTGATATACAAATCCTTCCCCTTCCAAACCTTAGACCCTTCCTATAGCATGAGATGTGATATCTCAATGCTTCTAATACCAAACCTGAGACCCTTCTTATAACGAGATGGGATATCCAACTCCTTCCCATTCCAATCCTGAGACCCTTCTGATAGCAGAGATGTGATATCTCAATGCTTATACCAAACCTGAGACCCTTCCTATGGCATGAGATGTCATATACATCTCCTTCCGATTCCAATCCTGAGACCCTTCCTATAGCATGAGATGGGATTTCTCAATGCTTATACCAAACCTGAGACCCTTCCTATAGCATGAGATGTGATATCCAACTCCTTCCCATTCCAATCCTGAGACCCTTTCTATAGCATGAGATGTGATATCTCAATGCTTCTACCAAAACTGAGACCCTTCCTTTAGCATGAGATGTGATATCCAACTCCTTCCCATTCCAATCCTGAGACCCTTCCTATAGCATGAGATGTGATATCTCAATGCATCTAATACCAAACCTGAGATCCTTCCTATAACATGAGATGTGATATCCAACTCCTTCCCATTCCAATCCTGAGACCCTTCCTATAGCATGAGATGTGATATCTCAATGCTTCTAATACCAAACCTGAGATCCTTCCTATAACATGAGATGTGATATCCAAATCCTTCCCCTTCCAAACCTGAGACCCTCCCTTTAGCAGGAGATGTGATATCCAATTCCTTCCCATTCCAATCCTGATGCACTTCTGATACCATGAGATGTGATATCTCAATGCCTCTAATACCAAACCTGAGATCCTACCTCTAACATTAAATGTGATAGCCCACTCCTTCCCTTTCAAAACCTGAGAGCCTTCCTACAGCATGAGATGTGATTTCCAAGTCCTTCCCATTCCAATCCTGAGACCCTTCCTATAACATGAGATGTGATATCCAACTCCTTCCTATTCCAACCTGAGACCCTTCCTATAGCATGAGATGGGATATCCAACTCCTTCCAAATCCAATCCTGATACCCTTCCGATAGCATGAGATGTGATATCCCAATGCTTCTACAAAACCTGAGACCCATACCATGGCATGAGATGTGATATCAAACTCCCGTCCTATACCATGAGACTTGATATCTCAATGCTTCTAATACCAAACCTGAGACCGGTCCAATAACATGAGATGTGATATCCAAATCCTTCCCCTTCCAAACCTTAGACCCTTCCTTTATCATGAGATGTGATATCCAACTCCTTCCCATTCCATTCCTGAGACCCTTCCTATAGCATGAGATGTGATATCTCAATGCTTCTAATACCAAACCTGAGACCCTTCCTATAACATGAGATGTGATATCCAAGTCCTTCCCATTCCAATCCTGAGACCCTTCCTATAGCATGAGATGTGATATCTCAATGCTTCTAATACCAAACCTGAGACCCTTCCTATAACATGAATTATGATATCCAAGTCCTTCCCATTCCAATCCTGAGACCCTTCCGATAGCAGAGATGTGATATCTCAATGCTTATACCAAACCTGAGACCCTTCCGATAGCATGAGATGTGATATCTCAATGCTTCTAATACCAAACCTGATATCCTTCCTATAACATGAGATGTGATATCCAAATCCTTCTCCTTCCGAACCGTAGACCCTCCCTTTAGCATGAAATGTGATATCCAACTCCTTCCCATTCCAATCCTGAGACCCTTCTGATAGCATGAGATGTGATATCTCAATGCCTCTAAAGCCAAACCTGAGATCCTACCTCTAACATGAAATGTGATATCCAACCCCTTCCCCTTCCAACCCTGAGAGCCTTCCTATAGAATGAGATATGACATCCAAGTCCTTCCCATTCCAATCCTGAGACCCTTCCTATAACATGAGATGTGATATCCAAATCCTTCCCATTCCAACCTTAGACCCTTCCTATAGCATGAGATGGGATATCCAACTCCTTCCAAATCCAATCCTGATACCCTTCCGATAGCATGAGATGTGATATCCCAATGCTTCTACAAAACCTGAGACCCATACCATGGCATGAGATGTGATATCAAACTCCTTCCCATTCCAATCCTGAGACTCTTCCTATAGCTTGAGATGTGATATCCAACTCCTTCCCATTCCAATCCTGAGACCCTTCCTATAGCTTGAGATGTGATATCCAACTCCTTCCCATTCCAATTCTGAGACCCGTCCTATACCATGAGACTTGATATCTCAATGCTTCTAATACCAAACCTGAGACCCTTCCTATAACATGAGATGTGATATCCAAGTCCTTCCCATTCCAATCCTGAGACCCTTCCTATAGCTTGAGATGTGATATCCAACTCCTTCCCATTCCAATTCTGAGACCCATCATATACCATGAGACTTGATATCTCAATGCTTCTAATACCAAACCTGAGACCGGTCCTATAACATGAGATGTGATATACAAATCCTTCCCCTTCCAAAACTTAGACCCTTCCTATAGCATGAGATGTGATATCTCAATGCTTCTAATACCAAACCTGAGACCCTTCTTATAACGAGATGGGATATCCAGCTCCTTCCCATTCCAATCCTGAGACCCTTCCGATAGCAGAGATGTGATATCTCAATGCTTATACCAAACCTGAGACCCTTCCTATGGCATGAGATGTCATATACAACTCCTTCCGATTCCAATCCTGAGACCCTTCCTATAGCATGAGATGGGATATCTCAATGCTTATACCAAACCTGAGACCCTTCCTATAGCATGAGATGTGATATCCAACTCCTTCCCATTCCAATCCTGAGACCCTTCCTATAGCATGAGATGTGATATCTCAATGCTTCTAATACCAAACCTGAGATCCTTCATATAACATGAGATGTGATATCAAACTCCTTCCCCTTCCAAACCTGAGACCCTCCCTTTAGCATGAGATGTGAAATCCAAATCCTTCCCCTTCCAAACCTGAGACCCTCCCTTTAGCATGAGATGTGATATCCAACTCCTTCCCATTCCAATCCTGAGACCCTTCCTATAGCTTGAGATGTGATATCCAACTCCTTCCCATTCCAATTCTGAGACCCGTCCTATACCATGAGACTTGATATCTCAATGCTTCTAATACCAAACCTGAGACCCTTCCTATAACATGAGATGTGATATCCAAGTCCTTCCCATTCCAATCCTGAGACCCTTCCTATAGCTTGAGATGTGATATCCAACTCCTTCCCATTCCAATTCTGAGACCCATCCTATACCATGAGACTTGATATCTCAATGCTTCTAATACCAAACCTGAGACCGGTCCTATAACATGAGATGTGATATACAAATCCTTCCCCTTCCAAACCTTAGACCCTTCCTATAGCATGAGATGTGATATCTCAATGCTTCTAATACCAAACCTGAGACCCTTCTTATAACGAGATGGGATATCCAACTCCTTCCCATTCCAATCCTGAGACCCTTCCGATAGCAGAGATGTGATATCTCAATGCTTATACCAAACCTGAGACCCTTCCTATGGCATGAGATGTCATATACAACTCCTTCCGATTCCAATCCTGAGACCCTTCCTATAGCATGAGATGGGATTTCTCAATGCTTATACCAAACCTGAGACCCTTCCTATAGCATGAGATGTGATATCCAACTCCTTCCCATTCCAATCCTGAGACCCTTCCTATAGCATGAGATGTGATATCAAACTCCTTCCCCTTCCAAACCTGAGACCCTCCCTTTAGCATGAGATGTGATATCCAAATCCTTCCCCTTCCAAACCTGAGACCCTCCCTTTAGCATGAGATGTGATATCCAACTCCTTCCCATTCCAATCCTGAGACCCTTCTGATAGCATGAGATGTGATATCTCAATGCCTCTAATACCAATCCTGAGACCCTTCCTATAACATGAGTGTTAGGAAAGATTCCGCAATTGTAGGTAATTTTCCTTCCATGTGGCAACCCCTAAACTTTTTGCTGTTGTTTTTTACCTTGTTCTTGACTTTGCCAGAGAAGTGCAGCCTTCTGCCGCACTCCTCTGGGCTTTCGCTCCTTTCTTACGGGGAAACTGACATGCCCTTAAAACAGTCAGTACCGGGGAACGCTGTTTCCCGTAGTTTCTTTTATCATGTTGCGGCTTTCGTGCAACATGACACAAGAAGGCACTGTAAGCTAAGTTACAGCTCTCTTGGGTCTCTAGCCTTCTACAGGCCCTAGATACTCGTTTAGGATTGTATCTGATCGGTGCAAGTGATTCAGGGACGGGAATGGTGGCAGCGATCGTTTCTTGTGTTTTGAGCTCCTTTTGGCGTTCTAAGCGCGTTTTCCACGCTTAACCCAAAATGGTGGCCTGGCTCCCAAAATGGCCAGACCACGAGGCTCCTTTATCCTGTCCGCTGACCGTCTTGCTCCCTTCACCTTCCCCAGGTCGAGCCGACCCGGGGCCTTCCTTATTTGGGCATGTACTTTCATGTCTTGTGTGTGCCTCCAGGATGTGGGCTGGGATGTCTGGTCCCAATACACATCCTGGGTGCCAGAGAGTCTAGGGTGGTGTGAATGTCTGGGACCACCGTGGTCCGTGATTGGTCCACGAATGGTGTGAGTGTTGATGAGCGGATCTCCCATTGGGTCCCCTCTGTTTTGGCACGAAGGGAACCGTGGATAAGAGGGGGCTGGAAACACCACTACCATGTCGATCTCCTGAGTTCTCACGAACGAAGGAATACAGGAGCCAAGTATCCTGCAACCAAGAGGCTGAACCGAGGAATCGCTGGTGACCCGCTGAAGGACTTCTCCTCTGCACTGATGTCGTCTTGTGAAACCCTTTTCACCTTTGATCGAACCAGAAGGCCTGTACTGGTACTTCGACCCTTTGGAATAGCGGGAACAGCTATTCTCGGCATCTTCACCATCTCCTGCCAGTAAGCCTTCGGAAGTGTCTCTGGGCCACCCAGCTGACTGACCAGCTTACACGGGAGTCTTGCTCTGTAACCGCCGCCAGGTTGTGTAGTATTTCGAGTCCTTGTCACTCTCACACGCTTCGTACACTTGGCGTTCCCAAGTCGGAAGTGAGTAGTGTACATTTGGCTCAGATACACATGGCCGCTCCGTTGCCCTGCTGTGGTAACAAACTGTGCAGGTTTCTTCGATTGGGACGTCTTTTTACTCAACACGACGACGAGGCGTTCCCTGCTCTTCTGAACCTGCCAGCTGCTGAAACTGATGCGGAGAAGCCTGGGTCTGCTTGCATCGGGGACCGGTGAGTAGCATAGCTAGGATCTGGTCGCCCTCCTGCAGGAGCCCATTGCTTTTCCCCGCTGTGTAAAACAGCAACCCTTTTCCGTACTCGCGCTCTGCTTCTGCCCACTGTGGAGGCTGCGCTTGAGTCGCGGAACTTGTTCTTCTTCTTTTGTGCACTAAACTGAACTGCCTGATTTCCCTCAAAGAGCTTCTCCTTTTGCCCGTTGGCACCAGCGCGTGCAGGTACTTTTGAGCACAAGGCTCCACTCTTCGCAGGGCTCGGACTTCCATCTAGTTAGGTGCCTCTGAAGGCGAACTGGGTCTAAGCATTATTTCGCACTGCCTGTCTTCCTTCCCTTTTAGGTGGACTACCCATTTCGTGCATATAACGCTTGAGACTGTCGTATTTGTATATATATTGTGTTGATATGGTATGTGTTGGTTTAATATAGTTATATTGTGATTTTCTCGCTACGGTCATTGTTTTAAAGGCCTTGAAATAAATGTGTATATATTTTTAATATAACAACTGTTTGGAGTAGTTTGTAAGTGATCTTGCTTTGTGTGCTCATTGCGGGTTTTCAGTCACCCTCACCCCTCTTGAGACCTAGTCTTGACCGCCGAGATCGCTACCTTGATTGGTCTGGCTCGTCCAGAGGTTACGCTGTTCCAAGTAATTAGGTTGGCCTTCTGAACTTCTGCGCCACCAGGACAGAGTTCAGAAATCTGTCTTAACAAATTGGTGTACAGCGGTGGGATACGACTGAAGGTATCCAGTGTTGCGCACGAACTAAGGCATTTCAGGTTATTCCAACCAGGACACGTAGTGAATTGTTGTAGTATAACTTTAAAAAGGCCATAGTCCTATCTAACAGTATGGAAACAAATACCTTGTTAACTTTAAATGCTTCCAAATCAGAAACATTGAAAAAGATGTGTGCGGAGAGAGGTGTTTCCTCTCAAGGCACGAAATTGGAAATGATCCAAAGAATCGTGGCGTGGCAAGAAGCGCAGCTTGACGCTATAACTTCTGAGGATAGTGCGGAAGGTGGTGGGGCTACTCTCACTGGTAGAACCGACGGTTCTGCCGCTGCACTGATCCATCGCGACTACGAGGACAGGGAGGACGAGATGTCTAATGTTTCCTCTGCCAGTGCTGATGGGGAGGCTATGCTTGAATTCAAGAAGCAAGAGCTGCGGTTTAGGCAGCAGGAGCTTGAATTCAGCATAGCCAAACTAAAAATCGAACAGGCAGAAAAACAAAAAGACAGGGATCACCAGTTGGAACTGGCCAAGCTGGCCAGTTTGCAAATGGGTCCAAGGGTCCTAGACATGGGTCTGGGGCCTCCTCTCATCCATGGTTTCCGAAAGATCTGCTCAGTGTGTATGAAGAAAGGAATGACATTATGGACTGGCTGAATGCGTTTGAGTATGCATGCGAAGTTCAACAAGTTGACAATGCTGATAAGATTGCCTGGTTACTCAGCAGACTGCCCCATTCTGGCTGTAGTGCCATTATGGAAATGTCGAAGGCTGAGCGAGCTGATTTCGCAATGTTAAAGCAAACTCTCATTTTAAAGTTTGGGAAGACTCCGGCCCAATATTTGAAACGTTTCAGAGAGTATAAGAAAAAGGAAGGTGGTACTTGGGTATCTTATGTCACTGAATCCTTGAAAAACTTAACTGGCTGGGTCGAAGGTTATAAGGTTTCTACCTTCGAAGGCATGATAAATCTTGTCATGCTGGAACACATTTTTGCATCTTCTTCCCCGGAGCTTAAGCAGCATTTGGCCGATTCGAAGGAGATAGATCCTAAGAAGCTGGCCATTGCAGCAGACTTATGGGTGCCACATCGAGTGTCCCATAAGGACAAAACTCATCCTGGTAAGCAGGAGGAAGGGAAAAAGTCCAAAGTTATGGAGGGTGGAGAATCTGCTAAATCTTCTTCTCATAAGGGCCACAAAAAGAAACATAAGGGTAAGACACAAGAGAACTCGCAGGGTAGTGGAGGTCAGCCTCCGAAACAGAACTCTGGTTACAATAAGCCTCCCTATGTAAACAGACCCAATGGATCTTGTTTTGCTTGTGGAGCAACTGACCACGTGAAGGGGGATCCGCGGTGTAAGGTTAGACATTTGGGGGTCCACTCCGCTAATCTGGCCTTCTCCTCCTACGAGGAAGAAGAGATTACAGGAGCATCCTTCTCCTCAGACTCATTTCCCAGCGGGATAGAGGCTGAGGTAGTTTTAGTTTCCCTGGGTTCCTGGGAGCCTAAAGTCACAGAGGCTTATGCTAGGATTCCGGATAATACCAAGCACTACTTTAAAGACAGTGTGCTGATCAATGGGGTAGATACTCCAGCTCTTAGGGATAGTGGGTGCAGTCGCACTGTAGTGGATTCTACCTTGGTAGACTCAGAGGAAGTTGCCAGAGCTACTCTGATGCCCACTAAGTTGGCTGACGGCCCACTCCGTATGTTCCCAGTAATACCTGTAAATCTTACTTTAAATGGTACAGCAGTCAGGATTCCAGTGAGCATTCAGATAAACGTCCGGGGAAAGGTCTTGTTAGGTAATGATCTCAGAGCTTTAGGGCTCGTAGGAGACACTCCCGAAAGACCCTACACACGGTCTCAAGCACGGGCAGCATTGGCCAAGACCAATACGCCGCCCCAGCCGAAGGGGAAACCCAAGGCGAAAGGAGTCGACAAGTCAAGACGAGGGAAAGAGAATATTCCCCCGAGCTCGCCTACCACTGCGGTGGAGGAAGTTGGTCAATCGCCCGGGCCTGACGAGGAGGTGGCGATGCCTGAAGTATTTGACCCCAACGATCATCCTGAACTAAAAGACTTGTTAGTTGAAGGAGGTCCTGATAGGGACGAATTCAGTAAAGGCCAACGTGAGTGCCCATCTCTGGAAGGCCTAAGGAGACATGCCTGCTCCCAGCTTGAGGGTGAACCTCCTGGGACGCATAGGATTTATTGGGAAGGTGGACTCCTGTATACTGAGCCCACAGAGTCTACAGAAGGAGACAATAGGAGGTTGGTGGTTCCCCTTGCTGTTAGGCCCTTCCTCCTGCAGTTGGTGCATGAAGTTCCCCTTGCTGGTCACCTTGGTATGAAGAGGACCAAGCAAAGGTTATCCATGCACTTCTACTGGCCCAAGATGGGGGTGCAAGTAGAAAGTCACTGCAGGAGTTGTGCCTCCTGCCAGTTGTCTGGTAAGGTTGGCGCGACAATCCAAGCTCCGTTGGTACCGCTCCCAGTTGTGGGGGTACCATTTGAAAGGGTAGGGATCGACATCGTTGGTCCCCTTGACCCGCAAACATCCTCGGGCAATATGTTTATCCTGGTGCTGGTCGACCATGCAACCAGATATCCTGAGGCCATCCCATTGAAAACTGTAACTGCCAAGTCAGTTGCAAAAGCTTTACTTGGCATATTTACTAGGGTTGGCTTCCCTAAAGAAGTTGTGTCGGATCGTGGCAACAACTTTATGTCGAAGTATATGCAGGCTATGTGGAAAGAATGTGGGGTCACCTACAAGTTCTCTTCTGCATACCACCCCCAGACCAATGGTCTGATGGAACGTTTCAACAGAACGTTAAAGAGCATGATTGGGGCTCTGGAGGAACCTCAGAGAAGAAAATGGGATCTTCTTTTATCATGCTTACTGTTTGCCTACCGAGAGGTACCACAGGAGGGTGTTGGCTTCAGCCCCTTCGAACTTCTGTTCGGTCATCCCGTACGGGGATCCTTAGCCATCGTCAAAGAGGGATGGGAGATGCCCACTCCCCCTGTTACTACCAACGTAGTTGATTATGTGCTAGGGCTCAGAAAACGGATGGTACTTCTGATGGGCTTGGCTAGTGATAAATTGAAGGCAGGACAAGCGCTGGTGAAACATTGGTACGACCAGAAAGCTTCCCTCATCAACTTTACACCTGGTCAGCAAGTCCTGATCATGAATCCCATAAGGCCTCGAGCTTTACAGGACAAATGGTCAGGCCCTTACACAGTGGTGGAGCCCCTGGGTGAGGTTAACTATTTAGTGGACCTTGGAAGGCCTGGACAGGCTCCAAAAGTGTTCCACGTGAATAGGCTGAAGGCTTTCGTCCCAAGAGTCGAAATCGCAGCACTGCTACTGGCTTCAGATGTTGAGGAAGAGGAGTCTGAACCTCTCCCCGACCTGTTCCAAAGCGGTCCTTCAGATAGCTCCTTTGAGGGTGTCCGAGTGGCCCCTCACCTGACTTCTGATCAGCAGGCTGAGGTGAAAAGTTTGCTTAGGCAGTTTTCCCCCCTGTTCTCACAGTCGCCTGGTTTGACACCTTGGTGCACACATAACATTGACACAGGAGACAGTGTACCTACCAAAAGTAGGGGATACAGGATGTCAGATAAAGTACGGTTTTATATTAAGACCGAGGTCAACAAAATGTTAGACCTTGGGGTGATTGAAACCTCTAGTAGTCCTTGGTCCAGCCCTGTGGTTTTGGTTCCAAAGGCAGGAACTTCTGAATTGAGGTTCTGCGTGGACTACAGGGCTCTGAATGCTGTCACCAAGACAGATGCACACCCCTTGCCTCGAACAGATGAGCTGGTGGATACTTTGGGTGCCTCCAAGTACCTCAGCACGTTTGACCTCACTGCTGGCTATTGGCAAATAGCTTTAGCAGAACATGCCAAGGAGAATACAGCATTTTCTACTCCAGACGTCCTTTACCAATTCCGGGTAATGCCGTTCGGGTTGAAGAATGCACCTGCCACTTTCCAGAGGCTTGTGAATCATGTGTTGAATGGGTTGGACGAATTCTGTCTTGCATATCTGGACGATATAGCAGTTTTCAGTGCCACCTGGGAAGACCATGTGAAACACCTCGGGATTGTGCTCCAGGCTCTTCAGAAAGCACACCTGACCATAAAGGCTAGTAAATGCCAGATTGGACAAGGCTCCGTGGTTTACCTTGGACATGAAGTAGGTGGAGGGAGGATACAGCCTCTTCCCAGTAAAGTACAAACAGTACGAGACTGGCCTACCCCCACTACACAAACCCAAGTGAGAGCCTTCTTAGGACTCACGGGGTATTACCGCAATTTTGTGGCAGACTATGGCACCATAGCTGCCCCTCTGACTGCCCTCACAACTCCGAAGAAACCCAAGAAGGTAACTTGTACCGACGAGTGTGAGAAGGCCTTCAATGGCTTAAAAGACTCCTTGTGCCAGGCCCCTGTCCTCAGGGCCCCTGATTATCAAAGACCTTTTATCGTGCAGACGGACGCCTCTGACACTGGGATAGGAGCTGTACTATCACAAGTAGATGAGAAGGGTAAGGAACACCCTATTGGTTTTATTAGCCGCCAGCTTAAGGACAGAGAGCTCAGATGGTCCACGGTAGAGAAAGAATGTTTCTCTGTTGTGTGGGCCCTAAGGAAGCTGAGGCCCTACCTCTATGGGACCCACTTTACTGTGCAAACTGACCATAAGCCTTTAAAGTGGCTAATGAACATGAAGGGGGAGAATCCAAAGTTGCTTAGGTGGTCCATAAGTCTACAAGGCTTCGACTTCACTATTGAGCATAGGCCAGGTGTCCAACATAGCAATGCTGATGGGTTGTCCAGAATGTTTAACCGACCTGAACAAGAGACTCATCCAGGGGTGGATTAGTTCCCCCTGTCCATAGTCTGGGAGGGGCGAGTGTTAGGAAAGATTTCGTAATTGTAGGTAATTTTCCTTGCATGTGGCAAACCCTAAACTTTTTGCTGTTGTTTTTCACCTTGTTCTTGACTTTGCCAGAGAAGTGCAGCCTTCTGCCGCACTCCTCTGGGCTTTCGCTCCTTTCTTACGGGGAAACTGACATGCCCTTAAGACAGTCAGTACCGGGGAACGCTGTTTCCCGTAGTTTCTTTTATAATGTTGCGGCTTTCGTGCAACATGACACAAGAGGGCACTGTAAGCTAAGTCACAGCTCTCTTGGGTCTCTAGCCTTCTACAGGCCCTAGATACTTGTTTAGGATTGTATCTGATCGGTGCAAGTGATTCAGGGACGGGAAAGGTGGCAACAATCGTTTCTTGTGTTTTGAGCTCCTTTTGGCGTTCTAAGCGTGTTTTCCGCGCTTAACCCAAAATGGTGGCCTGGCTCCCAAAATGGCCAGACCACGAGGCTCCTTTGTCCTGTCCGCTGACCGTCTTGCTCCCTTCACCTTCCCCAGGTCGAGCCGACCCGGGGCCTTCCTTATTTGGGCATGTACTTTCCCGCGAAACACAGATGCTTTCGCGGGCTTCTACATGTCTTGTGTGTGCCTCCAGGATGTGGGCTGGGATGTCTGGTCCCAATACACATCCTGGGTGCCAGAGAGTCTAGGGTGGTGTGAATGTCTGGGACCACCGTGGTCCGTGATTGGTCCACGAATGGTGTGAGTGTTGATGAGCGGATCTCCCATTGGGTCCCCTCTGTTTTGGCACGAAGGGAACCGTGGATAAGAGGGGGCTGGAAACACCACTACCATGTCGATCTCCTGATTTCTCACGAACGAAGGAATACAGGAGCCAAGTATCCTGCAACCAAGAGGCTGAACCGAGGAATCGCTGGTGACCCCCTGAAGGACTTCTCCTCTGCACTGATGTCGTCTTGTGAAACCCTTTTCACCTTTGATCGAACCAGAAGGCCTGTACTGGTACTTCGACCCTTTGGAATAGCGGGAACAGCTATTCTCGGCATCTTCACCATCTCCTGCCAGTAAGCCTTCGGAAGTGTCTCTGGGCCATCCAGCTGACTGACCAGCTTACACGGGAGTCTTGCTCTGTAACCGCCGCCAGGTTGTGTAGTATTTCGAGTCCTTGTCACTCTCACACGCTTCGTACACTTGGCATTCCCAAGTTGGAAGTGAGTAGTGTACATTTGGCTCAGATACACATGGCCGCTCCGTTGCCCTGCTGTGGTAACAAACTGTGCAGGTTTCTTCGATTGGGACGTCTTTTTACTCAACACGACGACGAGGCGTTCCCTGCTCTTCTGAACCTGCCAGCTGCTGAAACTGATGCGGAGAAGCCTGGGTCTGCTTGCATCGGGGACCGGTGAGTAGCATAGCTAGGATCTGGTCGCCCTCCTGCAGGAGCCCATTGCTTTTCCCCGCTGTGTAAAACAGCAACCCTTTTCCGTACTCGCGCTCTGCTTCTGCCCACTGTGGAGGCTGCGCTTGAGTCGCGGAACTTGTTCTTCTTCTTTTGTGCACTAAACTGAACTGCCTGATTTCCCTCGAAGAGCTTCTCCTTTTGCCCGTTGGCACCAGCGCGTGCAGGTACTTTTGAGCACAAGGCTCCACTCTTCGCAGGGCTCGGACTTCCATTTAGTTAGGTGCCTCTGAAGGCGAACTGGGTCTAAGCATTATTTCGCACTGCCTGTCTTCCTTCCCTTTTAGGTGGACTACCCATTTCGTGCATATAACGCTTGAGACTGTCGTATTTGTATATATATTGTGTTGATATGGTATGTGTTGGTTTAATATAGTTATATTGTGATTTTCTCGCTACGGTCATTGTTTTAAAGGCCTTGAAATAAATGTGTATATATTTTTAATATAACAACTGTTTGGAGTAGTTTGTAAGTGATCTTGCTTTGTGTGCTCATTGCGGGTTTTCAGTCACCCTCACCCCTCTTGAGACCTAGTCTTGACCGCCGAGATCGCTACCTTGATTGGTCTGGCTCGTCCAGAGGTTACGCTGTTCCAAGTAATTAGGTTGGCCTTCTGAACTTCTGCGCCACCAGGACAGAGTTCAGAAATCTGTCTTAACAAATTGGTGTACAGCGGTGGGATACGACTGAAGGTATCCAGTGTTGCGCACGAACTAAGGCATTTCAGGTTATTCCAACCAGGACACGTAGTGAATTGTTGTAGTATAACTTTAAAAAGGCCATAGTCCTATCTAACAGTATGGAAACAAATACCTTGTTAACTTTAAATGCTTCCAAATCAGAAACATTGAAAAAGATGTGTGCGGAGAGAGGTGTTTCCTCTCAAGGCACGAAATTGGAAATGATCCAAAGAATCGTGGCGTGGCAAGAAGCGCAGCTTGACGCTATAACTTCTGAGGATAGTGCGGAAGGTGGTGGGGCTGCTCTCACTGGTAGAACCGACGGTTCTGCCGCTGCACTGATCCATCGCGACTACGAGGACAGGGAGGACGAGATGTCTAATGTTTCCTCTGCCAGTGCTGATGGGGAGGCTATGCTTGAATTCAAGAAGCAAGAGCTGCGGTTTAGGCAGCAGGAGCTGGAGCTTGAATTCAGCATAGCCAAACTAAAAATCGAACAGGCAGAAAAACAAAAAGACAGGGATCACCAGTTGGAACTGGCCAAGCTTCAGTTTGCAAATGGGTCCAAGGGTCCTAGACATGGGTCTGGGGCCTCCTCTCATCCACGGTTTCCGAAAGATCTGCTCAGTGTGTATGAAGAAAGGAATGACATTATGGACTGGCTGAATGCGTTTGAGTATGCATGCGAAGTTCAACAAGTTGACAATGCTGATAAGATTGCCTGGTTACTCAGCAGACTGCCCCATTCTGGCTGTAGTGCCATTATGGAAATGTCGAAGGCTGAGCGAGCTGATTTCGCAATGTTAAAGCAAACTCTCATTTTAAAGTTTGGGAAGACTCCGGCCCAATATTTGAAACGTTTCAGAGAGTATAAGAAAAAGGAAGGTGGTACTTGGGTATCTTATGTCACTGAATCCTTGAAAAACTTAACTGGCTGGGTCGAAGGTTATAAGGTTTCTACCTTCGAAGGCATGATAAATCTTGTCATGCTGGAACACATTTTTGCATCTTCTTCCCCGGAGCTTAAGCAGCATTTGGCCGATTCGAAGGAGATAGATCCTAAGAAGCTGGCCATTGCAGCAGACTTATGGGTGCCACATCGAGTGTCCCATAAGGACAAAACTCATCCTGGTAAGCAGGAGGAAGGGAAAAAGTCCAAAGATATGGAGGGTGGAGAATCTGCTAAATCTTCTTCTCATAAGGGCCACAAAAAGAAACATAAGGGTAAGACACAAGAGAACTCGCAGGGTAGTGGAGGTCAGCCTCCGAAACAGAACTCTGGTTACAATAAGCCTCCCTATGTAAACAGACCCAATGGATCTTGTTTTGCTTGTGGAGCAACTGACCACGTGAAGGGGGATCCGCGGTGTAAGGTTAGACCTTTGGGGGTCCACTCCGCTAATCTGGCCTTCTCCTCCTACGAGGAAGAAGAGATTACAGGAGCATCCTTCTCCTCAGACTCATTTCCCAGCGGGATAGAGGCTGAGGTAGTTTTAGTTTCCCTGGGTTCCTGGGAGCCTAAAGTCGCAGAGGCTTATGCTAGGATTCCGGATAATACCAAGCACTACTTTAAAGACAGTGTGCTGATCAATGGGGTAGATACTCCAGCTCTTAGGGATAGTGGGTGCAGTCGCACTGTAGTGGATTCTACCTTGGTAGACTCAGAGGAAGTTGCCAGAGCTACTCTGATGCCCACTAAGTTGGCTGACGGCCCACTCCGTATGTTCCCAGTAATACCTGTAAATCTTACTTTAAATGGTACAGCAGTCAGGATTCCAGTGAGCATTCAGAGAAACGTCCGGGGAAAGGTCTTGTTAGGTAATGATCTCAGAGCTTTAGGGCTCGTAGGAGACACTCCCGAAAGACCCTACACACGGTCTCAAGCACGGGCAGCATTGGCCAAGACCAATACGCCGCCCCAGCCGAAGGGGAAACCCAAGGCGAAAGGAGTCGACAAGTCAAGACGAGGGAAAGAGAATATTCCCCCGAGCTCGCCTACCACTGCGGTGGAGGAAGTTGGTCAATCGCCCGGGCCTGACGAGGAGGTGGCGATGCCTGAAGTATTTGACCCCAACGATCATCCTGAACTAAAAGACTTGTTAGTTGAAGGAGGTCCTGATAGGGACGAATTCAGTAAAGGCCAACGTGAGTGCCCATCTCTGGAAGGCCTAAGGAGACATGCCTGCTCCCAGCTTGAGGGTGAACCTCCTGGGACGCATAGGATTTATTGGGAAGGTGGACTCCTGTATAGTGAGCCCACAGAGTCTACAGAAGGAGACCATAGGAGGTTGGTGGTTCCCCTTGCTGTTAGGCCCTTCCTCCTGCAGTTGGTGCATGAAGTTCCCCTTGCTGGTCACCTTGGTATGAAGAGGACCAAGCAAAGGTTATCCATGCACTTCTACTGGCCCAAGATGGGGGTGCAAGTAGAAAGTCACTGCAGGAGTTGTGCCTCCTGCCAGTTGTCTGGTAAGGTTGGCGCGACAATCCAAGCTCCGTTGGTACCGCTCCCAGTTGTGGGGGTACCATTTGAAAGGGTAGGGATCGACATCGTTGGTCCCCTTGACCCGCAAACATCCTCGGGCAATATGTTTATCCTGGTGCTGGTCGACCATGCAACCAGATATCCTGAGGCCATCCCATTGAAAACTGTAACTGCCAAGTCAGTTGCAAAAGCTTTACTTGGCATATTTACTAGGGTTGGCTTCCCTAAAGAAGTTGTGTCGGATCGTGGCACCAACTTTATGTCGAAGTATATGCAGGCTATGTGGAAAGAATGTGGGGTCACCTACAAGTTCTCTTCTGCATACCACCCCCAGACCAATGGTCTGATGGAACGTTTCAACAGAACGTTAAAGAGCATGATTGGGGCTCTGGAGGAACCTCAGAGAAGAAAATGGGATCTTCTTTTATCATGCTTACTGTTTGCCTACCGAGAGGTACCACAGGAGGGTGTTGGCTTCAGCCCCTTCGAACTTCTGTTCGGTCATCCCGTACGGGGACCCTTAGCCATCGTCAAAGAGGGATGGGAGATGCCCACTCCCCCTGTTACTACCAACGTAGTTGATTATGTGCTAGGGCTCAGAAAACGGATGGTACTTCTGATGGGCTTGGCTAGTGATAAATTGAAGGCAGGACAAGCGCTGGTGAAACATTGGTACGACCAGAAAGCTTCCCTCATCAACTTTACACCTGGTCAGCAAGTCCTGATCATGAATCCCATAAGGCCTCGAGCTTTACAGGACAAATGGTCAGGCCCTTACACAGTGGTGGAGCCCCTGGGTGAGGTTAACTATTTAGTGGACCTTGGAAGGCCTGGACAGGCTCCAAAAGTGTTCCACGTGAATAGGCTGAAGGCTTTCGTCCCAAGAGTCGAAATCGCAGCACTGCTACTGGCTTCAGATGTTGAGGAAGAGGAGTCTGAACCTCTCCCCGACCTGTTCCAAAGCGGTCCTTCAGATAGCTCCTTTGAGGGTGTCCGAGTGGCCCCTCACCTGACTTCTGATCAGCAGGCTGAGGTGAAAAGTTTGCTTAGGCAGTTTTCCCCCCTGTTCTCACAGTCGCCTGGTTTGACACCTTGGTGCACACATAACATTGACACAGGAGACAGTGTACCTACCAAAAGTAGGGGATACAGGATGTCAGATAAAGTACGGTCTTATATTAAGACCGAGGTCAACAAAATGTTAGACCTTGGGGTGATTGAAACCTCTAGTAGTCCTTGGTCCAGCCCTGTGGTTTTGGTTCCAAAGGCAGGCACTTCTGAATTGAGGTTCTGCGTGGACTACAGGGCTCTGAATGCTGTCACCAAGACAGATGCACACCCCTTGCCTCGAACAGATGAGCTGGTGGATACTTTGGGTGCCTCCAAGTACCTCAGCACGTTTGACCTCACTGCTGGCTATTGGCAAATAGCTTTAGCAGAACATGCCAAGGAGAAGACAGCATTTTCTACTCCAGACGGCCTTTACCAATTCCGGGTAATGCCGTTTGGGTTGAAGAATGCACCTGCCACTTTCCAGAGGCTTGTGAATCATGTGTTGAATGGGTTGGACGAATTCTGTCTTGCATATCTGGACGATATAGCAGTTTTCAGTGCCACCTGGGAAGACCATGTGAAACACCTCGGGATTGTGCTCCAGGCTCTTCAGAAAGCACACCTGACCATAAAGGCTAGTAAATGCCAGATTGGACAAGGCTCCGTGGTTTACCTTGGACATGAAGTAGGTGGAGGGAGGATACAGCCTCTTCCCAGTAAAGTACAAACAGTACGAGACTGGCCTACCCCCACTACACAAACCCAAGTGAGAGCCTTCTTAGGACTCACGGGGTATTACCGCAATTTTGTGGCAGACTATGGCACCATAGCTGCCCCTCTGACTGCCCTCACAACTCCGAAGAAACCCAAGAAGGTAACTTGTACCGACGAGTGTGAGAAGGCCTTCAATGGCTTAAAAGACTCCTTGTGCCAGGCCCCTGTCCTCAGGGCCCCTGATTATCAAAGACCTTTTATCGTGCAGACGGACGCCTCTGACACTGGGATAGGAGCTGTACTATCACAAGTAGATGAGAAGGGTAAGGAACACCCTATTGGTTTTATTAGCCGCCAGCTTAAGGACAGAGAGCTCAGATGGTCCACGGTAGAGAAAGAATGTTTCTCTGTTGTGTGGGCCCTAAGGAAGCTGAGGCCCTACCTCTATGGGACCCACTTTACTGTGCAAACTGACCATAAGCCTTTAAAGTGGCTAATGAACATGAAGGGGGAGAATCCAAAGTTGCTTAGGTGGTCCATAAGTCTACAAGGCTTCGACTTCACTATTGAGCATAGGCCAGGTGTCCAACATAGCAATGCTGATGGGTTGTCCAGAATGTTTAACCGACCTGAACAAGAGACTCATCCAGGGGTGGATTAGTTCCCCCTGTCCATAGTCTGGGAGGGGCGAGTGTTAGGAAAGATTTCGTAATTGTAGGTAATTTTCCTTCCATGTGGCAAACCCTAAACTTTTTGCTGTTGTTTTTCACCTTGTTCTTGACTTTGCCAGAGAAGTGCAGCCTTCTGCCGCACTCCTCTGGGCTTTCGCTCCTTTCTTACGGGGAAACTGACATGCCCTTAAGACAGTCAGTACCGGGGAACGCTGTTTCCCGTAGTTTCTTTTATAATGTTGCGGCTTTCGTGCAACATGACACAAGAGGGCACTGTAAGCTAAGTCACAGCTCTCTTGGGTCTCTAGCCTTCTACAGGCCCTAGATACTTGTTTAGGATTGTATCTGATCGGTGCAAGTGATTCAGGGACGGGAATGGTGGCAGCAATCGTTTCTTGTGTTTTGAGCTCCTTTTGGCGTTCTAAGCGTGTTTTCCGCGCTTAACCCAAAATGGTGGCCTGGCTCCCAAAATGGCCAGACCACGAGGCTCCTTTGTCCTGTCCGCTGACCGTCTTGCTCCCTTCACCTTCCCCAGGTCGAGCTGACCCGGGGCCTTCCTTATTTGGGCATGTACTTTCCGATGAAACACGGATGCTTTCGCGGGCTTCTACATGTCTTGTGTGTGCCTCCAGGATGTGGGCTGGGATGTCTGGTCCCAATACACATCCTGGGTGCCAGAGAGTCTAGGGTGGTGTGAATGCCTGGGACCACCGTGGTCCGTGATTGGTCCACGAATGGTGTGAGTGTTGATGAGCGGATCTCCCATTGGGTCCCCTCCGTTTTGGCGCGAAGGGAACCGTGGATAAGAGGGGGCTGGAAACACCACTACCATGTCGATCTCCTGAGTTCTCACGAACGAAGGAATACAGGAGCCAAGTATCCTGCAACCAAGAGGCTGAACCGAGGAATCGCTGGTGACCCGCTGAAGGACTTCTCCTCTGCACTGATGTCGTCTTGTGAAACCCTTTTCACCTTTGATCGAACCAGAAGGCCTGTACTGGTACTTCGACCCTTTGGAATAGCGGGAACAGCTATTCTCGGCATCTTCACCATCTCCTGCCAGTAAGCCTTTCGAAGTGTCTCTGGGCCATCCAGCTGACTGACCAGCTTACAAGGGAGTCTTGCTCTGTAACCGCCGCCAGGTTGTGTAGTATTTCAAGTCCTTGTCACTCTCACACGCTTCGTACACTTGGCGTTCCCAAGTCGGAAGTGAGTAGTGTACATTTGGCTCAGATACACACGGCCGCTCTGTTGCCCTGCTGTGGTAACAAACTGTGCAGGTTTCTTCGATTGGGACGTCTTTTTACTCAACACGACGACGAGGCGTTCCCTGCTCTTCTGAACCTGCCAGCTGCAGAAACTGACGCGGAGAAGCATGGGTCTGCTTGCATCGGGGACCGGTGAGTAGCATAGCTAGGATCTGGTCGCCCTCCTGCAGGAGCCCATTGCTTTTCCCCGCTGTGTAAAACAGCAACCCTTTTCCGTACTCGCGCTCTGCTTCTGCCCACTGTGGAGGCTGCGCTTGAGTCGCGGAACTTGTTCTTCTTCTTTTGTGCACTAAACTGAACTGCCTGATTTCCCTCGAAGAGCTTCTCCTTTTGCCCGTTGGCACCAGCGCGTGCAGGTACTTTTGAGCACAAGCTCCACTCTTCGCAGGGCTCGGACTTCCATCTAGTTAGGTGCCTCTGAAGGCGAACTGGGTCTAAGCATTATTTTGCACTGCCTGTCTTCCTTCCCTTTTAGGTGGACTACCCATTTCGTGCATATAACGCTTGAGACTGTCGTATTTGTATATATATTGTGTTGATATGGTATGTGTTGGTTTAATATAGTTATATTGTGATTTTCTCGCTACGGTCATTGTTTTAAAGGCCTTGAAATAAATGTGTATATATTTTTAATATAACAACTGTTTGGAGTAGTTTGTAAGTGATCTTGCTTTGTGTGCTCATTGCGGGTTTTCAGTCACCCTCACCCCTCTTGAGACCTAGTCTTGACCGCCGAGATCGCTACCTTGATTGGTCTGGCTCGTCCAGAGGTTACGTTGTTCCAAGTAATTAGGTTGGCCTTCTGAACTTCTGCGCCACCAGGACAGAGTTCAGAAATCTGTCTTAACAAATTGGTGTACAGCGGTGGGATACGACTGAAGGTATCCAGTGTTGCGCACGAACTAAGGCATTTCAGGTTATTCCAACCAGGACACGTAGTGAATTGTTGTAGTATAACTTTAAAAAGGCCATAGTCCTATCTTACAGTATGGAAACAAATACGTTGTTAACTTTAAATGCTTCCAAATCAGAAACATTGAAAAAGATGTGTGCGTGCGGAGAGAGGTGTTTCCTCTCAAGGCACGAAATTGGAAATGATCCAAAGAATCGTGGCGTGGCAAGAAGCGCAGCTTGACGCTATAACTTCTGAGGATAGTGCGGAAGGTGGTGGGGCTGCTCTCACTGGTAGAACCGACGGTTCTGCCGCTGCACTGATCCATCGCGACTACGAGGACAGGGAGGACGAGATGTCTAATGTTTCCTCTGCCAGTGCTGATGGGGAGGCTATGCTTGAATTCAAGAAGCAAGAGCTGCGGTTTAGGCAGCAGGAGCTTGAATTCAGCATAGCCAAACTAAAAATCGAACAGGCAGAAAAACAAAAAGACAGGGATCACCAGTTGGAACTGGCCAAGCTGGCCAGTTTGCAAATGGGTCCAAGGGTCCTAGACATGGGTCTGGGGCCTCCTCTCATCCACGGTTTCCGAAAGATCTGCTCAGTGTGTATGAAGAAAGGAATGGCATTATGGACTGGCTGAATGCGTTTGAGTATGCATGCGAAGTTCAACAAGTTGACAATGCTGATAAGATTGCCTGGTTACTCAGCAGACTGCCCCATTCTGGCTGTAGTGCCATTATGGAAATGTCGAAGGCTGAGCGAGCTGATTTCGCAATGTTAAAGCAAACTCTCATTTTAAAGTTTGGGAAGACTCCGGCCCAATATTTGAAACGTTTCAGAGAGTATAAGAAAAAGGAAGGTGGTACTTGGGTATCTTATGTCACTGAATCCTTGAAAAACTAAACTGGCTGGGTCGAAGGTTATGAGGTTTCTACCTTCGAAGGCATGATAAATCTTGTCATGCTGGAACACATTTTTGCATCTTCTTAAGCCGGAGCTTAAGCAGCATTTGGCCGATTCGAAGGAGATAGATCCTAAGAAGCTGGCCATTGCAGCAGACTTATGGGTGCCACATCGAGTGTCCCATAAGGACAAAACTCATCCTGGTAAGCAGGAGGAAGGGAAAAAGTCCAAAGATATGGAGGGTGGAGAATCTGCTAAATCTTCTTCTCATAAGGGCCACAAAAAGAAACATAAGGGTAAGACACAAGAGAACTCGCAGGGTAGTGGAGGTCAGCCTCCGAAACAGAACTCTGGTTACAATAAGCCTCCCTATGTAAACAGACCCAATGGATCTTGTTTTGCTTGTGGAGCAACTGACCACGTGAAGGGGGATCCGCGGTGTAAGGTTAGACATTTGGGGGTCCACTCCGCTAATCTGGCCTTCTCCTCCTACGAGGAAGAAGAGATTACAGGAGCATCCTTCTCCTCAGACTCATTTCCCAGCGGGATAGAGGCTGAGGTAGTTTTAGTTTCCCTGGGTTCCTGGGAGCCTAAAGTCGCAGAGGCTTATGCTAGGATTCCGGATAATACCAAGCACTACTTTAAAGACAGTGTGCTGATCAATGGGGTAGATACTCCAGCTCTTAGGGATAGTGGGTGCAGTCGCACTGTAGTGGATTCTACCTTGGTAGACTCAGAGGAAGTTGCCAGAGCTACTCTGATGCCCACTAAGTTGGCTGACGGCCCACTCCGTATGTTCCCAGTAATACCTGTAAATCTTACTTTAAATGGTACAGCAGTCAGGATTCCAGTGAGCATTCAGAGAAACGTCCGGGGAAAGGTCTTGTTAGGTAATGATCTCAGAGCTTTAGGGCTCGTAGGAGACACTCCCGAAAGACCCTACACACGGTCTCAAGCACGGGCAGCATTGGCCAAGACCAATACGCCGCCCCAGCCGAAGGGGAAACCCAAGGCGAAAGGAGTCGACAAGTCAAGACGAGGGAAAGAGAATATTCCCCCGAGCTCGCCTACCACTGCGGTGGAGGAAGTTGGTCAATCGCCCGGGCCTGACAAGGAGGTGGCGATGCCTGAAGTATTTGACCCCAACGATCATCCTGAACTAAAAGACTTGTTAGTTGAAGGAGGTCCTGATAGGGACGAATTCAGTAAAGGCCAACGTGAGTGCCCATCTCTGGAAGGCCTAAGGAGACATGCCTGCTCCCAGCTTGAGGGTGAACCTCCTGGGACGCATAGGATTTATTGGGAAGGTGGACTCCTGTATAGTGAGCCCACAGAGTCTACAGAAGGAGACCATAGGAGGTTGGTGGTTCCCCTTGCTGTTAGGCCCTTCCTCCTGCAGTTGGTGCATGAAGTTCCCCTTGCTGGTCACCTTGGTATGAAGAGGACCAAGCAAAGGTTATCCATGCACTTCTACTGGCCCAAGATGGGGGTGCAAGTAGAAAGTCACTGCAGGAGTTGTGCCTCCTGCCAGTTGTCTGGTAAGGTTGGCGCGACAATCCAAGCTCAGTTGGTACCGCTCCCAGTTGTGGGGGTACCATTTGAAAGGGTAGGGATCGACATCGTTGGTCCCCTTGACCCGCAAACATCCTCGGGCAATATGTTTATCCTGGTGCTGGTCGACCATGCAACCAGATATCCTGAGGCCATCCCATTGAAAACTGTAACTGCCAAGTCAGTTGCAAAAGCTTTACTTGGCATATTTACTAGGGTTGGCTTCCCTAAAGAAGTTGTGTCGGATCGTGGCACCAACTTTATGTCGAAGTATATGCAGGCTATGTGGAAAGAATGTGGGGTCACCTACAAGTTCTCTTCTGCATACCACCCCCAGACCAATGGTCTGATGGAACGTTTCAACAGAACGTTAAAGAGCATGATTGGGGCTCTGGAGGAACCTCAGAGAAGAAAATGGGATCTTCTTTTATCATGCTTACTGTTTGCCTACCGAGAGGTACCACAGGAGGGTGTTGGCTTCAGCCCCTTCGAACTTCTGTTCGGTCATCCCGTACGGGGACCCTTAGCCATCGTCAAAGAGGGATGGGAGATGCCCACTCCCCCTGTTACTACCAACGTAGTTGATTATGTGCTAGGGCTCAGAAAATGGATGGTACTTCTGATGGGCTTGGCTAGTGATAAATTGAAGGCAGGACAAGCGCTGGTGAAACATTGGTACGACCAGAAAGCTTCCCTCATCAACTTTACACCTGGTCAGCAAGTCCTGATCATGAATCCCATAAGGCCTCGAGCTTTACAGGACAAATGGTCAGGCCCTTACACAGTGGTGGAGCCCCTGGGTGAGGTTAACTATTTAGTGGACCTTGGAAGGCCTGGACAGGCTCCAAAACTGTTCCACGTGAATAGGCTGAAGGCTTTCGTCCCAAGAGTCGAAATCGCAGCACTGCTACTGGCTTCAGATGTTGAGGAAGAGGAGTCTGAACCTCTCCCCGACCTGTTCCAAAGCGGTCCTTCAAATAGCTCCTTTGAGGGTGTCCGAGTGGCCCCTCACCTGACTTCTGATCAGCAGGCTGAGGTGAAAAGTTTGCTTAGGCAGTTTTCCCCCCTGTTCTCACAGTCGCCTGGTTTGACACCTTGGTGCACACATAACATTGACACAGGAGACAGTGTACCTACCAACAGTAGGGGATACAGGATGTCAGATAAAGTACGGTCTTATATTAAGACCGAGGTCAACAAAATGTTAGACCTTGGGGTGATTGAAACCTCTAGTAGTCCTTGGTCCAGCCCTGTGGTTTTGGTTCCAAAGGCAGGCACTTCTGAATTGAGGTTCTGCGTGGACTACAGGGCTCTGAATGCTGTCACCAAGACAGATGCACACCCCTTGCCTCGAACAGATGAGCTGGTGGATACTTTGGGTGCCTCCAAGTACCTCAGCACGTTTGACCTCACTGCTGGCTATTGGCAAATAGCTTTAGCAGAACATGCCAAGGAGAAGACAGCATTTTCTACTCCAGACGGCCTTTACCAATTCCGGGTAATGCCGTTCGGGTTGAAGAATGCACCTGCCACTTTCCAGAGGCTTGTGAATCATGTGTTGAATGGGTTGGACGAATTCTGTCTTGCATATCTGGACGATATAGCAGTTTTCAGTGCCACCTGGGAAGACCATGTGAAACACCTCGGGATTGTGCTCCAGGCTCTTCAGAAAGCACACCTGACCATAAAGGCTATTAAATGCCAGATTGGACAAGGCTCCGTGGTTTACCTTGGACATGAAGTAGGTGGAGGGAGGATACAGCCTCTTCCCAGTAAAGTACAAACAGTACGAGACTGGCCTACCCCCACTACACAAACCCAAGTGAGAGCCTTCTTAGGACTCACGGGGTATTACCGCAATTTTGTGGCAGACTATGGCACCATAGCTGCCCCTCTGACTGCCCTCACAACTCCGAAGAAACCCAAGAAGGTAACTTGTACCGACGAGTGTGAGAAGGCCTTCAATGGCTTAAAAGACTCCTTGTGCCAGGCCCCTGTCCTCAGGGCCCCTGATTATCAAAGACCTTTTATCGTGCAGACGGACGCCTCTGACACTGGGATAGGAGCTGTACTATCACAAGTAGATGAGAAGGGTAAGGAACACCCTATTGGTTTTATTAGCCGCCAGCTTAAGGACAGAGAGCTCAGATGGTCCACGGTAGAGAAAGAATGTTTCTCTGTTGTGTGGGCCCTAAGGAAGCTGAGGCCCTACCTCTATGGGACCCACTTTACTGTGCAAACTGACCATAAGCCTTTAAAGTGGCTAATGAACATGAAGGGGGAGAATCCAAAGTTGCTTAGGTGGTCCATAAGTCTACAAGGCTTCGACTTCACTATTGAGCATAGGCCAGGTGTCCAACATAGCAATGCTGATGGGTTGTCCAGAATGTTTAACCGACCTGAACAAGAGACTCATCCAGGGGTGGATTAGTTCCCCCTGTCCATAGTCTGGGAGGGGCGAGTGTTAGGAAAGATTTCGTAATTGTAGGTAATTTTCCTTCCATGTGGCAAACCCTAAACTTTTTGCTGTTGTTTTTCACCTTGTTCTTGACTTTGCCAGAGAAGTGCAGCCTTCTGCCGCACTCCTCTGGGCTTTCGCTCCTTTCTTACGGGGAAACTGACATGCCCTTAAGACAGTCAGTACCGGGGAACGCTGTTTCCCGTAGTTTATTTTATAATGTTGCGGCTTTCGTGCAACATGACACAAGAGGGCACTGTAAGCTAAGTCACAGCTCTCTTGGGTCTCTAGCCTTCTACAGGCCCTAGATACTTGTTTAGGATTGTATCTGATCGGTGCAAGTGATTCAGGGACGGGAATGGTGGCAGCAATCGTTTCTTGTGTTTTGAGCTCCTTTTGGCGTTCTAAGCGTGTTTTCCGCGCTTAACCCAAAATGGTGGCCTGGCTCCCAAAATGGCCAGACCACGAGGCTCCTTTGTCCTGTCCGCTGACCGTCTTGCTCCCTTCACCTTCCCCAGGTCGAGCTGACCCGGGGCCTTCCTTATTTGGGCATGTACTTTCCCGCGAAACACGGATGCTTTCGCGGGCTTCTACATGTCTTGTGTGTGCCTCCAGGATGTGGGCTGGGATTTCTGGTCCCAATACACATCCTGGGTGCCAGAGAGTCTAGGGTGGTGTGAATGCCTGGGACCACCGTGGTCCGTGATTGGTCCACGAATGGTGTGAGTGTTGATGAGCGGATCTCCCATTGGGTCCCCTCCGTTTTGGCGCGAAGGGAACCGTGGATAAGAGGGGGCTGGAAACACCACTACCATGTCGATCTCCTGAGTTCTCACGAACGAAGGAATACAGGAGCCAAGTATCCTGCAACCAAGAGGCTGAACCGAGGAATCGCTGGTGACCCGCTGAAGGACTTCTCCTCTGCACTGATGTCGTCTTGTGAAACCCTTTTCACCTTTGATCGAACCAGAAGGCCTGTACTGGTACTTCGACCCTTTGGAATAGCGGGAACAGCTATTCTCGGCATCTTCACCATCTCCTGCCAGTAAGCCTTCGGAAGTGTCTCTGGGCCATCCAGCTGACTGACCAGCTTACACGGGAGTCTTGCTCTGTAACCGCCGCCAGGTTGTGTAGTATTTCAAGTCCTTGTCACTCTCACACGCTTCGTACACTTGGCGTTCCCAAGTCGGAAGTGAGTAGTGTACATTTGGCTCAGATACACACGGCCGCTCTGTTGCCCTGCTGTGGCAACAAACTGTGCAGGTTTCTTCGATTGGGACGTCTTTTTACTCAACACGACGACGAGGCGTTCCCTGCTCTTCTGAACCTGCCAGCTGCAGAAACTGACGCTGAGAAGCATGGGTCTGCTTGCATCGGGGACCGGTGAGTAGCATAGCTAGGATCTGGTCGCCCTCCTGCAGGAGCCCATTGCTTTTCCCCGCTGTGTAAAACAGCAACCCTTTTCCGTACTCGCGCTCTGCTTCTGCCCACTGTGGAGGCTGCGCTTGAGTCGCGGAACTTGTTCTTCTTCTTTTGTGCACTAAACTGAACTGCCAGATTTCCCTCGAAGAGCTTCTCCTTTTGCCCGTTGGCACCAGCGCGTGCAGGTACTTTTGAGCACAAGGCTCCACTATTCGCACGGCTCGCACTTCCATCTAGTTAGGTGCCTCTGAAGGCGAACTGGGTCTAAGCATTATTTCGCACTGCCTGTCTTCCTTCCCTTTTAGGTGGACTACCCATTTCGTGCATATAACGCTTGAGACTGTCGTATTTGTATATATATTGTGTTGATATGGTATGTGTTGGTTTAATATAGTTATATTGTGATTTTCTCGCTACGGTCATTGTTTTAAAGGCCTTGAAATAAATGTGTATATATTTTTAATATAACAACTGTTTGGAGTAGTTTGTAAGTGATCTTGCTTTGTGTGCTCATTGCGGGCTTTCAGTCACCCTCACCCCTCTTGAGACCTAGTCTTGACCGCCGCGATCGCTACCTTGATTGGTCTGGCTCGTCCAGAGGTTACCCTGTTCCAAGTAATTAGGTTGGCCTTCTGAACTTCTGCGCCACCAGGACAGAGTTCAGAAATCCGTCTTAACAATGACATGTGATATCCAACTCCTTCCCATTCCAACCTGAGACCCTTCTTATAGCATGAGATGGGATATCCAACTCCTTCCAAATCCAATTCTGATACCCTTCCGATAGCATGAGATGTGATATCCCAATGCTTCTACCAAACCTGAGACCCATACTATGGCATGAGATGTGATATCAAACTCCTTCCCATTCCAATCCTGAGACCCTTCCTATAGCTTGAGATGTGATATCCACCTCCTTCCCATTCCAATCCTGAGACCCTTCCGATATCATGAGATGTGATATCTCAATGCTTCTAATATCAAACTTGAGACCCTCCCTATAGCATGAGATGTGATATCCAAGTCCTTCCCATTCCAATCCTGAGACCCTTCCTATAGCATGAGATGTGATATCTCAATGCTTCTAATACCAAACCTGAGACCCTTCCTATAACATGAGATGGGAATATCCAACTCCTTCCCATTCCAATCCTGAGACCCTTCCGATAGCAGAGATGTGATATCTGAATGCTTATGCCAAACCTGAGATCCTTCCTACAACATGAGATGTGATATCCAACTCCTTCCCCTTCCAATCCTGAGACACTTCCTATAGCATGAGATGTGATATCTCACTGCTTACACCAAACCTGAGATCCTTCCTATAACATGAGATGTGATATCCAACTCCTTCCCATTCCAATCCTGAGACACTTCCTATAGCATGAGATGTGATATCTCACTGCTTATACCAAACCTGAGACCCTTCCTATAACATGAGATGTGATATCCAACTCCTTCCCATTCCAATCCTGAGACCCTTCCTATAGCATGAGATGTGATATCTCAATGCTTCTAATATCAAACTTGAGACCCTCCCTATAGCATGAGATGTGATATCCAAGTCCTTCCCATTCCAATCCTGAGACACTTCCTATAGCATGAGATGTGATATCTCAATGCTTCTAATACCAAACCTGAGACTCTTCCTATAACATGAGATGGGATATCCAACTCCTTCCCATTCCAATCCTGAGACCCTTTCGATTGCAGAGATGTGATATCTCAATGCTTATACCAAACCTGAGACGCTTCCTACGGCATGAGATGTGATATCCAACTCCTTCCAATTCCAATCCTGAGACCTTTCCTATAGCATGGATGTGATGTCTCAATGCTTCTAATACCAAACCTGAGATCCTTCCTATAACATGAGATGTGATATCCAACTCATTCCATTCCAATCCAGAGACCCTTCCTATAGCATGAGATGTGATATCTCAATGCTTATACCAAACCTGAGACCCTTCCTATAGCATGAGATGTGATATCCAACTCCTTCCCATTCCAATCCTGAGACCCTTCCTATAGCATGAGATGTGATATCTCAATGCCTCTAATACCAAACCTGAGATCCTTCCTCTAACATGAAATGTGATATCCAACTCCTTCCCTTTCCAAACCTGAGAGCCTATCTATAGCATGAGATGTGATATCCAAGTCCTTCCCATTCCAATACTTAGACCCTTCCTACAGCATGCAATATGATATCTCAATGATTCTAATAACAAACCTGAGACCAGTCCTATAACATGAGATGGGATATCCAACTCCTTCCCATTCCAATCCTGAGACACTTCCGATAGCAGAGATATGATATCTCAATGCTTATACCAAACCTGAGACCCTTCCTATAACATGAGATGTGATATCCAACTCCTTCCCGTTCCAAACCTGAGACCCTTCCTTTAGCATGAGATGTGATATCCAGCTCCTTCCCATTCCAACCCTGAGACATTTCCGATAGCATGAGATGTGATATCTCAATGCTTCTACCAAACCTGAGACCCTTCCTTTAGCATGAGATGTGATATCCAACTCCTTCCCATTCCAATCCTGAGACCCTTCCTATAGCATGAGATGTGATATCTCAATACCTCTAATACCAAACCTGAGATCCTTCCGATAACAAGAGATGTGATATCCAAATCCTTCCCCTTCCAAATTTGAGACCCTCCCTTTAGCATGAGATGTGATATCCAACTCCTTCCCTTTCCAATCCTGAGACCCTTCTGATAGCATGAGATGTGATATCTCAATGCTTCTAATACCAAACCTGAGATGCTTCCGATAGCATGAGATGTGATATCTCAATGCTTCTAATACCAAACCTGATATCCTTCCTATAACATGAGATGTGATATCCAAATCCTTCCCCTTCCAAACCTGAGACCCTCCCTTTAGCATGAGATGTGATATCCAACTCCTTCCCATTCCAATCCTGAGACCCTTCTGATAGCATGAGATGTGATATCCCAATGACTCTAATACCAATCCTGAGACCCTTCCTATAACATGAGATGTGATATCCAACTCCTTCCCATTTCAACCTGAGACCCTTCTTATAGCATGAGATGGGATATCCAACTCCTTCCAAATCCAATTCTGATACCCTTCCGATAGCATGAGATGTGATATCCCAATGCTTCTACCAAACCTGAGACCCATACTATGGCATGAGATGTGATATCAAACTCCTTCCAATTCCAATCCTGAGACCCTTCCTATAGAATGAGTTGTGATGTCTCAATGCTTCTAATACCAAACCTGAGATCCTTCCTATAACATGAGATGTGATATCCAACTCCTTCCCATTCCAATCCTGAGACCCTTCCTATAGCATGAGATGTGATATCTTAATGCTTATACCAAACCTGAGACCCTTCCTATAGCATGAGATGTGATATCCAACTCCTTCCGATTCCAATCCTGAGACCCTTCCTATAGCATGAGATGTGATATCTCAATGCCTCTAATACCAAATCTGAGATCCTTCCTCTAACATGAAATGTGATATCCAACTCCTTTCCTTTCCAAACCTGAGAGCCTACCTATAGCATGAGATGTGATATCCAAGTCCTTCCCATTCCAATCCTTAGACCCTTCGTACAGCATGCAATATGATATCTCAATGATTCTAATAACAAACCTGAGACCCGTCCTATAACATGAGATGGGATATCAACTCCTTCCCATTCCAATCCTGAGACACTTCCGATAGCAGAGATGTGATATCTCAATGCTTATACCAAACCTGAGACCCTTCCTATAACATGAGATGTGATATCCAACTCCTTCCCGTTCCAAACCTGAGACCCTTCCTATAGCATATGTGATATCCAACTCCTTCCCATTCCAAACATGAGACCCTTCCTATAGCAAGAATGTAATATCCAACTCCTTCCCATTCCAATCCTGAGACCATTCCTATAGCATGAGATGTGATATCTCAATGCTTCTAATACCAAACCTGAGATCCTTCCTATGACATGAGATGTGATATCCAACTCCTTCCCATTCCAATCCTGAGACCCTTCTGATAGCATGAGATGTGATATCTCAATGCCTCTAATACCAATCCTGAGACCCTTCCTATAACATGAGATGTGATATCCAACTCCTTCCCATTTCAACCTGAGACCCTTCCTTTAGCATGACATGGGATATCCAACTCCTTCCAAATCCAATTCTGATACCCTTCCGATAGCATGAGATGTGACATCCCAATGCTTCTACCAAACCTGAGACCCATACTATGGCATGAGATGTGATATCAAACTCCTTCCCATTCCAATCCTGAGACCCTTCCTATAGCATGAGATGTGATGTCTCAATGCTTCTAATACCAAACCTGAGATCCTTCCTATAACATGAGATGTGATATCCAACTCCTTCCCATTCCAATCCTGAGACCCTTCCTATAGCATGAGATGTGATATCTCAATGCTTATACCAAACCTGAGACCCTTCCTATAGCATGAGATGTGATATCCAACTCCTTCCGATTCCAATCCTGAGACCCTTCCTATAGCATGAGATGTGATATCTCAATGCCTCTAATACCAAACCTGAGATCCTTCCTCTAACATGAAATGTGATATCCAACTCCTTTCCTTTCCAAACCTGAGAGCCTACCTATAGCATGAGATGTGATATCCAAGTCCTTCCCATTCCAATCCTTAGACCCTTCCTACAGCATGCAATATGATATCTCAATGATTCTAATAACAAACCTGAGACCCGTCCTATAACATGAGATGGGATATCAACTCCTTCCCATTCCAATCCTGAGACACTTCCGATAGCAGAGATGTGATATCTCAATGCTTATACCAAACCTGAGACCCTTCCTATAACATGAGATGTGATATCCAACTCCTTCCCGTTCCAAACCTGAGACCCTTCCTATAGCATATGTGATATCCAACTCCTTCCCATTCCAAACATGAGACCCTTCCTATAGCAAGAATGTAATATCCAACTCCTTCCCATTCCAATCCTGAGACCATTCCTATAGCATGAGATGTGATATCTCAATGCTTCTAATACCAAACCTGAGATCCTTCCTATGACATGAGATGTGATATCCAACTCCTTCCCATTCCAATCCTGAGACCCTTCTGATAGCATGAGATGTGATATCTCAATGCCTCTAATACCAATCCTGAGACCCTTCCTATAACATGAGATGTGATATCCAACTCCTTCCCATTTCAACCTGAGACCCTTCCTTTAGCATGACATGGGATATCCAACTCCTTCCAAATCCAATTCTGATACCCTTCCGATAGCATGAGATGTGACATCCCAATGCTTCTACCAAACCTGAGACCCATACTATGGCATGAGATGTGATATCAAACTCCTTCCCATTCCAATCCTGAGACCCTTCCTATAGCATGAGATGTGATGTCTCAATGCTTCTAATACCAAACCTGAGATCCTTCCTATAACATGAGATGTGATATCCAACTCCTTCCCATTCCAATCCTGAGACCCTTCCTATAGCATGAGATGTGATATCTCAATGCTTATACCAAACCTGAGACCCTTCCTATAGCATGAGATGTGATATCCAACTCCTTCCGATTCCAATCCTGAGACCCTTCCTATAGCATGAGATGTGATATCTCAATGCCTCTAATACCAAACCTGAGATCCTTCCTCTAACATGAAATGTGATATCCAACTCCTTTCCTTTCCAAACCTGAGAGCCTACCTATAGCATGAGATGTGATATCGAAGTCCTTCCCATTCCAATCCTTAGACCCTTCCTACAGCATGCAATATGATGTCTCAATGATTCTAATAACAAACCTGAGACCCGTCCTATAACATGAGATGGGATATCCAACTCCTTCCCATTCCAATCCTGAGACACTTCCGATAGCAGAGATGTGATATCTCAATGCTTATACCAAACCTGAGACCCTTCCTATAACATGAGATGTGATATCCAACTCCTTCCCGTTCCAAACCTGAGACCATTCCTATAGCATATGTGATATCCAACTCCTTCCCGTTCCACACATGAGACCCTTCCTATAGCAAGAATGTAATATCCAACTCCTTCCCTTTCCAATCCTGAGACCATTCCTATAGCATGAGATGTGATATCTCAATGCTTCTAATACCAAATCTGAGACCAGTCCTATAACATGAGATGGGATATCCAACTCCTTCCCCTTCCAAACCTGAGACCCTTCCTATAGCATGAGATGTGATATCCAACTCCTTCCCATCCCAATCCTGAGACACTTCCGATTGCAGAGATGTGATATCTCAATGCTTATACCAAACCTGAGACTCTTCCTATAACATGAGATGTGATATCCAACTCCTTCCCGTTCCAAACCTGAGACCCTTCCTATAGCATGAGATGTGATATCCAACTCCTTCCGATTCCAATCCTGAGACCCTTCCGATAGCATGAGATGTGATATCTCAATGCTTCTAATACCAAACCTGAGATCCTTCCTATAACATGTGATGTGATATCCAAATCCTTCCCCTTCCAAACCTGAGACCCTCCCTTTAGCATGAGATGTGCTATCCAACTCCTTCCCATTCCAATCCTGAGACCCTTATGATAGCATGAGATGTGATATCTCAATGCCTCTAATACCAAACCTGAGATACTTCCGATAGCATGAGATGTGATATCTCAACGCTTCTAATACCAAACCTGAGATCCTTTATATAACATGAGATGTGATATCCAAATCCTTCCCCTTCCAAACCTGAGACCCTCCCTTTAGCATGAGATGTGATATCCAACTCCTTCCCATTCCAATCCTGAGACCCTTCTGATAGCAGGAGATGTGATATCTCAATGCCTATAATACCAAACCTGAGATCCTACCTCTAACATGAAATGTGATATCCAACTCCTTCCCTTTCCAAACCTGAGACCCTGCCTATAGCATGAGATGTGATATCCAAGTCCTTCCCATTCCAATCCTGAGACCCTTCCTATAGCATGTGATGTGATATCTCAATGCTTATACCAAACCTGAGACCCTTCCTACGGCATGAGATGTCATATACAACTCCTTCCCATTCCAATCCTGAGACCCTTCCTATAGCATGAGATGTGATATCTCAATGCTTATACCAAACCTGAGATCCTTCCTATAACATGAGATGTGATATCCAAATCCTTCCCCTTCCAAACCTGAGACCCTCCCTCTAGCATGAGATGTGATATCCAACTCCTTCCCATTCCAATCCTGAGACCCTTCTGATAGCATGAGATGTGATATCTCAATGCCTCTAATACCAAACCTGAGATCCTACCTCTAACATGAAATGTGATATCCAACTCCTTCCCTTTCCAAACCTGAGACCCTGCCTATAGCATGAGATGTGATATCCAAGTCCTTCCCATTCCAATCCTGAGACCCTTCCTATAGCATGTGATGTGATATCTCAATGCTTATACCAAACCTGAGACCCTTCCTACGGCATGAGATGTCATATACAACTCCTTCCCCTTCCAAACCTGAGACCCTCCCTTTAGCATGAGATGTGATATCCAACTTCTTCCCATTCCAATCCTGAGACCCTTCCTATAACATGAGATGTGATGTCTCAATGCTTCTAATACCAAACCTGAGATCTTTCCTATAACATGAGATGTGATATCCAACTCCTTCCCATTCCAATTCTGAGACCCTTCCTATAGCATGAGATGTGATATCTCAATGCTTATACCAAACCTGAGACCCTTCCTATAGCTTGAGATGTGATATCCAACTCCTTCCCATTCCAATCCTGAGACCCTTCCCATAGCATGAGATGTGATATCCAACTTCTTCCCATTCCAATCCTGAGACCCTTCCTATAACATGAGATGTGATGTCTCAATGCTTCTAATACCAAACCTGAGATCTTTCCTATAACATGAGATGTGATATCCAACTCCTTCCCATTCCAATTCTGAGACCCTTCTGATAGCATGAGATGTGATATCTCAATGCCTCTAATACCAATCCTGAGACCCTTCCTATAACATGAGATGTGATATCCAACTCCTTCCCATTTCAACCTGAGACCCTTCCTATAGCATGAGATGGGATATCCAACTCCTTCCAAATCCAATTCTGATACCCTTCCGATAGCATGAGATGTGATATCCCAATGCTTCTACCAAACCTGAGACCCATACTATGGCATGAGATGTGATATCAAACTCCTTCCCATTCCAATCCTGAGACCCTTCCTATAGCATGAGATGTGATGTCTCAATGCTTCTAATACCAAACCTGAGATTCTTCCTATAACATGAGATGTGATATCCAACTCCTTCCCATTCCAATCCTGAGACTCTTCCTATAGCATGAGATGTGATATCTCAATGCTTATACCAAACCTGAGACCCTTCCTATAGCATGAGATGTGATATCCAACTCCTTCCGATTCCAATCCTGAGACCCTTCCTATAGCATGAGATGTGATATCTCAATGCCTCTAATACCAAACCTGAGATCCTTCCTCTAACATGAAATGTGATATCCAACTCCTTTCCTTTCCAAACCTGAGAGTCTACCTATAGCATGAGATGTGATATCCAAGTCCTTCCCATTCCAATCCTTAGACCTTTCCTACAGCATGCAATATGATATCTCAATGATTCTAATAACAAACCTGAGACCCGTCCTATAACATGAGATGGGATATCCAACTCCTTCCCATTCCAATCCTGAGACACTTCCGATAGCAGAGATGTGATATCTCAATGCTTATACGAAACCTGAGACCCTTCCTATAACATGAGATGTGGTATCCAACTCCTTCCCGTTCCAAACCTGAGACCCTTCACATAGCATATGTGATATCCAACTCCTTCCCATTCCACACATGAGACCCTTCCTATAGCAAGAATGTAATATCCAACTCCTTCCCATTCCAATCCTGAGACCATTCCTATAGCATGAGATGTGATATCTCAATGCTTCTAATACCAAACCTGGACCAGTCCTATAACATGAGATGGGATATCCAACTCCTTCCCCTTCCAAACCTGAGACCCTTCCTGTAGCATGAGATGTGATATCCAACTCCTTCCCATCCCAATCCTGAGACACTTCCGATTGCAGAGATGTGATATCTCAATGCTTATACCAAACCTGAGACTATTCCTATAACATGAGATGTGATATCCAACTCCTTCCCATTCCAAGCCTGAGACCCTTCCTATAGCATGAGATGTGATATCCAACTCCTTCCGATTCCAATCCTGAGACTCTTCCGATAGCATGAGATGTGATATCTCAATGCTTCTAATAGCAAACCTGAGATCCTTCCTATAACATGTGATGTGATATCCAAATCCTTCCCCTTCCAAACCTGAGACCCTCCCTTTAGCATGAGATGTGCTATCCAACTCCTTCCCATTCCAATCCTGAGACCTGTATGATAGCATGAGATGTGATATCTCAATGCCTCTAATACCAAACCTGAGATACTTCCGATAGCATGAGATGTGATATCCAAATCCTTCCCCTTCCAAACCTGAGACCCTCCCTTTAGCATGAGATGTGATATCCAACTCCTTCCCATTCCAATCCTGAGACCCTTCTGATAGCATGAGATGTGATATCTCAATGCTTCTAATACCAAACCTGAGATCCTACCTCTAACATAAAATGTGATATCCAACTCCTTCCCTTTCCAAACCTGAGACCCTGCCTATAACATGAGATGTGATATCCAAGTCCTTCCCATTCCAATCCTGAGACCCTTCCTATAGCATGTGATGTGATATCTCAATGCTTATACCAAACCTGAGACCCTTCCTATGGCATGAGATGTCATATACAACTCCTTCCCATTCCAATCCTGAGACCCTTCCTATAGCATGAGATGTGATATCTCAATGCTTATACCAAACCTGAGACCCTTCCTATAGCATGAGATGTGATATCTAACTCCTTCCCGTCCCAAACCTGAGACCCTTCCTATAGCATATGTGATATCCAACTCCTTCCCATTCCAAACATGAGACCCTTCCTATAGCAAGAATGTAATATCCAACTCCTTCCCATTCCAATCCTGAGACCATTCCTATAGCATGAGATGTGATATCTCAATGCTTCTAATACCAAACCTGAGATCCTTCCTATGACATGAGATGTGATATCCAACTCCTTCCCATTCCAATCCTGAGACCCTTCTGATAGCATGAGATGTGATATCTCAATGCCTCTAATACCAATCCTGAGACCCTTCCTATAACATGAGATGTGATATCCAACTCCTTCCCATTTCAACCTGAGACCCTTCCTATAGCATGAGATGTGATATCCAACTCCTTCCCATCCCAATCCTGAGACACTTCCGATTGCAGAGATGTGATATCTCAATGCTTATACCAAACCTGAGACTCTTCCTATAACATGAGGTGTGATATCCAACTCCTTCCCGTTCCAAACCTGAGACCCTTCCTATAGCATGAGATGTGATATCCAACTCCTTCCGATTCCAATCCTGAGACCCTTCCGATAGCATGAGATGTGATATCTCAATGCTTCTAATACCAAACCTGAGATCCTTCCTATAACATGTGATGTGATATCCAAATCCTTCCCCTTCCAACCCTGAGACCCTCCCTTTAGCATGAGATGTGCTATCCAACTCCTTCCCATTCCAATCCTGAGACCCTTATGATAGCATGAGATGTGATATCTCAATGCCTCTAATACCAAACCTGAGATACTTCCGATAGCATGAGATGTGATATCTCAACGCTTCTAATACCAAACCTGAGATCCTTCCTATAACATGTGATGTGATATCCAAATCCTTCCCCTTCCAAACCTGAGACCCTCCCTTTAGCATGAGATGTGCTATCCAACTCCTTCCCATTCCAATCCTGAGACCCTTATGATAGCATGAGATGTGATATCTCAATGCCTCTAATACCAAACCTGAGATACTTCCGATAGCATGAGATGTGATATCCAAATCCTTCCCCTTCCAAACCTGAGACCCTCCCTTTAGCATGAGATGTGATATCCAACTCCTTCCCATTCCAATCCTGAGACCCTTCTGATAGCATGAGATGTGATATCTGAATGCTTCTAATACCAAACCTGAGATCCTACCTCTAACATAAAATGTGATATCCAACTCCTTCCCTTTCCAAACCTGAGACCCTGCCTATAGCATGAGATGTGATATCCAAGTCCTTCCCATTCCAATCCTGAGACCCTTCCTATAGCATGTGATGTGATATCTCAATGCTTATACCAAACCTGAGACCCTTCCTATGGCATGAGATGTCATATACAACTCCTTCCCATTCCAATCCTGAGACCCTTCCTATAGCATGAGATGTGATATCTCAATGCTTATACCAAACCTGAGACCCTTCCTATAGCATGAGATGTGATATCTAACTCCTTCCCGTCCCAAACCTGAGACCCTTCCTATAGCATATGTGATATCCAACTCCTTCCCATTCCAAACATGAGACCCTTCCTATAGCAAGAATGTAATATCCAACTCCTTCCCATTCCAATCCTGAGACCATTCCTATAGCATGAGATGTGATATCTCAATGCTTCTAATACCAAACCTGAGATCCTTCCTATGACATGAGATGTGATATCCAACTCCTTCCCATTCCAATCCTGAGACCCTTCTGATAGCATGAGATGTGATATCTCAATGCCTCTAATACCAATCCTGAGACCCTTCCTATAACATGAGATGTGATATCCAACTCCTTCCCATTTCAACCTGAGACCCTTCCTATAACATGAGATGTGATATCCAACTCCTTCCCGTTCCAAACCTGAGACCCTTCCTATAGCATGAGATGTGATATCCAACTCCTTCCGATTCCAATCCTGAGACCCTTCCGATAGCATGAGATGTGATATCTCAATGCTTCTAATACCAAACCTGAGATCCTTCCTATAACATGTGATGTGATATCCAAATCCTTCCCCTTCCAACCCTGAGACCCTCCCTTTAGCATGAGATGTGCTATCCAACTCCTTCCCATTCCAATCCTGAGACCCTTATGATAGCATGAGATGTGATATCTCAATGCCTCTAATACCAAACCTGAGATACTTCCGATAGCATGAGATGTGATATCTCAACGCTTCTAATACCAAACCTGAGATCCTTCCTATAACATGAGATGTGATATCCAAATCCTTCCCCTTCCAAACCTGAGACCCTCCCTTTAGCATGAGATGTGATATCCAACTCCTTCCCATTCCAATCCTGAGACCCTTCTGATAGCATGAGATGTGATATCTCAATGCCTCTAATACCAAACCTGAGATCCTACCTCTAACATGAAATGTGATATCCAACTCCTTCCCTTTCCAAACCTGAGACCCTGCCTATAGCATGAGATGTGATATCCAACTTCTTCCCATTCCAATCCTGAGACCCTTCCTATAACATGAGATGTGATGTCTCAATGCTTCTTATACCAAACCTGAGATCTTTCCTATAACATGAGATGTGATATCCAACTCCTTCCCATTCCAATTCTGAGACCCTTCCTATAGCATGAGATGTGATATCTCAATGCTTATACCAAACCTGAGACCCTTCCTATAGCTTGAGATGTGATATCCAACTCCTTCCCATTCCAATCCTGAGACCCTTCCTATAGCATGAGATGTGATATCTCAATGCTTCTAATACCAAACCTGAGATCCTTCCTATAAGATGAGATGTGATATCCAACTCCTTCCCATTCCAAACCTGAGACCCTTCCGATAGCATGAGATGTGATATCTCAATGCTTCAAAAACCAAACATGAGAACCATCCTATAACATGAGATGTGAAATCCAAATCCTTCCCTTCCCAAACCTGAGACTCTTCCTATAGCATGAGATGTGATATCTCAATGCTTCTACCAAACCTGAAACCCTTCCTGTAGCATGAGATGTGATATCCAACTCCTTCCCATTCCAATCCTGAGACACTTCCTATAGCATGAGATGTGATATCTCAATGCTTCTAATACCAAACCTGAGACCCGTCCTATAACATGAGATGTGCTATCCAAATCCTTCCCCTTCCAAACCTGAGACCCTTCCTTTAGCATGAGATGTGATATCCAGCTCCTCCCATTCCAATCCTGAGACCCTTCCAATAGCATGAGATGTGATATCTCAATGCTTCTAATATCAAAACTGAGACCCTCCCTATAGCATGAGATGTGATATCTAAGTCCTTCCCTTTCCAATCCTGAGACCCTTCCGATAGCAGAGATGTGATATCTCAATGCTTATACCAAACCTGAGACCCTTCCTATAGCATGAGATGTGATATCCAACTCCTTCCCATTCCAATCCTGAGACCCTTCCTATAGCATGAGATGTGATATCTCAATGCTTCTACCAAAACTGAGACGCTTCCTTTAGCATCAGATGTGATATCCAACTCCTTCCCATTCCAATCCTGAGGCCCTTCCTATAGCATGAGATGTGATATCTCAATGCTTCTAATACCAAACCTGAGATCCTTCCTATAACATGAGATGCGATATCCAACTCCTTCCCATTCCAATCCTGAGACCCTTCCTATAGCATGAGATGTGATATCCAACTCCTTCCCATTCCAATCCTGAGACCCTTCTGATAGCATGAGATGTGATATCTGAATGCTTCTAATACCAAACCTGAGATCCTACCTCTAACATAAAATGTGATATCCAACTCCTTCCCTTTCCAAACCTGAGACCCTGCCTATAGCATGAGATGTGATATCCAAGTCCTTCCCATTCCAATCCTGAGACCCTTCCTATAGCATGTGATGTGATATCTCAATGCTTATACCAAACCTGAGACCCTTCCTATGGCATGAGATGTCATATACAACTCCTTCCCATTCCAATCCTGAGACCCTTCCTATAGCATGAGATGTGATATCTCAATGCTTATACCAAACCTGAGACCCTTCCTATAGCATGAGATGTGATATCTAACTCCTTCCCGTCCCAAACCTGAGACCCTTCCTATAGCATATGTGATATCCAACTCCTTCCCATTCCAAACATGAGACCCTTCCTATAGCAAGAATGTAATATCCAACTCCTTCCCATTCCAATCCTGAGACCATTCCTATAGCATGAGATGTGATATCTCAATGCTTCTAATACCAAACCTGAGATCCTTCCTATGACATGAGATGTGATATCCAACTCCTTCCCATTCCAATCCTGAGACCCTTCTGATAGCATGAGATGTGATATCTCAATGCCTCTAATACCAATCCTGAGACCCTTCCTATAACATGAGATGTGATATCCAACTCCTTCCCATTTCAACCTGAGACCCTTCCTATAACATGAGATGTGATATCCAACTCCTTCCCGTTCCAAACCTGAGACCCTTCCTATAGCATGAGATGTGATATCCAACTCCTTCCGATTCCAATCCTGAGACCCTTCCGATAGCATGAGATGTGATATCTCAATGCTTCTAATACCAAACCTGAGATCCTTCCTATAACATGTGATGTGATATCCAAATCCTTCCCCTTCCAACCCTGAGACCCTCCCTTTAGCATGAGATGTGCTATCCAACTCCTTCCCATTCCAATCCTGAGACCCTTATGATAGCATGAGATGTGATATCTCAATGCCTCTAATACCAAACCTGAGATACTTCCGATAGCATGAGATGTGATATCTCAACGCTTCTAATACCAAACCTGAGATCCTTCCTATAACATGAGATGTGATATCCAAATCCTTCCTCTTCCAAACCTGAGACCCTCCCTTTAGCATGAGATGTGATATCCAACTCCTTCCCATTCCAATCCTGAGACCCTTCTGATAGCATGAGATGTGATATCTCAATGCCTCTAATACCAAACCTGAGATCCTACCTCTAACATGAAATGTGATATCCAACTCCTTCCCTTTCCAAACCTGAGACCCTGCCTATAGCATGAGATGTGATATCCAACTTCTTCCCATTCCAATCCTGAGACCCTTCCTATAACATGAGATGTGATGTCTCAATGCTTCTTATACCAAACCTGAGATCTTTCCTATAACATGAGATGTGATATCCAACTCCTTCCCATTCCAATTCTGAGACCCTTCCTATAGCATGAGATGTGATATCTCAATGCTTATACCAAACCTGAGACCCTTCCTATAGCTTGAGATGTGATATCCAACTCCTTCCCATTCCAATCCTGAGACCCTTCCTATAGCATGAGATGTGATATCTCAATGCTTCTAATACCAAACCTGAGATCCTTCCTATAAGATGAGATGTGATATCCAACTCCTTCCCATTCCAAACCTGAGACCCTTCCGATAGCATGAGATGTGATATCTCAATGCTTCAAAAACCAAACATGAGAACCATCCTATAACATGAGATGTGAAATCCAAATCCTTCCCTTCCCAAACCTGAGACTCTTCCTATAGCATGAGATGTGATATCTCAATGCTTCTACCAAACCTGAAACCCTTCCTGTAGCATGAGATGTGATATCCAACTCCTTCCCATTCCAATCCTGAGACACTTCCTATAGCATGAGATGTGATATCTCAATGCTTCTAATACCAAACCTGAGACCCGTCCTATAACATGAGATGTGCTATCCAAATCCTTCCCCTTCCAAACCTGAGACCCTTCCTTTAGCATGAGATGTGATATCCAGCTCCTCCCATTCCAATCCTGAGACCCTTCCAATAGCATGAGATGTGATATCTCAATGCTTCTAATATCAAAACTGAGACCCTCCCTATAGCATGAGATGTGATATCTAAGTCCTTCCCTTTCCAATCCTGAGACCCTTCCGATAGCAGAGATGTGATATCTCAATGCTTATACCAAACCTGAGACCCTTCCTATAGCATGAGATGTGATATCCAACTCCTTCCCATTCCAATCCTGAGACCCTTCCTATAGCATGAGATGTGATATCTCAATGCTTCTACCAAAACTGAGACGCTTCCTTTAGCATCAGATGTGATATCCAACTCCTTCCCATTCCAATCCTGAGGCCCTTCCTATAGCATGAGATGTGATATCTCAATGCTTCTAATACCAAACCTGAGATCCTTCCTATAACATGAGATGCGATATCCAACTCCTTCCCATTCCAATCCTGAGACCCTTCCTATAGCATGAGATGTGATATCTCAATGCTTCTAAAACCAAACCTGAGATAGTTCCTATAACATGAGATGTGATAACCAACTTCTTCCCATTCCAATCCTGAGACCCTTCCTATAACATGAGATGTGATGTCTCAATTCTTCTAATACCAAACCTGAGATCTTTCCTATAACATGAGATGTGATATCCAACTCCTTCCCATTCCAATTCTGAGACCCTTTTGATAGCATGAGATGTGATATCTCAATGCCTCTAATACCAATCCTGAGACCCTTCCTATAACATGAGATGTGATATCCAACTCCTTCCCATTTCAACCTGAGACCCTTCCTATAGCATGAGATGGGATATCCAACTCCTTCCAAATCCAATTCTGATACCCTTCCGATAGCATGAGATGCGATATCCCAATGCTTCTACCAAACCTGAGACCCATACTATGGCATGAGATGTGATATCAAACTCCTTCCCATTCCAATCCTGAGACCCTTCCTATAGCATGAGATGTGATGTCTCAATGCTTCTAATACCAAACCTGAGATCCTTCCTATAACATGAGATGTGATATCCAACTCCTTCCCATTCCAATCCTGAGACCCTTCCTATAGCATGAGATGTGATATCTCAATGCTTATACCAAACCTGAGACCCTTCCTATAGCATGAGATGTGATATCCAACTCCTTCCGATTCCAATCCTGAGACCCTTCCTATAGCATGAGATGTGATATCTCAATGCCTCTAATACCAAACCTGAGATCCTTCCTCTAACATGAAATGTGATATCCAACTCCTTTCCTTTCCAAACCTGAGAGCCTACCTATAGCATGAGATGTGATATCCAAGTCCTTCCCATTCCAATCCTTAGACCCTTCCTACAGCATGCAATATGATATCTCAATGATTCTAATAATAAACCTGAGACCCGTCCTATAACATGAGATGGGATATCCAACTCCTTCCCATTCCAATCCTGAGACACTTCCGATAGCAGAGATGTGATATCTCAATGCTTATACCAAACCTGAGACCCTTCCTATAACATGAGATGTGATATCCAACTCCTTCCCGTTCCAAACCTGAGACCCTTCACATAGCATATGTGATATCCAACTCCTTCCCATTCCACACATGAGACCCTTCCTATAGCAAGAATGTAATATCCAACTCCTTCCCATTCCAATCCTGAGACCATTCCTATAGCATGAGATGTGATATCTCAATGCTTCTAATACCAAACCTGAGACCAGTCCTATAACATGAGATGGGATATCCAACTCCTTCCCCTTCCAAACCTGAGACCCTTCCTATAGCATGAGATGTGATATCCAACTCCTTCCCATCCCAATCCTGAGACACTTCCGATTGCAGAGATGTGATATCTCAATGCTTATACCAAACCTGAGATTATTCCTATAACATGAGATGTGATATCCAACTCCTTCCCATTCCAAGCCTGAGACCCTTCCTATAGCATGAGATGTGATATCCAACTCCTTCCGATTCCAATCCTGAGACCCTTCCGATAGCATGAGATGTGATATCTCAATGCTTCTAATAGCAAACCTGAGATCCTTCCTATAACATGTGATGTGATATCCAAATCCTTCCCCTTCCAAACCTGAGACCCTCCCTTTAGCATGAGATGTGCTATCCAACTCCTTCCCATTCCAATCCTGAGACCCTTATGATAGCATGAGATGTGATATCTCAATGCCTCTAATACCAAACCTGAGATACTTCCGATAGCATGAGATGTGATATCCAAATCCTTCCCCTTCCAAACCTGAGACCCTCCCTTTAGCATGAGATGTGATATCCAACTCCTTCCCATTCCAATCCTGAGACCCTTCTGATAGCATGAGATGTGATATCTCAATGCCTCTAATACCAAACCTGAGATCCTACCTCTAACATAAAATGTGATATCCAACTCCTTCCCTTTCCAAACCTGAGACCCTGCCTATAGCATGAGATTTGATATCCAAGTCCTTCCCATTCCAATCCTGAGACCCTTCCTATAGCATGTGATGTGATATCTCAATGCTTATACCAAACCTGAGACCCTTCCTATGGCATGAGATGTCATATACAACTCCTTCCCATTCCAATCCTGAGACCCTTCCTATAGCATGAGATGTGATATCTCAATGCTTATACCAAACCTGAGACCCTTCCTATAGCATGAGATGTGATATCCAACTCCTTCCCGTTCCAAACCTGAGACCCTTCCTATAGCATATGTGATATCCAACTCCTTCCCATTCCAAACATGAGATCCTTCCTATAGCAAGAATGTAATATCCAACTCCTTCCCATTCCAATCCTGAGACCATTCCTATAGCATGAGATGTGATATCTCTATGCTTCTAATACCAAACCTGAGATCCTTCCTATGACATGAGATGTGATATCCAACTCCTTCCCATTCCAATCCTGAGACCCTTCTGATAGCATGAGATGTGATATCTCAATGCCTCTAATACCAATCCTGAGACCCTTCCTATAACATGAGATGTGATATCCAACTCCTTCCCATTTCAACCTGAGACCCTTCCTATAGCATGACATGGGATATCCAACTCCTTCCAAATCCAATTCTGATACCCTTCCGATAGCATGAGATGTGATATCCCAATGCTTCTACCAAACCTGAGACCCATACTATGGCATGAGATGTGATATCAAACTCCTTCCCATTCCAATCCTGAGACCCTTCCTATAGCATGAGATGTGATGTCTCAATGCTTCTAATACCAAACCTGAGATCCTTCCTATAACATGAGATGTGATATCCAAATCCTTCCCATTCCAATCCTGAGACCCTTCCTATAGCATGAGATGTGATATCTCAATGCTTATACCAAACCTGAGACCCTTCCTATAGCATGAGATGTGATATCCAACTCCTTCTGATTCCAATCCTGAGACCCTTCCTATAGCATGAGATGTGATATCTCAATGCCTCTAATACCAAACCTGAGATCCTTCCTCTGACATGAAATGTGATATCCAACTCCTTTCCTTTCCAAACCTGAGAGCCTACCTATAGCATGAGATGTGATATCCAAGTCCTTCCCATTCCAATCCTTAGACCCTTCCTACAGCATGCAATATGATATCTCAATGATTCTAATAACAAACCTGAGACCCGTCCTATAACATGAGATGGGATATCCAACTCCTTCCCATTCCAATCCTGAGACAATTCCGATAGCAGAGATGTGATATCTCAATGCTTATACCAAACCTGAGACCCTTCCTATACCATGAGATGTCATATCCAACTCCTTCCCGTTCCAAACCTGAGACCCTTCCTATAGCATATGTGATATCCAACTCCTTCCCATTCCACACATGAGACCCTTCCTATAGCAAGAATGTAATATCCAACTCCTTCCCATTCCAATCCTGAGACCATTCCTATAGCATGAGATGTGATATCTCAATGCTTCTAATACCAAACCTGAGACCAGTCCTATAACATGAGATGGGATATCCAACTCCTTCCCCTTCCAAACCTGAGACCCTTCCTATAGCATGAGATGTGATATCCAACTCCTTCCCATCCCAATCCTGAGACACTTCCGATTGCAGAGATGTGATATCTCAATGCTTATACCAAACCTGAGACTCTTCCTATAACATGAGATGTGATATCCAACTCCTTCCCGTTCCAAATCTGAGACCCTTCCTAAAGCATGAGATCTGATATCCAACTCCTCCCGATTCCAATCCTGAGACCCTTCCGATAGCATGAGATGTGATATCTCAATGCTTCTAATACCAAACCTGAGATCCTTCCTATAACATGTGATGTGATATCCAAATCCTTCCCCTTCCAAACCTGAGACCCTACCTTTAGCATGAGATGTGATATCCAACTCCTTCCCATTCCGATCCTGAGACCCTTCTGATAGCATGAGATGTGATATCTCAATGCCTCTAATACCAAACCTGAGATACTTCCGATAGTATGAGATGTGATATCTCAATGCTTCTAATACCAAACCTGAGATCCTTCCTATAACATGAGATGTGATATCCAAATCCTTCCCCTTCCAAACCTGAGACCCTCCCTTTAGCATGAGATGTGATATCCAACTCCTTCCCATTCCGATCCTGAGACCCTTCTGATAGCATGAGATGTGATATCTCAATGCCTCTAATACCAAATCTGAGATCCTACCTCTAACATGAAATGTGATATCCAACTCCTTCCCTTTCCAAACCTGAGACCCTGCCTATAGCATGAGATGTGATATCCAAGTCCTTCCCATTCCAATCCTGAGACCCTTCCTATAGCATGTGATGTGATATCTCAATGCTTATACCAAACCTGAGACCCTTCCTATGGCATGAGATGTCATATACAACTCCTTCCCATTCCAATCCTGAGACCCTTCCTATAGCATGAGATGTGATATCCAACTTCTTCCCATTCCAATCCTGAGACCCTTCCTATAACATGAGATGTGATGTCTCAATGCTTCTAATACCAAACCTGAGATCTTTCCTATAACATGAGATGTGATATCCAACTCCTTCCCATTCCAATTCTGAGACCCTTCCTATAGCATGAGATGTGATATCTCAATGCTTATACCAAACCTGAGACTCTTCCTATAGCTTGAGATGTGATATCCAACTCCTTCCCATTCCAATCCTGAGACCCTTCCTATAGCATGAGATGTGATATCCAACTTCTTCCCATTCCAATCCTGAGACCCTTCCTATAACATGAGATGTGATGTCTCAATGCTTCTAATACCAAACCTGAGATCTTTCCTATAACATGAGATGTGATATCCAACTCCTTCCCATTCCAATTCTGAGACCCTTCTGATAGCATGAGATGTGATATCTCAATGCCTCTAATACCAATCCTGAGACCCTTCCTATAACATGAGATGTGATATCCAACTCCTTCCCATTTCAACCTGAGACCCTTCTTATAGCATGAGATGGGATATCCAACTCCTTCCAAATCCAATTCTGATACCCTTCCGATAGCATGAGATGTGATATCCCAATGCTTCTACCAAACCTGAGACCCATACTATGGCATGAGATGTGATATCAAACTGCTTCCCATTCCAATCCTGAGACCCTTCCTATAGCATGAGATGTGATGTCTCAATGCTTCTAATACCAAACCTGAGATCCTTCCTATAACATGAGATGTGATATCCAACTCCTTCCCATTCCAATCCTGAGACCCTTCCTATAGCATGAGATGTGATATCTCAATGCTTATACCAAACCTGAGACCCTTCCTATAGCATGAGATGTGATATCCAACTCCTTCCGATTCCAATCCTGAGACCCTTCCTATAGCATGAGATGTGATATCTCAATGCCTCTAATACCAAACCTGAGATCCTTCCTCTAACATGAAATGTGATATCCAACTCCTTTCCTTTCCAAACCTGAGAGCCTACCTATAGCATGAGATGTGATATCCAAGTCCTTCCCATTCCAATCCTTAGACCCTCCCTACAGCATGCAATATGATATCTCAATGATTCTAATAACAAACCTGAGACCCGTCCTATAACATGAGATGGGATATCCAACTCCTTCCCATTCCAATCCTGAGACACTTCCGATAGCAGAGATGTGATATCTCAATGCTTATACCAAACCTGAGACCCTTCCTATAACATGAGATGTGATATCCAACTCCTTCCCATTCCAAACCTGAGACTCTTCCTATAGCATATGTGATATCCAACTCCTTCCCATTCCAAACATGAGACCCTTCCTATAGCAAGAATGTAATATCCAACTCCTTCCCATTCCAATCCTGAGACCATTCCTATAGCATGAGATGTGACATCACAATGCTTCTAATACCAAACCTGAGACCAGTCCTATAACATGAGATGGGATATCCAACTCCTTCCCCTTCCAAACCTGAGACCCTTCCTATAGCATGAGATGTGATATCCAACTTCTTCCCATCCCAATCCTGAGACACTTCCGATTGCAGAGATGTGATATCTCAATGCTTATACCAAACCTGAGACTCTTCCTATAACATGAGATGTGATATCCAACTCCTTCCCATTCCAAACCTGAGACCCATCCTATAGCATGAGATGTGATATCCAAGTCCTTCCCATTCCAATCCTTAGACCCTTCCTACAGCATGCAATATGATATCTCAATGATTCTAATAACAAACCTGAGACCCGTCCTATAACATGAGATGGGATATCCAACTCCTTCCCATTCCAATCCTGAGACACTTCCGATAGCAGAGATGTGATATCTCAATGCTTATACCAAACCTGAGACCCTTCCTATACCATGAGATGTCATATCCAACTCCTTCCCGTTCCAAACCTGAGACCCTTCCTATAGCATATGTGATATCCAACTCCTTCCCATTCCACACATGAGACCCTTCCTATAGCAAGAATGTAATATCCAACTCCTTTCCATTCCAATCCTGAGACCATTCCTATAGCATGAGATGTGATATCTCAATGCTTCTAATACCAAACCTGAGACCAGTCCTATAACATGAGATGTGATATCCAACTCCTTCCCGTTCCAAATCTGAGACCCTTCCTAAAGCATGAGATCTGATATCCAACTCCTCCCAATTCCAATCCTGAGACCCTTCCGATAGCATGAGATGTGATATCTCAATGCTTCTAATACCAAACCTGAGATCCTTCCTATAACATGTGATGTGATATCCAAATCCTTCCCCTTCCAAACCTGAGACCCTACCTTTAGCATGAGATGTGCTATCCAACTCCTTCCCATTACAATCCTGAGACCCTTATGATAGCATGAGATGTGATATCTCAATGCCTCTAATACCAAACCTGAGATACTTCCGATAGCATAAGATGTGATATCTCAATGCTTCTAATACCAAACCTGAGATCCTTCCTATAACATGAGATGTGATATCCAAATCCTTCCCCTTCCAAACCTGAGACCCTCCCTTTAGCATGAGATGTGATATCCAACTCCTTCCCATTCCGATCCTGAGACCCTTCTGATAGCATGAGATGTGATATCTCAATGCATCTAATACCAAACCTGAGATCCTACCTCTAACATGAAATGTGATATCCAACTCCTTCCCTTTCCAAACCTGAGACCCTGCCTATAGCATGAGATGTGATATCCAAGTCCTTCCCATTCCAATCCTGAGACCCTTCCTATAGCATGTGATGTGATATCTCAATGCTTATACCAAACCTGAGACCCTTCCTACGGCATGAGATGTCATATACAACTCCTTCCCATTCCAATCCTGAGACCCTTCCTATAGCATGAGATGTGATATCTCAATGCTTATACCAAACCTGAGATCCTTCCTATAACATGAGATGTGATATCCAAATCCTTCCCCTTCCAAACCTGAGACCCTCCCTTTAGCATGAGATGTGATATCCAACTCCTTCCCATTCCAATCCTGAGACCCTTCTGATAGCATGAGATGTGATATCTCAATGCCTCTAATACCAAACCTGAGATCCTACCTCTAACATGAAATGTGATATCCAACTCCTTCCCTTTCCAAACCTGAGACCCTGCCTATAGCATGAGATGTGATATCCAAGTCCTTCCCATTCCAATCCTGAGACCCTTCCTATAGCATGTGATGTGATATCTCAATGCTTATACCAAACCTGAGACCCTTCCTACGGCATGAGATGTCATATACAACTCCTTCCCCTTCCAAACCTGAGACCCTCCCTTTAGCATGAGATGTGATATCCAACTTCTTCCCATTCCAATCCTGAGACCCTTCCTATAACATGAGATGTGATGTCTCAATGCTTCTAATACCAAACCTGAGATCTTTCCTATAACATGAGATGTGATATCCAACTCCTTCCCATTCCAATTCTGAGACCCTTCCTATAGCATGAGATGTGATATCTCAATGCTTATACCAAACCTGAGACCCTTCCTATAGCTTGAGATGTGATATCCAACTCCTTCCCATTCCAATCCTGAGACCCTTCCCATAGCATGAGATGTGATATCCAACTTCTTCCCATTCCAATCCTGAGACCCTTCCTATAACATGAGATGTGATGTCTCAATGCTTCTAATACCAAACCTGAGATCTTTCCTATAACATGAGATGTGATATCCAACTCCTTCCCATTCCAATTCTGAGACCCTTCTGATAGCATGAGATGTGATATCTCAATGCCTCTAATACCAATCCTGAGACCCTTCCTATAACATGAGATGTGATATCCAACTCCTTCCCATTTCAACCTGAGACCCTTCCTATAGCATGAGATGGGATATCCAACTCCTTCCAAATCCAATTCTGATACCCTTCCGATAGCATGAGATGTGATATCCCAATGCTTCTACCAAACCTGAGACCCATACTATGGCATGAGATGTGATATCAAACTCCTTCCCATTCCAATCCTGAGACCCTTCCTATAGCATGAGATGTGATGTCTCAATGCTTCTAATACCAAACCTGAGATCCTTCCTATAACATGAGATGTGATATCCAACTCCTTCCCATTCCAATCCTGAGACCCTTCCTATAGCATGAGATGTGATATCCAACTCCTTCCGATTCCAATCCTGAGACCCTTCCTATAGCATGAGATGTGATATCTCAATGCCTCTAATACCAAACCTGAGATCCTTCCTCTAACATGAAATGTGATATCCAACTCCTTTCCTTTCCAAACCTGAGAGTCTACCTATAGCATGAGATGTGATATCCAAGTCCTTCCCATTCCAATCCTTAGACCTTTCCTACAGCATGCAATATGATATCTCAATGATTCTAATAACAAACCTGAGACCCGTCCTATAACATGAGATGGGATGTCCAACTCCTTCCCATTCCAATCCTGAGACACTTCCGATAGCAGAGATGTGATATCTCAATGCTTATACCAAACCTGAGACCCTTCCTATAACATGAGCTGTGATATATAACTCCTTCCCGTTCCAAACCTGAGACCCTTCACATAGCATATGTGATATCCAACTCCTTCCCATTCCACACATGAGACCCTTCCTATAGCAAGAATGTAATATCCAACTCCTTCCCATTCCAATCCTGAGACCATTCCTATAGCATGAGATGTGATATCTCAATGCTTCTAATACCAAACCTGAGACCAGTCCTATAACATGAGATGGGATATCCAACTCCTTCCCCTTCCAAACCTGAGACCCTTCCTGTAGCATGAGATGTGATATCCAACTCCTTCCCATCCCAATCCTGAGACACTTCCGATTGCAGAGATGTGATATCTCAATGCTTATACCAAACCTGAGACTATTCCTATAACATGAGATGTGATATCCAACTCCTTCCCATTCCAAGCCTGAGACCCTTCCTATAGCATGAGATGTGATATCCAACTCCTTCCGATTCCAATCCTGAGACTCTTCCGATAGCATGAGATGTGATATCTCAATGCTTCTAATAGCAAACCTGAGATCCTTCCTATAACATGTGATGTGATATCCAAATCCTTCCCCTTCCAAACCTGAGACCCTCCCTTTAGCATGAGATGTGCTATCCAACTCCTTCCCATTCCAATCCTGAGACCCTTATGATAGCATGAGATGTGATATCTCAATGCCTCTAATACCAAACCTGAGATACTTCCGATAGCATGAGATGTGATATCCAAATCCTTCCCCTTCCAAACCTGAGACCCTCCCTTTAGCATGAGATGTGATATCCAACTCCTTCCCATTCCAATCCTGAGACCCTTCTGATAGCATGAGATGTGATATCTCAATGCTTCTAATACCAAACCTGAGATCCTACCTCTAACATAAAATGTGATATCCAACTCCTTCCCTTTCCAAACCTGAGACCCTGCCTATAGCATGAGATGTGATATCCAAGTCCTTCCCATTCCAATCCTGAGACCCTTCCTATAGCATGTGATGTGATATCTCAATGCTTATACCAAACCTGAGACCCTTCCTATGGCATGAGATGTCATATACAACTCCTTCCCATTCCAATCCTGAGACCCTTCCTATAGCATGAGATGTGATATCTCAATGCTTATACCAAACCTGAGACCCTTCCTATAGCATGAGATGTGATATCTAACTCCTTCCCGTCCCAAACCTGAGACCCTTCCTATAGCATATGTGATATCCAACTCCTTCCCATTCCAAACATGAGACCCTTCCTATAGCAAGAATGTAATATCCAACTCCTTCCCATTCCAATCCTGAGACCATTCCTATAGCATGAGATGTGATATCTCAATGCTTCTAATACCAAACCTGAGATCCTTCCTATGACATGAGATGTGATATCCAACTCCTTCCCATTCCAATCCTGAGACCCTTCTGATAGCATGAGATGTGATATCTCAATGCCTCTAATACCAATCCTGAGACCCTTCCTATAACATGAGATGTGATATCCAACTCCTTCCCATTTCAACCTGAGACCCTTCCTATAGCATGAGATGTGATATCCAACTCCTTCCCATCCCAATCCTGAGACACTTCCGATTGCAGAGATGTGATATCTCAATGCTTATACCAAACCTGAGACTCTTCCTATAACATGAGATGTGATATCCAACTCCTTCCCGTTCCAAACCTGAGACCCTTCCTATAGCATGAGATGTGATATCCAACTCCTTCCGATTCCAATCCTGAGACCCTTCCGATAGCATGAGATGTGATATCTCAATGCTTCTAATACCAAACCTGAGATCCTTCCTATAACATGTGATGTGATATCCAAATCCTTCCCCTTCCAACCCTGAGACCCTCCCTTTAGCATGAGATGTGCTATCCAACTCCTTCCCATTCCAATCCTGAGACCCTTATGATAGCATGAGATGTGATATCTCAATGCCTCTAATACCAAACCTGAGATACTTCCGATAGCATGAGATGTGATATCTCAACGCTTCTAATACCAAACCTGAGATCCTTCCTATAACATGTGATGTGATATCCAAATCCTTCCCCTTCCAAACCTGAGACCCTCCCTTTAGCATGAGATGTGCTATCCAACTCCTTCCCATTCCAATCCTGAGACCCTTATGATAGCATGAGATGTGATATCTCAATGCCTCTAATACCAAACCTGAGATACTTCCGATAGCATGAGATGTGATATCCAAATCCTTCCCCTTCCAAACCTGAGACCCTCCCTTTAGCATGAGATGTGATATCCAACTCCTTCCCATTCCAATCCTGAGACCCTTCTGATAGCATGAGATGTGATATCTCAATGCCTCTAATACCAAACCTGAGATCCTACCTCTAACATGAAATGTGATATCCAACTCCTTCCCTTTCCAAACCTGAGACCCTGCCTATAGCATGAGATGTGATATCCAAGTCCTTCCCATTCCAATCCTGAGACCCTTCCTATAGCATGTGATGTGATATCTCAATGCTTATACCAAACCTGAGACCCTTCCTATGGCATGAGATGTCATATACAACTCCTTCCCATTCCAATCCTGAGACCCTTCCTATAGCATGAGATGTGATATCCAACTTCTTCCCATTCCAATCCTGAGACCCTTCCTATAACATGAGATGTGATGTCTCAATGCTTCTAATACCAAACCTGAGATCTTTCCTATAAAATGAGATGTGATATCCAACTCCTTCCCATTCCAATTCTGAGACCCTTCCTATAGCATGAGATGTGATATCTCAATGCTTATACCAAACCTGAGACTCTTCCTATAGCTTGAGATGTGATATCCAACTCCTTCCCATTCCAATCCTGAGACCCTTCCTATAGCATGAGATGTGATATCCAACTTCTTCCCATTCCAATCCTGAGACCCTTCCTATAACATGAGATGTGATGTCTCAATGCTTCTAATACCAAACCTGAGATCTTTCCTATAACATGAGATGTGATATCCAACTCCTTCCCATTCCAATTCTGAGACCCTTCTGATAGCATGAGATGTGATATCTCAATGCCTCTAATACCAATCCTGAGACCCTTCCTATAACATGAGATGTGATATCCAACTCCTTCCCATTTCAACCTGAGACCCTTCTTATAGCATGAGATGGGATATCCAACTCCTTCCAAATCCAATTCTGATACCCTTCCGATAGCATGAGATGTGATATCCCAATGCTTCTACCAAACCTGAGACCCATACTATGGCATGAGATGTGATATCAAACTCCTTCCCATTCCAATCCTGAGACCCCTCCTATAGCATGAGATGTGATGTCTCAATGCTTCTAATACCAAACCTGAGATCCTTCCTATAACATGAGATGTGATATCCAACTCCTTCCCATTCCAATCCTGAGACCCTTCCTATAGCATGAGATGTGATATCTCAATGCTTATACCAAACCTGAGACCCTTCCTATAGCATGAGATGTGATATCCAACTCCTTCCGATTCCAATCCTGAGACCCTTCCTATAGCATGAGATGTGATATCTCAATGCCTCTAATACCAAACCTGAGATCCTTCCTCTAACATGAAATGTGATATCCAACTCCTTTCCTTTCCAAACCTGAGAGCCTACCTATAGCATGAGATGTGATATCCAAGTCCTTCCCATTCCAATCCTTAGACCCTCCCTACAGCATGCAATATGATATCTCAATGATTCTAATAACAAACCTGAGACCCGTCCTATAACATGAGATGGGATATCCAACTCCTTCCCATTCCAATCCTGAGACACTTCCGATAGCAGAGATGTGATATCTCAATGCTTATACCAAACCTGAGACCCTTCCTATAACATGAGATGTGATATCCAACTCCTTCCCGTTCCAAACCTGAGACTCTTCCTATAGCATATGTGATATCCAACTCCTTCCCATTCCAAACATGAGACCCTTCCTATAGCAAGAATGTAATATCCAACTCCTTCCCATTCCAATCCTGAGACCATTCCTATAGCATGAGATGTGACATCTCAATGCTTCTAATACCAAACCTGAGACCAGTCCTATAACATGAGATGGGATATCCAACTCCTTCCCCTTCCAAACCTGAGACCCTTCCTATAGCATGAGATGTGATATCCAACTTCTTCCCATCCCAATCCTGAGACACTTCCGATTGCAGAGATGTGATATCTCAATGCTTATACCAAACCTGAGACTCTTCCTATAACATGAGATGTGATATCCAACTCCTTCCCATTCCAAACCTGAGACCCATCCTATAGCATGAGATGTGCTATCCAACTCCTTCCCATTCCAATCCTGAGACCCTTATGATAGCATGAGATGTGATATCTCAATGCCTCTAATACCAAACCTGAGATACTTACGATAGCATGAGATGTGATATCTCAATGCTTCTAATACCAAACCTGAGATCCTTCCTATAACATGAAATGTGATATCCAAATCCTTCCCCTTCCAAACCTGAGACCCTCCCTTTAGCATGAGATGTGATATCCAACTCCTTCCCATTCCAATCCTGAGACCCTTCCTACAGCATGCAATATGATATCTCAATGATTCTAATAATAAACCTGAGACCCGTCCTATAACATGAGATGGGATATCCAACTCCTTCCCATTCCAATCCTGAGACACTTCCGATAGCAGAGATGTGATATCTCAATGCTTATACCAAACCTGAGACCCTTCCTATAACATGAGATGTGATATCCAACTCCTTCCCGTTCCAAACCTGAGACCCTTCACATAGCATATGTGATATCCAACTCCTTCCCATTCCACACATGAGACCCTTCCTATAGCAAGAATGTAATATCCAACTCCTTCCCATTCCAATCCTGAGACCATTCCTATAGCATGAGATGTGATATCTCAATGCTTCTAATACCAAACCTGAGACCAGTCCTATAACATGAGATGGGATATCCAACTCCTTCCCCTTCCAAACCTGAGACCCTTCCTATAGCATGAGATGTGATATCCAACTCCTTCCCATCCCAATCCTGAGACACTTCCGATTGCAGAGATGTGATATCTCAATGCTTATACCAAACCTGAGATTATTCCTATAACATGAGATGTGATATCCAACTCCTTCCCATTCCAAGCCTGAGACCCTTCCTATAGCATGAGATGTGATATCCAACTCCTTCCGATTCCAATCCTGAGACCCTTCCGATAGCATGAGATGTGATATCTCAATGCTTCTAATAGCAAACCTGAGATCCTTCCTATAACATGTGATGTGATATCCAAATCCTTCCCCTTCCAAACCTGAGACCCTCCCTTTAGCATGAGATGTGCTATCCAACTCCTTCCCATTCCAATCCTGAGACCCTTATGATAGCATGAGATGTGATATCTCAATGCCTCTAATACCAAACCTGAGATACTTCCGATAGCATGAGATGTGATATCCAAATCCTTCCCCTTCCAAACCTGAGACCCTCCCTTTAGCATGAGATGTGATATCCAACTCCTTCCCATTCCAATCCTGAGACCCTTCTGATAGCATGAGATGTGATATCTCAATGCCTCTAATACCAAACCTGAGATCCTACCTCTAACATAAAATGTGATATCCAACTCCTTCCCTTTCCAAACCTGAGACCCTGCCTATAGCATGAGATTTGATATCCAAGTCCTTCCCATTCCAATCCTGAGACCCTTCCTATAGCATGTGATGTGATATCTCAATGCTTATACCAAACCTGAGACCCTTCCTATGGCATGAGATGTCATATACAACTCCTTCCCATTCCAATCCTGAGACCCTTCCTATAGCATGAGATGTGATATCTCAATGCTTATACCAAACCTGAGACCCTTCCTATAGCATGAGATGTGATATCCAACTCCTTCCCGTTCCAAACCTGAGACCCTTCCTATAGCATATGTGATATCCAACTCCTTCCCATTCCAAACATGAGATCCTTCCTATAGCAAGAATGTAATATCCAACTCCTTCCCATTCCAATCCTGAGACCATTCCTATAGCATGAGATGTGATATCTCTATGCTTCTAATACCAAACCTGAGATCCTTCCTATGACATGAGATGTGATATCCAACTCCTTCCCATTCCAATCCTGAGACCCTTCTGATAGCATGAGATGTGATATCTCAATGCCTCTAATACCAATCCTGAGACCCTTCCTATAACATGAGATGTGATATCCAACTCCTTCCCATTTCAACCTGAGACCCTTCCTATAGCATGACATGGGATATCCAACTCCTTCCAAATCCAATTCTGATACCCTTCCGATAGCATGAGATGTGATATCCCAATGCTTCTACCAAACCTGAGACCCATACTATGGCATGAGATGTGATATCAAACTCCTTCCCATTCCAATCCTGAGACCCTTCCTATAGCATGAGATGTGATGTCTCAATGCTTCTAATACCAAACCTGAGATCCTTCCTATAACATGAGATGTGATATCCAAATCCTTCCCATTCCAATCCTGAGACCCTTCCTATAGCATGAGATGTGATATCTCAATGCTTATACCAAACCTGAGACCCTTCCTATAGCATGAGATGTGATATCCAACTCCTTCTGATTCCAATCCTGAGACCCTTCCTATAGCATGAGATGTGATATCTCAATGCCTCTAATACCAAACCTGAGATCCTTCCTCTGACATGAAATGTGATATCCAACTCCTTTCCTTTCCAAACCTGAGAGCCTACCTATAGCATGAGATGTGATATCCAAGTCCTTCCCATTCCAATCCTTAGACCCTTCCTACAGCATGCAATATGATATCTCAATGATTCTAATAACAAACCTGAGACCCGTCCTATAACATGAGATGGGATATCCAACTCCTTCCCATTCCAATCCTGAGACAATTCCGATAGCAGAGATGTGATATCTCAATGCTTATACCAAACCTGAGACCCTTCCTATACCATGAGATGTCATATCCAACTCCTTCCCGTTCCAAACCTGAGACCCTTCCTATAGCATATGTGATATCCAACTCCTTCCCATTCCACACATGAGACCCTTCCTATAGCAAGAATGTAATATCCAACTCCTTCCCATTCCAATCCTGAGACCATTCCTATAGCATGAGATGTGATATCTCAATGCTTCTAATACCAAACCTGAGACCAGTCCTATAACATGAGATGGGATATCCAACTCCTTCCCCTTCCAAACCTGAGACCCTTCCTATAGCATGAGATGTGATATCCAACTCCTTCCCATCCCAATCCTGAGACACTTCCGATTGCAGAGATGTGATATCTCAATGCTTATACCAAACCTGAGACTCTTCCTATAACATGAGATGTGATATCCAACTCCTTCCCGTTCCAAATCTGAGACCCTTCCTAAAGCATGAGATCTGATATCCAACTCCTCCCGATTCCAATCCTGAGACCCTTCCGATAGCATGAGATGTGATATCTCAATGCTTCTAATACCAAACCTGAGATCCTTCCTATAACATGTGATGTGATATCCAAATCCTTCCCCTTCCAAACCTGAGACCCTACCTTTAGCATGAGATGTGATATCCAACTCCTTCCCATTCCGATCCTGAGACCCTTCTGATAGCATGAGATGTGATATCTCAATGCCTCTAATACCAAACCTGAGATACTTCCGATAGTATGAGATGTGATATCTCAATGCTTCTAATACCAAACCTGAGATCCTTCCTATAACATGAGATGTGATATCCAAATCCTTCCCCTTCCAAACCTGAGACCCTCCCTTTAGCATGAGATGTGATATCCAACTCCTTCCCATTCCGATCCTGAGACCCTTCTGATAGCATGAGATGTGATATCTCAATGCCTCTAATACCAAATCTGAGATCCTACCTCTAACATGAAATGTGATATCCAACTCCTTCCCTTTCCAAACCTGAGACCCTGCCTATAGCATGAGATGTGATATCCAAGTCCTTCCCATTCCAATCCTGAGACCCTTCCTATAGCATGTGATGTGATATCTCAATGCTTATACCAAACCTGAGACCCTTCCTATGGCATGAGATGTCATATACAACTCCTTCCCATTCCAATCCTGAGACCCTTCCTATAGCATGAGATGTGATATCCAACTTCTTCCCATTCCAATCCTGAGACCCTTCCTATAACATGAGATGTGATGTCTCAATGCTTCTAATACCAAACCTGAGATCTTTCCTATAACATGAGATGTGATATCCAACTCCTTCCCATTCCAATTCTGAGACCCTTCCTATAGCATGAGATGTGATATCTCAATGCTTATACCAAACCTGAGACTCTTCCTATAGCTTGAGATGTGATATCCAACTCCTTCCCATTCCAATCCTGAGACCCTTCCTATAGCATGAGATGTGATATCCAACTTCTTCCCATTCCAATCCTGAGACCCTTCCTATAACATGAGATGTGATGTCTCAATGCTTCTAATACCAAACCTGAGATCTTTCCTATAACATGAGATGTGATATCCAACTCCTTCCCATTCCAATTCTGAGACCCTTCTGATAGCATGAGATGTGATATCTCAATGCCTCTAATACCAATCCTGAGACCCTTCCTATAACATGAGATGTGATATCCAACTCCTTCCCATTTCAACCTGAGACCCTTCTTATAGCATGAGATGGGATATCCAACTCCTTCCAAATCCAATTCTGATACCCTTCCGATAGCATGAGATGTGATATCCCAATGCTTCTACCAAACCTGAGACCCATACTATGGCATGAGATGTGATATCAAACTGCTTCCCATTCCAATCCTGAGACCCTTCCTATAGCATGAGATGTGATGTCTCAATGCTTCTAATACCAAACCTGAGATCCTTCCTATAACATGAGATGTGATATCCAACTCCTTCCCATTCCAATCCTGAGACCCTTCCTATAGCATGAGATGTGATATCTCAATGCTTATACCAAACCTGAGACCCTTCCTATAGCATGAGATGTGATATCCAACTCCTTCCGATTCCAATCCTGAGACCCTTCCTATAGCATGAGATGTGATATCTCAATGCCTCTAATACCAAACCTGAGATCCTTCCTCTAACATGAAATGTGATATCCAACTCCTTTCCTTTCCAAACCTGAGAGCCTACCTATAGCATGAGATGTGATATCCAAGTCCTTCCCATTCCAATCCTTAGACCCTCCCTACAGCATGCAATATGATATCTCAATGATTCTAATAACAAACCTGAGACCCGTCCTATAACATGAGATGGGATATCCAACTCCTTCCCATTCCAATCCTGAGACACTTCCGATAGCAGAGATGTGATATCTCAATGCTTATACCAAACCTGAGACCCTTCCTATAACATGAGATGTGATATCCAACTCCTTCCCGTTCCAAACCTGAGACTCTTCCTATAGCATATGTGATATCCAACTCCTTCCCATTCCAAACATGAGACCCTTCCTATAGCAAGAATGTAATATCCAACTCCTTCCCATTCCAATCCTGAGACCATTCCTATAGCATGAGATGTGACATCACAATGCTTCTAATACCAAACCTGAGACCAGTCCTATAACATGAGATGGGATATCCAACTCCTTCCCCTTCCAAACCTGAGACCCTTCCTATAGCATGAGATGTGATATCCAACTTCTTCCCATCCCAATCCTGAGACACTTCCGATTGCAGAGATGTGATATCTCAATGCTTATACCAAACCTGAGACTCTTCCTATAACATGAGATGTGATATCCAACTCCTTCCCATTCCAAACCTGAGACCCATCCTATAGCATGAGATGTGATATCCAAGTCCTTCCCATTCCAATCCTTAGACCCTTCCTACAGCATGCAATATGATATCTCAATGATTCTAATAACAAACCTGAGACCCGTCCTATAACATGAGATGGGATATCCAACTCCTTCCCATTCCAATCCTGAGACACTTCCGATAGCAGAGATGTGATATCTCAATGCTTATACCAAACCTGAGACCCTTCCTATACCATGAGATGTCATATCCAACTCCTTCCCGTTCCAAACCTGAGACCCTTCCTATAGCATATGTGATATCCAACTCCTTCCCATTCCACACATGAGACCCTTCCTATAGCAAGAATGTAATATCCAACTCCTTTCCATTCCAATCCTGAGACCATTCCTATAGCATGAGATGTGATATCTCAATGCTTCTAATACCAAACCTGAGACCAGTCCTATAACATGAGATGTGATATCCAACTCCTTCCCGTTCCAAATCTGAGACCCTTCCTAAAGCATGAGATCTGATATCCAACTCCTCCCAATTCCAATCCTGAGACCCTTCCGATAGCATGAGATGTGATATCTCAATGCTTCTAATACCAAACCTGAGATCCTTCCTATAACATGTGATGTGATATCCAAATCCTTCCCCTTCCAAACCTGAGACCCTACCTTTAGCATGAGATGTGCTATCCAACTCCTTCCCATTACAATCCTGAGACCCTTATGATAGCATGAGATGTGATATCTCAATGCCTCTAATACCAAACCTGAGATACTTCCGATAGCATAAGATGTGATATCTCAATGCTTCTAATACCAAACCTGAGATCCTTCCTATAACATGAGATGTGATATCCAAATCCTTCCCCTTCCAAACCTGAGACCCTCCCTTTAGCATGAGATGTGATATCCAACTCCTTCCCATTCCGATCCTGAGACCCTTCTGATAGCATGAGATGTGATATCTCAATGCATCTAATACCAAACCTGAGATCCTACCTCTAACATGAAATGTGATATCCAACTCCTTCCCTTTCCAAACCTGAGACCCTGCCTATAGCATGAGATGTGATATCCAAGTCCTTCCCATTCCAATCCTGAGACCCTTCCTATAGCATGTGATGTGATATCTCAATGCTTATACCAAACCTGAGACCCTTCCTACGGCATGAGATGTCATATACAACTCCTTCCCATTCCAATCCTGAGACCCTTCCTATAGCATGAGATGTGATATCTCAATGCTTATACCAAACCTGAGATCCTTCCTATAACATGAGATGTGATATCCAAATCCTTCCCCTTCCAAACCTGAGACCCTCCCTTTAGCATGAGATGTGATATCCAACTCCTTCCCATTCCAATCCTGAGACCCTTCTGATAGCATGAGATGTGATATCTCAATGCCTCTAATACCAAACCTGAGATCCTACCTCTAACATGAAATGTGATATCCAACTCCTTCCCTTTCCAAACCTGAGACCCTGCCTATAGCATGAGATGTGATATCCAAGTCCTTCCCATTCCAATCCTGAGACCCTTCCTATAGCATGTGATGTGATATCTCAATGCTTATACCAAACCTGAGACCCTTCCTACGGCATGAGATGTCATATACAACTCCTTCCCCTTCCAAACCTGAGACCCTCCCTTTAGCATGAGATGTGATATCCAACTTCTTCCCATTCCAATCCTGAGACCCTTCCTATAACATGAGATGTGATGTCTCAATGCTTCTAATACCAAACCTGAGATCTTTCCTATAACATGAGATGTGATATCCAACTCCTTCCCATTCCAATTCTGAGACCCTTCCTATAGCATGAGATGTGATATCTCAATGCTTATACCAAACCTGAGACCCTTCCTATAGCTTGAGATGTGATATCCAACTCCTTCCCATTCCAATCCTGAGACCCTTCCCATAGCATGAGATGTGATATCCAACTTCTTCCCATTCCAATCCTGAGACCCTTCCTATAACATGAGATGTGATGTCTCAATGCTTCTAATACCAAACCTGAGATCTTTCCTATAACATGAGATGTGATATCCAACTCCTTCCCATTCCAATTCTGAGACCCTTCTGATAGCATGAGATGTGATATCTCAATGCCTCTAATACCAATCCTGAGACCCTTCCTATAACATGAGATGTGATATCCAACTCCTTCCCATTTCAACCTGAGACCCTTCCTATAGCATGAGATGGGATATCCAACTCCTTCCAAATCCAATTCTGATACCCTTCCGATAGCATGAGATGTGATATCCCAATGCTTCTACCAAACCTGAGACCCATACTATGGCATGAGATGTGATATCAAACTCCTTCCCATTCCAATCCTGAGACCCTTCCTATAGCATGAGATGTGATGTCTCAATGCTTCTAATACCAAACCTGAGATCCTTCCTATAACATGAGATGTGATATCCAACTCCTTCCCATTCCAATCCTGAGACCCTTCCTATAGCATGAGATGTGATATCCAACTCCTTCCGATTCCAATCCTGAGACCCTTCCTATAGCATGAGATGTGATATCTCAATGCCTCTAATACCAAACCTGAGATCCTTCCTCTAACATGAAATGTGATATCCAACTCCTTTCCTTTCCAAACCTGAGAGTCTACCTATAGCATGAGATGTGATATCCAAGTCCTTCCCATTCCAATCCTTAGACCTTTCCTACAGCATGCAATATGATATCTCAATGATTCTAATAACAAACCTGAGACCCGTCCTATAACATGAGATGGGATGTCCAACTCCTTCCCATTCCAATCCTGAGACACTTCCGATAGCAGAGATGTGATATCTCAATGCTTATACCAAACCTGAGACCCTTCCTATAACATGAGCTGTGATATATAACTCCTTCCCGTTCCAAACCTGAGACCCTTCACATAGCATATGTGATATCCAACTCCTTCCCATTCCACACATGAGACCCTTCCTATAGCAAGAATGTAATATCCAACTCCTTCCCATTCCAATCCTGAGACCATTCCTATAGCATGAGATGTGATATCTCAATGCTTCTAATACCAAACCTGAGACCAGTCCTATAACATGAGATGGGATATCCAACTCCTTCCCCTTCCAAACCTGAGACCCTTCCTGTAGCATGAGATGTGATATCCAACTCCTTCCCATCCCAATCCTGAGACACTTCCGATTGCAGAGATGTGATATCTCAATGCTTATACCAAACCTGAGACTATTCCTATAACATGAGATGTGATATCCAACTCCTTCCCATTCCAAGCCTGAGACCCTTCCTATAGCATGAGATGTGATATCCAACTCCTTCCGATTCCAATCCTGAGACTCTTCCGATAGCATGAGATGTGATATCTCAATGCTTCTAATAGCAAACCTGAGATCCTTCCTATAACATGTGATGTGATATCCAAATCCTTCCCCTTCCAAACCTGAGACCCTCCCTTTAGCATGAGATGTGCTATCCAACTCCTTCCCATTCCAATCCTGAGACCCTTATGATAGCATGAGATGTGATATCTCAATGCCTCTAATACCAAACCTGAGATACTTCCGATAGCATGAGATGTGATATCCAAATCCTTCCCCTTCCAAACCTGAGACCCTCCCTTTAGCATGAGATGTGATATCCAACTCCTTCCCATTCCAATCCTGAGACCCTTCTGATAGCATGAGATGTGATATCTCAATGCTTCTAATACCAAACCTGAGATCCTACCTCTAACATAAAATGTGATATCCAACTCCTTCCCTTTCCAAACCTGAGACCCTGCCTATAGCATGAGATGTGATATCCAAGTCCTTCCCATTCCAATCCTGAGACCCTTCCTATAGCATGTGATGTGATATCTCAATGCTTATACCAAACCTGAGACCCTTCCTATGGCATGAGATGTCATATACAACTCCTTCCCATTCCAATCCTGAGACCCTTCCTATAGCATGAGATGTGATATCTCAATGCTTATACCAAACCTGAGACCCTTCCTATAGCATGAGATGTGATATCTAACTCCTTCCCGTCCCAAACCTGAGACCCTTCCTATAGCATATGTGATATCCAACTCCTTCCCATTCCAAACATGAGACCCTTCCTATAGCAAGAATGTAATATCCAACTCCTTCCCATTCCAATCCTGAGACCATTCCTATAGCATGAGATGTGATATCTCAATGCTTCTAATACCAAACCTGAGATCCTTCCTATGACATGAGATGTGATATCCAACTCCTTCCCATTCCAATCCTGAGACCCTTCTGATAGCATGAGATGTGATATCTCAATGCCTCTAATACCAATCCTGAGACCCTTCCTATAACATGAGATGTGATATCCAACTCCTTCCCATTTCAACCTGAGACCCTTCCTATAGCATGAGATGTGATATCCAACTCCTTCCCATCCCAATCCTGAGACACTTCCGATTGCAGAGATGTGATATCTCAATGCTTATACCAAACCTGAGACTCTTCCTATAACATGAGATGTGATATCCAACTCCTTCCCGTTCCAAACCTGAGACCCTTCCTATAGCATGAGATGTGATATCCAACTCCTTCCGATTCCAATCCTGAGACCCTTCCGATAGCATGAGATGTGATATCTCAATGCTTCTAATACCAAACCTGAGATCCTTCCTATAACATGTGATGTGATATCCAAATCCTTCCCCTTCCAACCCTGAGACCCTCCCTTTAGCATGAGATGTGCTATCCAACTCCTTCCCATTCCAATCCTGAGACCCTTATGATAGCATGAGATGTGATATCTCAATGCCTCTAATACCAAACCTGAGATACTTCCGATAGCATGAGATGTGATATCTCAACGCTTCTAATACCAAACCTGAGATCCTTCCTATAACATGTGATGTGATATCCAAATCCTTCCCCTTCCAAACCTGAGACCCTCCCTTTAGCATGAGATGTGCTATCCAACTCCTTCCCATTCCAATCCTGAGACCCTTATGATAGCATGAGATGTGATATCTCAATGCCTCTAATACCAAACCTGAGATACTTCCGATAGCATGAGATGTGATATCCAAATCCTTCCCCTTCCAAACCTGAGACCCTCCCTTTAGCATGAGATGTGATATCCAACTCCTTCCCATTCCAATCCTGAGACCCTTCTGATAGCATGAGATGTGATATCTCAATGCCTCTAATACCAAACCTGAGATCCTACCTCTAACATGAAATGTGATATCCAACTCCTTCCCTTTCCAAACCTGAGACCCTGCCTATAGCATGAGATGTGATATCCAAGTCCTTCCCATTCCAATCCTGAGACCCTTCCTATAGCATGTGATGTGATATCTCAATGCTTATACCAAACCTGAGACCCTTCCTATGGCATGAGATGTCATATACAACTCCTTCCCATTCCAATCCTGAGACCCTTCCTATAGCATGAGATGTGATATCCAACTTCTTCCCATTCCAATCCTGAGACCCTTCCTATAACATGAGATGTGATGTCTCAATGCTTCTAATACCAAACCTGAGATCTTTCCTATAAAATGAGATGTGATATCCAACTCCTTCCCATTCCAATTCTGAGACCCTTCCTATAGCATGAGATGTGATATCTCAATGCTTATACCAAACCTGAGACTCTTCCTATAGCTTGAGATGTGATATCCAACTCCTTCCCATTCCAATCCTGAGACCCTTCCTATAGCATGAGATGTGATATCCAACTTCTTCCCATTCCAATCCTGAGACCCTTCCTATAACATGAGATGTGATGTCTCAATGCTTCTAATACCAAACCTGAGATCTTTCCTATAACATGAGATGTGATATCCAACTCCTTCCCATTCCAATTCTGAGACCCTTCTGATAGCATGAGATGTGATATCTCAATGCCTCTAATACCAATCCTGAGACCCTTCCTATAACATGAGATGTGATATCCAACTCCTTCCCATTTCAACCTGAGACCCTTCTTATAGCATGAGATGGGATATCCAACTCCTTCCAAATCCAATTCTGATACCCTTCCGATAGCATGAGATGTGATATCCCAATGCTTCTACCAAACCTGAGACCCATACTATGGCATGAGATGTGATATCAAACTCCTTCCCATTCCAATCCTGAGACCCCTCCTATAGCATGAGATGTGATGTCTCAATGCTTCTAATACCAAACCTGAGATCCTTCCTATAACATGAGATGTGATATCCAACTCCTTCCCATTCCAATCCTGAGACCCTTCCTATAGCATGAGATGTGATATCTCAATGCTTATACCAAACCTGAGACCCTTCCTATAGCATGAGATGTGATATCCAACTCCTTCCGATTCCAATCCTGAGACCCTTCCTATAGCATGAGATGTGATATCTCAATGCCTCTAATACCAAACCTGAGATCCTTCCTCTAACATGAAATGTGATATCCAACTCCTTTCCTTTCCAAACCTGAGAGCCTACCTATAGCATGAGATGTGATATCCAAGTCCTTCCCATTCCAATCCTTAGACCCTCCCTACAGCATGCAATATGATATCTCAATGATTCTAATAACAAACCTGAGACCCGTCCTATAACATGAGATGGGATATCCAACTCCTTCCCATTCCAATCCTGAGACACTTCCGATAGCAGAGATGTGATATCTCAATGCTTATACCAAACCTGAGACCCTTCCTATAACATGAGATGTGATATCCAACTCCTTCCCGTTCCAAACCTGAGACTCTTCCTATAGCATATGTGATATCCAACTCCTTCCCATTCCAAACATGAGACCCTTCCTATAGCAAGAATGTAATATCCAACTCCTTCCCATTCCAATCCTGAGACCATTCCTATAGCATGAGATGTGACATCTCAATGCTTCTAATACCAAACCTGAGACCAGTCCTATAACATGAGATGGGATATCCAACTCCTTCCCCTTCCAAACCTGAGACCCTTCCTATAGCATGAGATGTGATATCCAACTTCTTCCCATCCCAATCCTGAGACACTTCCGATTGCAGAGATGTGATATCTCAATGCTTATACCAAACCTGAGACTCTTCCTATAACATGAGATGTGATATCCAACTCCTTCCCATTCCAAACCTGAGACCCATCCTATAGCATGAGATGTGCTATCCAACTCCTTCCCATTCCAATCCTGAGACCCTTATGATAGCATGAGATGTGATATCTCAATGCCTCTAATACCAAACCTGAGATACTTACGATAGCATGAGATGTGATATCTCAATGCTTCTAATACCAAACCTGAGATCCTTCCTATAACATGAAATGTGATATCCAAATCCTTCCCCTTCCAAACCTGAGACCCTCCCTTTAGCATGAGATGTGATATCCAACTCCTTCCCATTCCAATCCTGAGACCCTTCTGATAGCATGAGATGTGATATCTCAATGCCTCTAATACCAAACCTGAGATCCTACCTCTAACATGAAATGTGATATCCAACTCCTTCCCTTTCCAAACCTGAGACCCTGCCTATAGCATGAGATGTGATATCCAAGTCCTTCCCATTCCAATCCTGAGACCCTTCCTATAGCATGTGATGTGATATCTCAATGCTTATACCAAACCTGAGACCCTTCCTATGGCATGAGATGTGATATCTCAATGCCTCTAATACCAAACCTGAGATCCTTCCTCTGACATGAAATGTGATATCCAACTCCTTTCCTTTCTAAACCTGAGAGCCTACCTATAGCATGAGATGTGATATCCAAGTCCTTCCCATTCCAATCCTTAGACCCTTCCTACAGCATGCAATATGATATCTCAATGATTCTAATAACAAACCTGAGACCCGTCCTATAACATGAGATGGGATATCCAACTCCTTCCCATTCCAATCCTGAGACACTTCCGATAGCAGAGATGTGATATCTCAATGCTTATACCAAACCTGAGACCCTTCCTATACCATGAGATGTCATATCCAACTCCTTCCCGTTCCAAACCTGAGACCCTTCCTATAGCATATGTGATATCCAACTCCTTCCCATTCCACACATGAGACCCTTCCTATAGCAAGAATGTAATATCCAACTCCTTTCCATTCCAATCCTGAGACCATTCCTATAGCATGAGATGTGATATCTCAATGCTTCTAATACCAAACCTGAGACCAGTCCTATAACATGAGATGGGATATCCAACTCCTTCCCCTTCCAAACCTGAGACCCTTCCTATAGCATGAGATGTGATATCCAACTCCTTCCCATCCCAATCCTGAGACACTTCCGATTGCAGAGATGTGATATCTCAATGCTTATACCAAACCTGAGACTCTTCCTATAACATGAGATGTGATATCCAACTCCTTCCCGTTCCAAATCTGAGACCCTTCCTAAAGCATGAGATCTGATATCCAACTCCTCCCAATTCCAATCCTGAGACCCTTCCGATAGCATGAGATGTGATATCTCAATGCTTCTAATACCAAACCTGAGATCCTTCCTATAACATGTGATGTGATATCCAAATCCTTCCCCTTCCAAACCTGAGACCCTACCTTTAGCATGAGATGTGCTATCCAACTCCTTCCCATTACAATCCTGAGACCCTTATGATAGCATGAGATGTGATATCTCAATGCCTCTAATACCAAACCTGAGATACTTCCGATAGCATGAGATGTGATATCTCAACGCTTCTAATACCAAACCTGAGATCCTTCCTATAACATGTGATGTGATATCCAAATCCTTCCCCTTCCAAACCTGAGACCCTCCCTTTAGCATGAGATGTGCTATCCAACTCCTTCCCATTCCAATCCTGAGACCCTTATGATAGCATGAGATGTGATATCTCAATGCCTCTAATACCAAACCTGAGATACTTCCGATAGCATGAGATGTGATATCCAAATCCTTCCCCTTCCAAACCTGAGACCCTCCCTTTAGCATGAGATGTGATATCCAACTCCTTCCCATTCCAATCCTGAGACCCTTCTGATAGCATGAGATGTGATATCTCAATGCTTCTAATACCAAACCTGAGATCCTTCCTCTAACATGAAATGTGATATCCAACTCCTTCCCTTTCCAAACCTGAGACCCTTCCTATAGCATGAGATGTGATATCCAACTCCTTCCGATTCCAATCCTGAGACCCTTCCGATAGCATGAGATGTGATATCTCAATGCTTCTAATACCAAACCTGAGATCCTTCCTATAACATGTGATGTGATATCCAAATCCTTCCCCTTCCAACCCTGAGACCCTCCCTTTAGCATGAGATGTGCTATCCAACTCCTTCCCATTCCAATCCTGAGACCCTTATGATAGCATGAGATGTGATATCTCAATGCCTCTAATACCAATCCTGAGACCCTTCCTATAACATGAGATGTGATATCCAACTCCTTCCCATTTCAACCTGAGACCCTTCCTATAGCATGAGATGTGATATCCAACTCCTTCCCATCCCAATCCTGAGACACTTCCGATTGCAGAGATGTGATATCTCAATGCTTATACCAAACCTGAGACTCTTCCTATAACATGAGATGTGATATCCAACTCCTTCCCGTTCCAAACCTGAGACCCTTCCTATAGCATGAGATGTGATATCCAACTCCTTCCGATTCCAATCCTGAGACCCTTCCGATAGCATGAGATGTGATATCTCAATGCTTCTAATACCAAACCTGAGATCCTTCCTATAACATGTGATGTGATATCCAAATCCTTCCCCTTCCAACCCTGAGACCCTCCCTTTAGCATGAGATGTGCTATCCAACTCCTTCCCATTCCAATCCTGAGACCCTTATGATAGCATGAGATGTGATATCTCAATGCCTCTAATACCAAACCTGAGATACTTCCGATAGCATGAGATGTGATATCTCAATGCTTCTAATACCAAACCTGAGATCCTTCCTATAACATGTGATGTGATATCCAAATCCTTCCCCTTCCAAACCTGAGACCCTCCCTTTAGCATGAGATGTGCTATCCAACTCCTTCCCATTCCAATCCTGAGACCCTTATGATAGCATGAGATGTGATATCTCAATGCCTCTAATACCAAACCTGAGATACTTCCGATAGCATGAGATGTGATATCCAAATCCTTCCCCTTCCAAACCCGAGACCCTCCCTTTAGCATGAGATGTGATATCCAACTCCTTCCCATTCCAATCCTGAGACCCTTCTGATAGCATGAGATGTGATATCTCAATGCTTCTAATACCAAACCTGAGATCCTACCTCTAACATAAAATGTGATATCCAACTCCTTCCCTTTCCAAACCTGAGACCCTGCCTATAGCATGAGATGTGATATCCAAGTCCTTCCCATTCCAATCCTGAGACCCTTCCTATAGCATGTGATGTGATATCTCAATGCTTATACCAAACCTGAGACCCTTCCTATGGCATGAGATGTCATATACAACTCCTTCCCATTCCAATCCTGAGACCCTTCCTATAGCATGAGATGTGATATCTCAATGCTTATACCAAACCTGAGACCCTTCCTATAGCATGAGATGTGATATCTAACTCCTTCCCGTCCCAAACCTGAGACCCTTCCTATAGCATATGTGATATCCAACTCCTTCCCATTCCAAACATGAGACCCTTCCTATAGCAAGAATGTAATATCCAACTCCTTCCCATTCCAATCCTGAGACCATTCCTATAGCATGAGATGTGATATCTCAATGCTTCTAATACCAAACCTGAGATCCTTCCTATGACATGAGATGTGATATCCAACTCCTTCCCATTCCAATCCTGAGACCCTTCTGATAGCATGAGATGTGATATCTCAATGCCTCTAATACCAATCCTGAGACCCTTCCTATAACATGAGATGTGATATCCAACTCCTTCCCATTTCAACCTGAGACCCTTCCTATAGCATGAGATGTGATATCCAACTCCTTCCCATCCCAATCCTGAGACACTTCCGATTGCAGAGATGTGATATCTCAATGCTTATACCAAACCTGAGACTCTTCCTATAACATGAGATGTGATATCCAACTCCTTCCCGTTCCAAACCTGAGACCCTTCCTATAGCATGAGATGTGATATCCAACTCCTTCCGATTCCAATCCTGAGACCCTTCCGATAGCATGAGATGTGATATCTCAATGCTTCTAATACCAAACCTGAGATCCTTCCTATAAAATGTGATGTGATATCCAAATCCTTCCCCTTCCAACCCTGAGACCCTCCCTTTAGCATGAGATGTGCTATCCAACTCCTTCCCATTCCAATCCTGAGACCCTTATGATAGCATGAGATGTGATATCTCAATGCCTCTAATACCAAACCTGAGATACTTCCGATAGCATGAGATGTGATATCTCAACGCTTCTAATACCAAACCTGAGATCCTTCCTATAACATGAGATGTGATATCCAAATCCTTCCCCTTCCAAACCTGAGACCCTCCCTTTAGCATGAGATGTGATATCCAACTCCTTCCCATTCCAATCCTGAGACCCTTCTGATAGCATGAGATGTGATATCTCAATGCATCTAATACCAAACCTGAGATCCTACCTCTAACATGAAATGTGATATCCAACTGCTTCCCTTTCCAAACCTGAGACCCTGCCTATAGCATGAGATGTGATATCCAGGTCCTTCCCATTCCAATCCTGAGACCCTTCCTATAGCATGTGATGTGATATCTCAATGCTTATACCAAACCTGAGACCCTTCCTATGGCATGAGATGTCATATACAACTCCTTCCCATTCCAATCCTGAGACCCTTCCTATAGCATGAGATGTGATATCTCAATGCTTATACCAAACCTGAGACCCTTCCTATAGCATGAGATGTGATATCCAACTTCATCCCATTCCAATCCTGAGACCCTTCCTATAACATGAGATGTGATGTCTCAATGCTTCTAATACCAAACCTGAGATCTTTCCTATAACATGAGATGTGATATCCAACTCCTTCCCATTCCAATTCTGAGACCCTTCCTATAGCATGAGATGTGATATCTCAATGCTTATACCAAACCTGAGACCCTTCCTATAGCTTGAGATGTGATATCCAACTCCTTCCCATTCCAATCCTGAGACCCTTCCCATAGCATGAGATGTGATAACCAACTTCTTCCCATTCCAATCCTGAGACCCTTCCTATAACATGAGATGTGATGTCTCAATTCTTCTAATACCAAACCTGAGATCTTTCCTATAACATGAGATGTGATATCCAACTCCTTCCCATTCCAATTCTGAGACCCTTCTGATAGCATGAGATGTGATATCTCAATGCCTCTAATACCAATCCTGAGACCCTTCCTATAACATGAGATGTGATATCCAACTCCTTCCCATTTCAACCTGAGACCCTTCCTATAGCATGAGATGGGATATCCAACTCCTTCCAAATCCAATTCTGATACCCTTCCGATAGCATGAGATGCGATATCCCAATGCTTCTACCAAACCTGAGACCCATACTATGGCATGAGATGTGATATCAAACTCCTTCCCATTCCAATCCTGAGACCCTTCCTATAGCATGAGATGTGATGTCTCAATGCTTCTAATACCAAACCTGAGATCCTTCCTATAACATTAGATGTGATATCCAACTCCTTCCCATTCCAATCCTGAGACCCTTCCTATAGCATGAGATGTGATATCTCAATGCTTATACCAAACCTGAGATCCTTCCTATAGCATGAGATGTGATATCCAACTCCTTCCGATTCCAATCCTGAGACCCTTCCTATAGCATGAGATGTGATATCTCAATGCCTCTAATACCAAACCTGAGATCCTTCCTCTAACATGAAATGTGATATCCAACTCCTTTCCTTTCCAAACCTGAGAGCCTACCTATAGCATGAGATGTGATATCCAAGTCCTTCCCAATCCAATCCTTAGACCCTTCCTACAGCATGCAATATGATATCTCAATGATTCTATTAACAAACCTGAGACCCGTCCTATAACATGAGATGGGATATCCAACTCCTTCCCATTCCAATCCTGAGACACTTCCGATAGCAGAGATGTGATATCTCAATGCTTATACCAAACCTGAGACCCTTCCTATAACATGAGATGTGATATCCTACTCCTTCCCGTTCCAAACCTGAGACCCTTCACATAGCATATGTGATATCCAACTCCTTCCCATTCCACACATGAGACCCTTCCTATAGCAAGAATGTAATATCCAACTCCTTCCCATTCCAATCCTGAGACCATTCCTATAGCATGAGATGTGATATCTCAATGCTTCTAATACCAAACCTGAGACCAGTCCTATAACATGAGATGGGATATCCAACTCCTTCCCCTTCCAAACCTGAGACCCTTCCTATAGCATGAGATGTGATATCCAACTCCTTCCCATCCCAATCCTGAGACACTTCCGATTGCAGAGATGTGATATCTCAATGCTTATACCAAACCTGAGATATTTCCTATAACATGAGATGTGATATCCAACTCCTTCCCATTCCAAGCCTGAGACCCTTCCTATAGCATGAGATGTGATATCCAACTCCTTCCGATTCCAATCCTGAGACCCTTCCGATAGCATGAGATGTGATATCTCAATGCTTCTAATAGCAAACCTGAGATCCTTCCTATAACATGTGATGTGATATCCAAATCCTTCCCCTTCCAAACCTGAGACCCTCCCTTTAGCATGAGATGTGCTATCCAACTCCTTCCCATTCCAATCCTGAGACCCTTATGATAGCATGAGATGTGATATCTCAATGCCTCTAATACCAAACCTGAGATACTTCCGATAGCATGAAATGTGATATCCAAATCCTTCCCCTTCCAAACCTGAGACCCTCCCTTTAGCATGAGATGTGATATCCAACTCCTTCCCATTCCAATCCTGAGACCCTTCTGATAGCATGAGATGTGATATCTCAATGCCTCTAATACCAAACCTGAGATCCTACCTCTAACATAAAATGTGATATCCAACTCCTTCCCTTTCCAAACCTGAGACCCTGCCTATAGCATGAGATGTGATATCCAAGTCCTTCCCATTCCAATCCTGAGACCCTTCCTATAGCATGTGATGTGATATCTCAATGCTTATACAAACCTGAGACCCTTCCTATGGCATGAGATGTCATATACAACTCCTTCCCATTCCAATCCTGAGACCCTTCCTATAGCATGAGATGTGATATCTCAATGCTTATACCAAACCTGAGACCCTTCCTATAGCATGAGATGTGATATCCAACTCCTTCCCGTTCCAAACCTGAGACCCTTCCTATAGCATATGTGATATCCAACTCCTTCCCATTCCAAACATGAGACCCTTCCTATAGCAAGAATGTAATATCCAACTCCTTCCCCTTCCAATCCTGAGACCATTCCTATAGCATGAGATGTGATATCTCTATGCTTCTAATACCAAACCTGAGATCCTTCCTATGACATGAGATGTGATATCCAACTCCTTCCCATTCCAATCCTGAGACCCTTCTGATAGCATGAGATGTGATATCTCAATGCCTCTAATACCAATCCTGAGACCCTTCCTATAACATGAGATGTGATATCCAACTCCTTCCCATTTCAACCTGAGACCCTTCCTATAGCATGACATGGGATATCCAACTCCTTCCAAATCCAATTCTGATACCCTTCCGATAGCATGAGATGTGATATCCCAATGCTTCTACCAAACCTGAGACCCATACTATGGCATGAGATGTGATATCAAACTCCTTCCCATTCCAATCCTGAGACCCTTCCTATAGCATGAGATGTGATGTCTCAATGCTTCTAATACCAAACCTGAGATCCTTCCTATAACATGAGATGTGATATCCAAATCCTTCCCATTCCAATCCTGAGACCCTTCCTATAGCATGAGATGTGATATCTCAATGCTTATACCAAACCTGAGACCCTTCCTATAGCATGAGATGTGATATCCAACTCCTTCTGATTCCAATCCTGAGACCCTTCCTATAGCATGAGATGTGATATCTCAATGCCTCTAATACCAAACCTGAGATCCTTCCTCTGACATGAAATGTGATATCCAACTCCTTTCCTTTCCAAACCTGAGAGCCTACCTATAGCATGAGATGTGATATCCAAGTCCTTCCCATTCCAATCCTTAGACCCTTCCTACAGCATGCAATATGATATCTCAATGATTCTAATAACAAACCTGAGACCCTTCCTATAACATGAGATGTGATATCCAACTCCTTCCCATTTCAACCTGAGACCCTTCCTATAGCATGAGATGGGATATCCAACTCCTTCCAAATCCAATTCTGATACCCTTCCGATAGCATGAGATGCGATATCCCAATGCTTCTACCAAACCTGAGACCCATACTATGGCATGAGATGTGATATCAAACTCCTTCCCATTCCAATCCTGAGACCCTTCCTATAGCATGAGATGTGATGTCTCAATGCTTCTAATACCAAACCTGAGATCCTTCCTATAACATGAGATGTGATATCCAACTCCTTCCCATTCCAATCCTGAGACCCTTCCTATAGCATGAGATGTGATATCTCAATGCTTATACCAAACCTGAGATCCTTCCTATAGCATGAGATGTGATATCCAACTCCTTCCGATTCCAATCCTGAGACCCTTCCTATAGCATGAGATGTGATATCTCAATGCCTCTAATACCAAACCTGAGATCCTTCCTCTAACATGAAATGTGATATCCAACTCCTTTCCTTTCCAAACCTGAGAGCCTACCTATAGCATGAGATGTGATATCCAAGTCCTTCCCAATCCAATCCTTAGACCCTTCCTACAGCACGCAATATGATATCTCAATGATTCTAATAACAAACCTGAGACCCGTCCTATAACATGAGATGGGATATCCAACTCCTTCCCATTCCAATCCTGAGACACTTCCGATAGCAGAGATGTGATATCTCAATGCTTATACCAAACCTGAGACCCTTCCTATAACATGAGATGTGATATCCAACTCCTTCCCGTTCCAAACCTGAGACCCTTCACATAGCATATGTGATATCCAACTCCTTCCCATTCCACACATGAGACCCTTCCTATAGCAAGAATGTAATATCCAACTCCTTCCCATTCCAATCCTGAGACCATTCCTATAGCATGAGATGTGATATCTCAATGCTTCTAATACCAAACCTGAGACCAGTCCTATAACATGAGATGGGATATCCAACTCCTTCCCCTTCCAAACCTGAGACCCTTCCTATAGCATGAGATGTGATATCCAACTCCTTCCCATCCCAATCCTGAGACACCTCCGATTGCAGAGATGTGATATCTCAATGCTTATACCAAACCTGAGATTATTCCTATAACATGAGATGTGATATCCAACTCCTTCCCATTCCAAGCCTGAGACCCTTCCTATAGCATGAGATGTGATATCCAACTCCTTCCGATTCCAATCCTGAGACCCTTCCGATAGCATGAGATGGGATATCTCAATGCTTCTAATAGCAAACCTGAGATCCTTCCTATAACATGAGATGTGATATCCAACTCCTTCCCATTTCAACCTGAGACCCTTCCTATAGCATGAGATGGGATATCCAACTCCTTCCAAATCCAATTCTGATACCCTTCCGATAGCATGAGATGCGATATCCCAATGCTTCTACCAAACCTGAGACCCATACTATGGCATGAGATGTGATATCAAACTCCTTCCCATTCCAATCCTGAGACCCTTCCTATAGCATGAGATGTGATGTCTCAATGCTTCTAATACCAAACCTGAGATCCTTCCTATAACATGAGATGTGATATCCAACTCCTTCCCATTCCAATCCTGAGACCCTTCCTATAGCATGAGATGTGATATCTCAATGCTTATACCAAACCTGAGATCCTTCCTATAGCATGAGATGTGATATCCAACTCCTTCCGATTCCAATCCTGAGACCCTTCCTATAGCATGAGATGTGATATCTCAATGCCTCTAATACCAAACCTGAGATCCTTCCTCTAACATGAAATGTGATATCCAACTCCTTTCCTTTCCAAACCTGAGAGCCTACCTATAGCATGAGATGTGATATCCAAGTCCTTCCCAATCCAATCCTTAGACCCTTCCTACAGCATGCAATATGATATCTCAATGATTATAATAACAAACCTGAGACCCGTCCTATAACATGAGATGGGATATCCAACTCCTTCCCATTCCAATCCTGAGACACTTCCGATAGCAGAGATGTGATATCTCAATGCTTATACCAAACCTGAGACCCTTCCTATAACATGAGATGTGATATCCAACTCCTTCCCGTTCCAAACCTGAGACCCTTCACATAGCATATGTGATATCCAACTCCTTCCCATTCCACACATGAGACCCTTCCTATAGCAAGAATGTAATATCCAACTCCTTCCCATTCCAATCCTGAGACCATTCCTATAGCATGAGATGTGATATCTCAATGCTTCTAATACCAAACCTGAGACCAGTCCTATAACATGAGATGGGATATCCAACTCCTTCCCCTTCCAAACCTGAGACCCTTCCTATAGCATGAGATGTGATATCCAACTCCTTCCCATCCCAATCCTGAGACACCTCCGATTGCAGAGATGTGATATCTCAATGCTTATACCAAACCTGAGATTATTCCTATAACATGAGATGTGATATCCAACTCCTTCCCATTCCAAGCCTGAGACCCTTCCTATAGCATGAGATGTGATATCCAACTCCTTCCGATTCCAATCCTGAGACCCTTCCGATAGCATGAGATGTGATATCTCAATGCTTCTAATAGCAAACCTGAGATCCTTCCTATAACATGAGATGTGATATCCAACTCCTTCCCATTTCAACCTGAGACCCTTCCTATAGCATGAGATGGGATATCCAACTCCTTCCAAATCCAATTCTGATACCCTTCCGATAGCATGAGATGCGATATCCCAATGCTTCTACCAAACCTGAGACCCATACTATGGCATGAGATGTGATATCAAACTCCTTCCCATTCCAATCCTGAGACCCTTCCTATAGCATGAGATGTGATGTCTCAATGCTTCTAATACCAAACCTGAGATCCTTCCTATAACATGAGATGTGATATCCAACTCCTTCCCATTCCAATCCTGAGACCCTTCCTATAGCATGAGATGTGATATCTCAATGCTTATACCAAACCTGAGATCCTTCCTATAGCATGAGATGTGATATCCAACTCCTTCCGATTCCAATCCTGAGACCCTTCCTATAGCATGAGATGTGATATCTCAATGCCTCTAATACCAAACCTGAGATCCTTCCTCTAACATGAAATGTGATATCCAACTCCTTTCCTTTCCAAACCTGAGAGCCTACCTATAGCATGAGATGTGATATCCAAGTCCTTCCCAATCCAATCCTTAGACCCTTCCTACAGCATGCAATATGATATCTCAATGATTCTAATAACAAACCTGAGACCCGTCCTATAACATGAGATGGGATATCCAACTCCTTCCCATTCCAATCCTGAGACACTTCCGATAGCAGAGATGTGATATCTCAATGCTTATACCAAACCTGAGACCCTTCCTATAACTTGAGATGTGATATCCAACTCCTTCCCGTTCCAAACCTGAGACCCTTCACATAGCATATGTGATATCCAACTCCTTCCCATTCCACACATGAGACCCTTCCTATAGCAAGAATGTAATATCCAACTCCTTCCCATTCCAATCCTGAGACCATTCCTATAGCATGAGATGTGATATCTCAATGCTTCTAATACCAAACCTGAGACCAGTCCTATAACATGAGATGGGATATCCAACTCCTTCCCCTTCCAAACCTGAGACCCTTCCTATAGCATGAGATGTGATATCCAACTCCTTCCCATCCCAATCCTGAGACACTTCCGATTGCAGAGATGTGATATCTCAATGCTTATACCAAACCTGAGATTATTCCTATAACATGAGATGTGATATCCAACTCCTTCCCATTCCAAGCCTGAGACCCTTCCTATAGCATGAGATGTGATATCCAACTCCTTCCGATTCCAATCCTGAGACCCTTCCGATAGCATGAGATGTGATATCTCAATGCTTCTAATAGCAAACCTGAGATCCTTCCTATAACATGTGATGTGATATCCAAATCCTTCCCCTTCCAAACCTGAGACCCTCCCTTTAGCATGAGATGTGCTATCCAACTCCTTCCCATTCCAATCCTGAGACCCTTATGATAGCATGAGATGTGATATCTCAATGCCTCTAATACCAAACCTGAGATACTTCCGATAGCATGAAATGTGATATCCAAATCCTTCCCCTTCCAAACCTGAGACCCTCCCTTTAGCATGAGATGTGATATCCAACTCCTTCCCATTCCAATCCTGAGACCCTTCTGATAGCATGAGATGTGATATCTCAATGCCTCTAATACCAAACCTGAGATCCTACCTCTAACATAAAATGTGATATCCAACTCCTTCCCTTTCCAAACCTGAGACCCTGCCTATAGCATGAGATGTGATATCCAAGTCCTTCCCATTCCAATCCTGAGACCCTTCCTATAGCATGTGATGTGATATCTCAATGCTTATACCAAACCTGAGACCCTTCCTATGGCATGAGATGTCATATACAACTCCTTCCCATTCCAATCCTGAGACCCTTCCTATAGCATGAGATGTGATATCTCAATGCTTATACCAAACCTGAGACCCTTCCTATAGCATGAGATGTGATATCCAACTCCTTCCCGTTCCAAACCTGAGACCCTTCCTATAGCATATGTGATATCCAACTCCTTCCCATTCCAAACATGAGACCCTTCCTATAGCAAGAATGTAATATCCAACTCCTTCCCATTCCAATCCTGAGACCATTCCTATAGCATGAGATGTGATATCTCTATGCTTCTAATACCAAACCTGAGATCCTTCCTATGACATGAGATGTGATATCCAACTCCTTCCCATTCCAATCCTGAGACCCTTCTGATAGCATGAGATGTGATATCTCAATGCCTCTAATACCAATCCTGAGACCCTTCCTATAACATGAGATGTGATATCCAACTCCTTCCCATTTCAACCTGAGACCCTTCCTATAGCATGACATGGGATATCCAACTCCTTCCAAATCCAATTCTGATACCCTTCCGATAGCATGAGATGTGATATCCCAATGCTTCTACCAAACCTGAGACCCATACTATGGCATGAGATGTGATATCAAACTCCTTCCCATTCCAATCCTGAGACCCTTCCTATAGCATGAGATGTGATGTCTCAATGCTTCTAATACCAAACCTGAGATCCTTCCTATAACATGAGATGTGATATCCAAATCCTTCCCATTCCAATCCTGAGACCCTTCCTATAGCATGAGATGTGATATCTCAATGCTTATACCAAACCTGAGACCCTTCCTATAGCATGAGATGTGATATCCAACTCCTTCTGATTCCAATCCTGAGACCCTTCCTATAGCATGAGATGTGATATCTCAATGCCTCTAATACCAAACCTGAGATCCTTCCTCTGACATGAAATGTGATATCCAACTCCTTTCCTTTCCAAACCTGAGAGCCTACCTATAGCATGAGATGTGATATCCAAGTCCTTCCCATTCCAATCCTTAGACCCTTCCTACAGCATGCAATATGATATCTCAATGATTCTAATAACAAACCTGAGACCCGTCCTATAACATGAGATGGGATATCCAACTCCTTCCCATTCCAATCCTGAGACACTTCCGATAGCAGAGATGTGATATCTCAATGCTTATACCAAACCTGAGACCCTTCCTATACCATGAGATGTCATATCCAACTCCTTCCCGTTCCAAACCTGAGACCCTTCCTATAGCATATGTGATATCCAACTCCTTCCCATTCCACACATGAGACCCTTCCTATAGCAAGAATGTAATATCCAACTCCTTCCCATTCCAATCCTGAGACCATTCCTATAGCATGAGATGTGATATCTCAATGCTTCTAATACCAAACCTGAGACCAGTCCTATAACATGAGATGGGATATCCAACTCCTTCCCCTTCCAAACCTGAGACCCTTCCTATAGCATGAGATGTGATATCCAACTCCTTCCCATCCCAATCCTGAGACACTTCCGATTGCAGAGATGTGATATCTCAATGCTTATACCAAACCTGAGACTCTTCCTATAACATGAGATGTGATATCCAACTCCTTCCCGTTCCAAATCTGAGACCCTTCCTAAAGCATGAGATCTGATATCCAACTCCTCCCGATTCCAATCCTGAGACCCTTCCGATAGCATGAGATGTGATATCTCAATGCTTCTAATACCAAACCTGAGATCCTTCCTATAACATGTGATGTGATATCCAAATCCTTCCCCTTCCAATCCTGAGACCCTACCTTTAGCATGAGATGTGCTATCCAACTCCTTCCCATTACAATCCTGAGACCCTTATGATAGCATGAGATGTGATATCTCAATGCCTCTAATACCAAACCTGAGATACTTCCGATAGCATGAGATGTGATATCTCAATGCTTCTAATACCAAACCTGAGATCCTTCCTATAACATGAGATGTGATATCCAAATCCTTCCCCTTCCAAACCTGAGACCCTCCCTTTAGCATGAGATGTGATATCCAACTCCTTCCCATTCCGATCCTGAGACCCTTCTGATAGCATGAGATGTGATATCTCAATGCCTCTAATACCAAACCTGAGATCCTACCTCTAACATGAAATGTGATATCCAACTCCTTCCCTTTCCAAACCTGAGACCCTGCCTATAGCATGAGATGTGATATCCAAGTCCTTCCCATTCCAATCCTGAGACCCTTCCTATAGCATGTGATGTGATATCTCAATGCTTATACCAAACCTGAGACCCTTCCTATGGCATGAGATGTCATATACAACTCCTTCCCATTCCAATCCTGAGACCCTTCCTATAGCATGAGATGTGATATCCAACTTCTTCCCATTCCAATCCTGAGACCCTTCCTATAACATGAGATGTGATGTCTCAATGCTTCTAATACCAAACCTGAGATCTTTCCTATAACATGAGATGTGATATCCAACTCCTTCCCATTCCAATTCTGAGACCCTTCCTATAGCATGAGATGTGATATCTCAATGCTTATACCAAACCTGAGACTCTTCCTATAGCTTGAGATGTGATATCCAACTCCTTCCCATTCCAATCCTGAGACCCTTCCTATAGCATGAGATGTGATATCCAACTTCTTCCCATTCCAATCCTGAGACCCTTCCTATAACATGAGATGTGATGTCTCAATGCTTCTAATACCAAACCTGAGATCTTTCCTATAACATGAGATGTGATATCCAACTCCTTCCCATTCCAATTCTGAGACCCTTCTGATAGCATGAGATGTGATATCTCAATGCCTCTAATACCAATCCTGAGACCCTTCCTATAACATGAGATGTGATATCCAACTCCTTCCCATTTCAACCTGAGACCCTTCTTATAGCATGAGATGGGATATCCAACTCCTTCCAAATCCAATTCTGATACCCTTCCGATAGCATGAGATGTGATATCCCAATGCTTCTACCAAACCTGAGACCCATACTATGGCATGAGATGTGATATCAAACTCCTTCCCATTCCAATCCTGAGACCCTTCCTATAGCATGAGATGTGATGTCTCAATGCTTCTAATACCAAACCTGAGATCCTTCCTATAACATGAGATGTGATATCCAACTCCTTCCCATTCCAATCCTGAGACCCTTCCTATAGCATGAGATGTGATATCTCAATGCTTATACCAAACCTGAGACCCTTCCTATAGCATGAGATGTGATATCCAACTCCTTCCGATTCCAATCCTGAGACCCTTCCTATAGCATGAGATGTGATATCTCAATGCCTCTAATACCAAACCTGAGATCCTTCCTCTAACATGAAATGTGATATCCAACTCCTTTCCTTTCCAAACCTGAGAGCCTACCTATAGCATGAGATGTGATATCCAAGTCCTTCCCATTCCAATCCTTAGACCCTCCCTACAGCATGCAATATGATATCTCAATGATTCTAATAACAAACCTGAGACCCGTCCTATAACATGAGATGGGATATCCAACTCCTTCCCATTCCAATCCTGAGACACTTCCGATAGCAGAGATGTGATATCTCAATGCTTATACCAAACCTGAGACCCTTCCTATAACATGAGATGTGATATCCAACTCCTTCCCGTTCCAAACCTGAGACTCTTCCTATAGCATATGTGATATCCAACTCCTTCCCATTCCAAACATGAGACCCTTCCTATAGCAAGAATGTAATATCCAACTCCTTCCCATTCCAATCCTGAGACCATTCCTATAGCATGAGATGTGACATCTCAATGCTTCTAATACCAAACCTGAGACCAGTCCTATAACATGAGATGGGATATCCAACTCCTTCCCCTTCCAAACCTGAGACCCTTCCTATAGCATGAGATGTGATATCCAACTTCTTCCCATCCCAATCCTGAGACACTTCCGATTGCAGAGATGTGATATCTCAATGCTTATACCAAACCTGAGACTCTTCCTATAACATGAGATGTGATATCCAACTCCTTCCCATTCCAAACCTGAGACCCATCCTATAGCATGAGATGTGATATCCAACTCCTTCCGATTCCAATCCTGAGACCCTTCCGATAGCATGAGATGTGATATCTCAATGCTTCTAATACCAAACCTGAGATCCTTCCTATAACATGTGATGTGATATCCAAATCCTTCCCCTTCCAAACATGAGACCATCCCTTTAGCATGAGATGTGCTATCCAACTCCTTCCCATTCCAATCCTGAGACCCTTATGATAGCATGAGATGTGATATCTCAATGCCTCTAATACCAAACCTGAGATACTTACGATAGCATGAGATGTGATATCTCAATGCTTCTAATACCAAACCTGAGATCCTTCCTATAACATGAAATGTGATATCCAAATCCTTCCCCTTCCAAACCTGAGACCCTCCCTTTAGCATGAGATGTGATATCCAACTCCTTCCCATTCCAATCCTGAGACCCTTCTGATAGCATGAGATGTGATATCTCAATGCCTCTAATACCAAACCTGAGATCCTACCTCTAACATGAAATGTGATATCCAACTCCTTCCCTTTCCAAACCTGAGACCCTGCCTATAGCATGAGATGTGATATCCAAGTCCTTCCCATTCCAATCCTGAGACCCTTCCTATAGCATGTGATGTGATATCTCAATGCTTATACCAAACCTGAGACCCTTCCTATGGCATGAGATGTGATATCTCAATGCCTCTAATACCAAACCTGAGATCCTTCCTCTGACATGAAATGTGATATCCAACTCCTTTCCTTTCCAAACCTGAGAGCCTACCTATAGCATGAGATGTGATATCCAAGTCCTTCCCATTCCAATCCTTAGACCCTTCCTACAGCATGCAATATGATATCTCAATGATTCTAATAACAAACCTGAGACCCGTCCTATAACATGAGATGGGATATCCAACTCCTTCCCATTCCAATCCTGAGACACTTCCGATAGCAGAGATGTGATATCTCAATGCTTATACCAAACCTGAGACCCTTCCTATACCATGAGATGTCATATCCAACTCCTTCCCGTTCCAAACCTGAGACCCTTCCTATAGCAAGAATGTAATATCCAACTCCTTCCCATTCCAATCCTGAGACCATTCCTATAGCATGAGATGTGATATCTCAATGCTTCTAATACCAAACCTGAGACCAGTCCTATAACATGAGATGGGATATCCAACTCCTTCCCCTTCCAAACCTGAGACCCTTCCTATAGCATGAGATGTGATATCCAACTCCTTCCCATCCCAATCCTGAGACACTTCCGATTGCAGAGATGTGATATCTCAATGCTTATACCAAACCTGAGACTCTTCCTATAACATGAGATGTGATATCCAACTCCTTCCCGTTCCAAATCTGAGACCCTTCCTAAAGCATGAGATCTGATATCCAACTCCTCCCGATTCCAATCCTGAGACCCTTCCGATAGCATGAGATGTGATATCTCAATGCTTCTAATACCAAACCTGAGATCCTTCCTATAACATGTGATGTGATATCCAAATCCTTCCCCTTCCAAACCTGAGACCCTACCTTTAGCATGAGATGTGCTATCCAACTCCTTCCCTTTACAATCCTGAGACCCTTATGATAGCATGAGATGTGATATCTCAATGCCTCTAATACCAAACCTGAGATACTTCCGATAGCATGAAATGTGATATCTCAATGCTTCTAATACCAAACCTGAGATCCTTCCTATAACATGAGATGTGATATCCAAATCCTTCCCCTTCCAAACCTGAGACCCTCCCTTTAGCATGAGATGTGATATCCAACTCCTTCCCATTCCGATCCTGAGACCCTTCTGATAGCATGAGATGTGATATCTCAATGCCTCTAATACCAAACCTGAGATCCTACCTCTAACATGAAATGTGATATCCAACTCCTTCCCTTTCCAAACCTGAGACCCTGCCTATAGCATGAGATGTGATATCCAAGTCCTTCCCATTCCAATCCTGAGACCCTTCCTATAGCATGTGATGTGATATCTCAATGCTTATACCAAACCTGAGACTCTTCCTATGGCATGAGATGTCATATACAACTCCTTCCCATTCCAATCCTGAGACCCTTCCTATAGCATGAGATGTGATATCCAACTTCTTCCCATTCCAATCCTGAGACCCTTCCTATAACATGAGATGTGATGTCTCAATGCTTCTAATACCAAACCTGAGATCTTTCCTATAACATGAGATGTGATATCCAACTCCTTCCCATTCCAATTCTGAGACCCTTCCTATAGCATGAGATGTGATATCTCAATGCTTATACCAAACCTGAGACTCTTCCTATAGCTTGAGATGTGATATCCAACTCCTTCCCATTCCAATCCTGAGACCCTTCCTATAGCATGAGATGTGATATCCAACTTCTTCCCATTCCAATCCTGAGACCCTTCCTATAACATGAGATGTGATGTCTCAATGCTTCTAATACCAAACCTGAGATCTTTCCTATAACATGAGATGTGATATCCAACTCCTTCCCATTCCAATTCTGAGACCCTTCTGATAGCATGAGATGTGATATCTCAATGCCTCTAATACCAATCCTGAGACCCTTCCTATAACATGAGATGTGATATCCAACTCCTTCCCATTTCAACCTGAGACCCTTCTTATAGCATGAGATGGGATATCCAACTCCTTCCAAATCCAATTCTGATACCCTTCCGATAGCATGAGATGTGATATCCCAATGCTTCTACCAAACCTGAGACCCATACTATGGCATGAGATGTGATATCAAACTCCTTCCCATTCCAATCCTGAGACCCTTCCTATAGCATGAGATGTGATGTCTCAATGCTTCTAATACCAAACCTGAGATCCTTCCTATAACATGAGATGTGATATCCAACTCCTTCCCATTCCAATCCTGAGACCCTTCCTATAGCATGAGATGTGATATCTCAATGCTTATACCAAACCTGAGACCCTTCCTATAGCATGAGATGTGATATCCAACTCCTTCTGATTCCAATCCTGAGACCCTTCCTATAGCATGAGATGTGATATCTCAATGCCTCTAATACCAAACCTGAGATCCTTCCTCTGACATGAAATGTGATATCCAACTCCTTTCCTTTCCAAACCTGAGAGCCTACCTATAGCATGAGATGTGATATCCAAGTCCTTCCCATTCCAATCCTTAGACCCTTCCTACAGCATGCAATATGATATCTCAATGATTCTAATAACAAACCTGAGACCCGTCCTATAACATGAGATGGGATATCCAACTCCTTCCCATTCCAATCCTGAGACACTTCCGATAGCAGAGATGTGATATCTCAATGCTTATACCAAACCTGAGACCCTTCCTATACCATGAGATGTCATATCCAACTCCTTCCCGTTCCAAACCTGAGACCCTTCCTATAGCATATGTGATATCCAACTCCTTCCCATTCCACACATGAGACCCTTCCTATAGCAAGAATGTAATATCCAACTCCTTCCCATTCCAATCCTGAGACCATTCCTATAGCATGAGATGTGATATCTCAATGCTTCTAATACCAAACCTGAGACCAGTCCTATAACATGAGATGGGATATCCAACTCCTTCCCCTTCCAAACCTGAGACCCTTCCTATAGCATGAGATGTGATATCCAACTCCTTCCCATCCCAATCCTGAGACACTTCCGATTGCAGAGATGTGATATCTCAATGCTTATACCAAACCTGAGACTCTTCCTATAACATGAGATGTGATATCCAACTCCTTCCCGTTCCAAATCTGAGACCCTTCCTAAAGCATGAGATCTGATATCCAACTCCTCCCGATTCCAATCCTGAGACCCTTCCGATAGCATGAGATGTGATATCTCAATGCTTCTAATACCAAACCTGAGATCCTTCCTATAACATGTGATGTGATATCCAAATCCTTCCCCTTCCAAATCTGAGACCCTACCTTTAGCATGAGATGTGCTATCCAACTCCTTCCCATTACAATCCTGAGACCCTTATGATAGCATGAGATGTGATATCTCAATGCCTCTAATACCAAACCTGAGATACTTCCGATAGCATGAGATGTGATATCTCAATGCTTCTAATACCAAACCTGAGATCCTTCCTATAACATGAGATGTGATATCCAAATCCTTCCCCTTCCAAACCTGAGACCCTCCCTTTAGCATGAGATGTGATATCCAACTCCTTCCCATTCCGATCCTGAGACCCTTCTGATAGCATGAGATGTGATATCTCAATGCCTCTAATACCAAACCTGAGATCCTACCTCTAACATGAAATGTGATATCCAACTCCTTCCCTTTCCAAACCTGAGACCCTGCCTATAGCATGAGATGTGATATCCAAGTCCTTCCCATTCCAATCCTGAGACCCTTCCTATAGCATGTGATGTGATATCTCAATGCTTATACCAAACCTGAGACCCTTCCTATGGCATGAGATGTCATATACAACTCCTTCCCATTCCAATCCTGAGACCCTTCCTATAGCATGAGATGTGATATCCAACTTCTTCCCATTCCAATCCTGAGACCCTTCCTATAACATGAGATGTGATGTCTCAATGCTTCTAATACCAAACCTGAGATCTTTCCTATAACATGAGATGTGATATCCAACTCCTTCCCATTCCAATTCTGAGACCCTTCCTATAGCATGAGATGTGATATCTCAATGCTTATACCAAACCTGAGACTCTTCCTATAGCTTGAGATGTGATATCCAACTCCTTCCCATTCCAATCCCGAGACCCTTCCTATAGCATGAGATGTGATATCCAACTTCTTCCCATTCCAATCCTGAGACCCTTCCTATAACATGAGATGTGATGTCTCAATGCTTCTAATACCAAACCTGAGATCTTTCCTATAACATGAGATGTGATATCCAACTCCTTCCCATTCCAATTCTGAGACCCTTCTGATAGCATGAGATGTGATATCTCAATGCCTCTAATACCAATCCTGAGACCCTTCCTATAACATGAGATGTGATATCCAACTCCTTCCCATTTCAACCTGAGACCCTTCTTATAGCATGAGATGGGATATCCAACTCCTTCCAAATCCAATTCTGATACCCTTCCGATAGCATGAGATGTGATATCCCAATGCTTCTACCAAACCTGAGACCCATACTATGGCATGAGATGTGATATCAAACTCCTTCCCATTCCAATCCTGAGACCCTTCCTATAGCATGAGATGTGATGTCTCAATGCTTCTAATACCAAACCTGAGATCCTTCCTATAACATGAGATGTGATATCCAACTCCTTCCCATTCCAATCCTGAGACCCTTCCTATAGCATGAGATGTGATATCTCAATGCTTATACCAAACCTGAGACCCTTCCTATAGCATGAGATGTGATATCCAACTCCTTCCGATTCCAATCCTGAGACCCTTCCTATAGCATGAGATGTGATATCTCAATGCCTCTAATACCAAACCTGAGATCCTTCCTCTAACATGAAATGTGATATCCAACTCCTTTCCTTTCCAAACCTGAGAGCCTACCTATAGCATGAGATGTGATATCCAAGTCCTTCCCATTCCAATCCTTAGACCCTCCCTACAGCATGCAATATGATATCTCAATGATTCTAATAACAAACCTGAGACCCGTCCTATAACATGAGATGGGATATCCAACTCCTTCCCATTCCAATCCTGAGACACTTCCGATAGCAGAGATGTGATATCTCAATGCTTATACCAAACCTGAGACCCTTCCTATAACATGAGATGTGATATCCAACTCCTTCCCGTTCCAAACCTGAGACTCTTACTATAGCATATGTGATATCCAACTCCTTCCCATTCCAAACATGAGACCCTTCCTATAGCAAGAATGTAATATCCAACTCCTTCCCATTCCAATCCTGAGACCATTCCTATAGCATGAGATTTGACATCTCAATGCTTCTAATACCAAACCTGAGACCAGTCCTATAACATGAGATGGGATATCCAACTCCTTCCCCTTCCAAACCTGAGACCCTTCCTATAGCATGAGATGTGATATCCAACTTCTTCCCATCCCAATCCTGAGACACTTCCGATTGCAGAGATGTGATATCTCAATGCTTATACCAAACCTGAGACTCTTCCTATAACATGAGATGTGATATCCAACTCCTTCCCATTCCAAACCTGAGACCCATCCTATAGCATGAGATGTGATATCCAACTCCTTCCGATTCCAATCCTGAGACCCTTCCGATAGCATGAGATGTGATATCTCAATGCTTCTAATACCAAACCTGAGATCCTTCCTATAACATGTGATGTGATATCCAAATCCTTCCCCTTCCAAACATGAGACCATCCCTTTAGCATGAGATGTGCTATCCAACTCCTTCCCATTCCAATCCTGAGACCCTTATGATAGCATGAGATGTGATATCTCAATGCCTCTAATACCAAACCTGAGATACTTACGATAGCATGAGATGTGATATCTCAATGCTTCTAATACCAAACCTGAGATCCTTCCTATAACATGAAATGTGATATCCAAATCCTTCCCCTTCCAAACCTGAGACCCTCCCTTTAGCATGAGATGTGATATCCAACTCCTTCCCATTCCAATCCTGAGACCCTTCTGATAGCATGAGATGTGATATCTCAATGCCTCTAATACCAAACCTGAGATCCTACCTCTAACATGAAATGTGATATCCAACTCCTTCCCTTTCCAAACCTGAGACCCTGCCTATAGCATGAGATGTGATATCCAAGTCCTTCCCATTCCAATCCTGAGACCCTTCCTATAGCATGTGATGTGATATCTCAATGCTTATACCAAACCTGAGACCCTTCCTATGGCATGAGATGTGATATCTCAATGCCTCTAATACCAAACCTGAGATCCTTCCTCTGACATGAAATGTGATATCCAACTCCTTTCCTTTCCAAACCTGAGAGCCTACCTATAGCATGAGATGTGATATCCAAGTCCTTCCCATTCCAATCCTTAGACCCTTCCTACAGCATGCAATATGATATCTCAATGATTCTAATAACAAACCTGAGACCCGTCCTATAACATGAGATGGGATATCCAACTCCTTCCCATTCCAATCCTGAGACACTTCCGATAGCAGAGATGTGATATCTCAATGCTTATACCAAACCTGAGACCCTTCCTATACCATGAGATGTCATATCCAACTCCTTCCCATCCCAATCCTGAGACACTTCCGATTGCAGAGATGTGATATCTCAATGCTTATACCAAACCTGAGACTCTTCCTATAACATGAGATGTGATATCCAACTCCTTCCCGTTCCAAATCTGAGACCCTTCCTAAAGCATGAGATCTGATATCCAACTCCTCCCGATTCCAATCCTGAGACCCTTCCGATAGCATGAGATGTGATATCTCAATGCTTCTAATACCAAACCTGAGATCCTTCCTATAACATGTGATGTGATATCCAAATCCTTCCCCTTCCAAACCTGAGACCCTACCTTTAGCATGAGATGTGCTATCCAACTCCTTCCCTTTACAATCCTGAGACCCTTATGATAGCATGAGATGTGATATCTCAATGCCTCTAATACCAAACCTGAGATACTTCCGATAGCATGAAATGTGATATCTCAATGCTTCTAATACCAAACCTGAGATCCTTCCTATAACATGAGATGTGATATCCAAATCCTTCCCCTTCCAAACCTGAGACCCTCCCTTTAGCATGAGATGTGATATCCAACTCCTTCCCATTCCGATCCTGAGACCCTTCTGATAGCATGAGATGTGATATCTCAATGCCTCTAATACCAAACCTGAGATCCTACCTCTAACATGAAATGTGATATCCAACTCCTTCCCTTTCCAAACCTGAGACCCTGCCTATAGCATGAGATGTGATATCCAAGTCCTTCCCATTCCAATCCTGAGACCCTTCCTATAGCATGTGATGTGATATCTCAATGCTTATACCAAACCTGAGACTCTTCCTATGGCATGAGATGTCATATACAACTCCTTCCCATTCCAATCCTGAGACCCTTCCTATAGCATGAGATGTGATATCCAACTTCTTCCCATTCCAATCCTGAGACCCTTCCTATAACATGAGATGTGATGTCTCAATGCTTCTAATACCAAACCTGAGATCTTTCCTATAACATGAGATGTGATATCCAACTCCTTCCCATTCCAATTCTGAGACCCTTCCTATAGCATGAGATGTGATATCTCAATGCTTATACCAAACCTGAGACTCTTCCTATAGCTTGAGATGTGATATCCAACTCCTTCCCATTCCAATCCTGAGACCCTTCCTATAGCATGAGATGTGATATCCAACTTCTTCCCATTCCAATCCTGAGACCCTTCCTATAACATGAGATGTGATGTCTCAATGCTTCTAATACCAAACCTGAGATCTTTCCTATAACATGAGATGTGATATCCAACTCCTTCCCATTCCAATTCTGAGACCCTTCTGATAGCATGAGATGTGATATCTCAATGCCTCTAATACCAATCCTGAGACCCTTCCTATAACATGAGATGTGATATCCAACTCCTTCCCATTTCAACCTGAGACCCTTCTTATAGCATGAGATGGGATATCCAACTCCTTCCAAATCCAATTCTGATACCCTTCCGATAGCATGAGATGTGATATCCCAATGCTTCTACCAAACCTGAGACCCATACTATGGCATGAGATGTGATATCAAACTCCTTCCCATTCCAATCCTGAGACCCTTCCTATAGCATGAGATGTGATGTCTCAATGCTTCTAATACCAAACCTGAGATCCTTCCTATAACATGAGATGTGATATCCAACTCCTTCCCATTCCAATCCTGAGACCCTTCCTATAGCATGAGATGTGATATCTCAATGCTTATACCAAACCTGAGACCCTTCCTATAGCATGAGATGTGATATCCAACTCCTTCTGATTCCAATCCTGAGACCCTTCCTATAGCATGAGATGTGATATCTCAATGCCTCTAATACCAAACCTGAGATCCTTCCTCTGACATGAAATGTGATATCCAACTCCTTTCCTTTCCAAACCTGAGAGCCTACCTATAGCATGAGATGTGATATCCAAGTCCTTCCCATTCCAATCCTTAGACCCTTCCTACAGCATGCAATATGATATCTCAATGATTCTAATAACAAACCTGAGACCCGTCCTATAACATGAGATGGGATATCCAACTCCTTCCCATTCCAATCCTGAGACACTTCCGATAGCAGAGATGTGATATCTCAATGCTTATACCAAACCTGAGACCCTTCCTATACCATGAGATGTCATATCCAACTCCTTCCCGTTCCAAACCTGAGACCCTTCCTATAGCATATGTGATATCCAACTCCTTCCCATTCCACACATGAGACCCTTCCTATAGCAAGAATGTAATATCCAACTCCTTCCCATTCCAATCCTGAGACCATTCCTATAGCATGAGATGTGATATCTCAATGCTTCTAATACCAAACCTGAGACCAGTCCTATAACATGAGATGGGATATCCAACTCCTTCCCCTTCCAAACCTGAGACCCTTCCTATAGCATGAGATGTGATATCCAACTCCTTCCCATCCCAATCCTGAGACACTTCCGATTGCAGAGATGTGATATCTCAATGCTTATACCAAACCTGAGACTCTTCCTATAACATGAGATGTGATATCCAACTCCTTCCCATTCCAAATCTGAGACCCTTCCTAAAGCATGAGATCTGATATCCAACTCCTCCCGATTCCAATCCTGAGACCCTTCCGATAGCATGAGATGTGATATCTCAATGCTTCTAATACCAAACCTGAGATCCTTCCTATAACATGTGATGTGATATCCAAATCCTTCCCCTTCCAAACCTGAGACCCTACCTTTAGCATGAGATGTGCTATCCAACTCCTTCCCATTACAATCCTGAGACCCTTATGATAGCATGAGATGTGATATCTCAATGCCTCTAATACCAAACCTGAGATACTTCCGATAGCATGAGATGTGATATCTCAATGCTTCTAATACCAAACCTGAGATCCTTCCTATAACATGAGATGTGATATCCAAATCCTTCCCCTTCCAAACCTGAGACCCTCCCTTTAGCATGAGATGTGATATCCAACTCCTTCCCATTCCGATCCTGAGACCCTTCTGATAGCATGAGATGTGATATCTCAATGCCTCTAATACCAAACCTGAGATCCTACCTCTAACATGAAATGTGATATCCAACTCCTTCCCTTTCCAAACCTGAGACCCTGCCTATAGCATGAGATGTGATATCCAAGTCCTTCCCATTCCAATCCTGAGACCCTTCCTATAGCATGTGATGTGATATCTCAATGCTTATACCAAACCTGAGACCCTTCCTATGGCATGAGATGTCATATACAACTCCTTCCCATTCCAATCCTGAGACCCTTCCTATAGCATGAGATGTGATATCCAACTTCTTCCCATTCCAATCCTGAGACCCTTCCTATAACATGAGATGTGATGTCTCAATGCTTCTAATACCAAACCTGAGATCTTTCCTATAACATGAGATGTGATATCCAACTCCTTCCCATTCCAATTCTGAGACCCTTCCTATAGCATGAGATGTGATATCTCAATGCTTATACCAAACCTGAGACTCTTCCTATAGCTTGAGATGTGATATCCAACTCCTTCCCATTCCAATCCCGAGACCCTTCCTATAGCATGAGATGTGATATCCAACTTCTTCCCATTCCAATCCTGAGACCCTTCCTATAACATGAGATGTGATGTCTCAATGCTTCTAATACCAAACCTGAGATCTTTCCTATAACATGAGATGTGATATCCAACTCCTTCCCATTCCAATTCTGAGACCCTTCTGATAGCATGAGATGTGATATCTCAATGCCTCTAATACCAATCCTGAGACCCTTCCTATAACATGAGATGTGATATCCAACTCCTTCCCATTTCAACCTGAGACCCTTCTTATAGCATGAGATGGGATATCCAACTCCTTCCAAATCCAATTCTGATACCCTTCCGATAGCATGAGATGTGATATCCCAATGCTTCTACCAAACCTGAGACCCATACTATGGCATGAGATGTGATATCAAACTCCTTCCCATTCCAATCCTGAGACCCTTCCTATAGCATGAGATGTGATGTCTCAATGCTTCTAATACCAAACCTGAGATCCTTCCTATAACATGAGATGTGATATCCAACTCCTTCCCATTCCAATCCTGAGACCCTTCCTATAGCATGAGATGTGATATCTCAATGCTTATACCAAACCTGAGACCCTTCCTATAGCATGAGATGTGATATCCAACTCCTTCCGATTCCAATCCTGAGACCCTTCCTATAGCATGAGATGTGATATCTCAATGCCTCTAATACCAAACCTGAGATCCTTCCTCTAACATGAAATGTGATATCCAACTCCTTTCCTTTCCAAACCTGAGAGCCTACCTATAGCATGAGATGTGATATCCAAGTCCTTCCCATTCCAATCCTTAGACCCTCCCTACAGCATGCAATATGATATCTCAATGATTCTAATAACAAACCTGAGACCCGTCCTATAACATGAGATGGGATATCCAACTCCTTCCCATTCCAATCCTGAGACACTTCCGATAGCAGAGATGTGATATCTCAATGCTTATACCAAACCTGAGACCCTTCCTATAACATGAGATGTGATATCCAACTCCTTCCCGTTCCAAACCTGAGACTCTTACTATAGCATATGTGATATCCAACTCCTTCCCATTCCAAACATGAGACCCTTCCTATAGCAAGAATGTAATATCCAACTCCTTCCCATTCCAATCCTGAGACCATTCCTATAGCATGAGATTTGACATCTCAATGCTTCTAATACCAAACCTGAGACCAGTCCTATAACATGAGATGGGATATCCAACTCCTTCCCCTTCCAAACCTGAGACCCTTCCTATAGCATGAGATGTGATATCCAACTTCTTCCCATCCCAATCCTGAGACACTTCCGATTGCAGAGATGTGATATCTCAATGCTTATACCAAACCTGAGACTCTTCCTATAACATGAGATGTGATATCCAACTCCTTCCCATTCCAAACCTGAGACCCATCCTATAGCATGAGATGTGATATCCAACTCCTTCCGATTCCAATCCTGAGACCCTTCCGATAGCATGAGATGTGATATCTCAATGCTTCTAATACCAAACCTGAGATCCTTCCTATAACATGTGATGTGATATCCAAATCCTTCCCCTTCCAAACATGAGACCATCCCTTTAGCATGAGATGTGCTATCCAACTCCTTCCCATTCCAATCCTGAGACCCTTATGATAGCATGAGATGTGATATCTCAATGCCTCTAATACCAAACCTGAGATACTTACGATAGCATGAGATGTGATATCTCAATGCTTCTAATACCAAACCTGAGATCCTTCCTATAACATGAAATGTGATATCCAAATCCTTCCCCTTCCAAACCTGAGACCCTCCCTTTAGCATGAGATGTGATATCCAACTCCTTCCCATTCCAATCCTGAGACCCTTCTGATAGCATGAGATGTGATATCTCAATGCCTCTAATACCAAACCTGAGATCCTACCTCTAACATGAAATGTGATATCCAACTCCTTCCCTTTCCAAACCTGAGACCCTGCCTATAGCATGAGATGTGATATCCAAGTCCTTCCCATTCCAATCCTGAGACCCTTCCTATAGCATGTGATGTGATATCTCAATGCTTATACCAAACCTGAGACCCTTCCTATGGCATGAGATGTGATATCTCAATGCCTCTAATACCAAACCTGAGATCCTTCCTCTGACATGAAATGTGATATCCAACTCCTTTCCTTTCCAAACCTGAGAGCCTACCTATAGCATGAGATGTGATATCCAAGTCCTTCCCATTCCAATCCTTAGACCCTTCCTACAGCATGCAATATGATATCTCAATGATTCTAATAACAAACCTGAGACCCGTCCTATAACATGAGATGGGATATCCAACTCCTTCCCATTCCAATCCTGAGACACTTCCGATAGCAGAGATGTGATATCTCAATGCTTATACCAAACCTGAGACCCTTCCTATACCATGAGATGTCATATCCAACTCCTTCCCGTTCCAAACCTGAGACCCTTCCTATAGCAAGAATGTAATATCCAACTCCTTCCCATTCCAATCCTGAGACCATTCCTATAGCATGAGATGTGATATCTCAATGCTTCTAATACCAAACCTGAGACCAGTCCTATAACATGAGATGGGATATCCAACTCCTTCCCCTTCCAAACCTGAGACCCTTCCTATAGCATGAGATGTGATATCCAACTCCTTCCCATCCCAATCCTGAGACACTTCCGATTGCAGAGATGTGATATCTCAATGCTTATACCAAACCTGAGACTCTTCCTATAACATGAGATGTGATATCCAACTCCTTCCCGTTCCAAATCTGAGACCCTTCCTAAAGCATGAGATCTGATATCCAACTCCTCCCGATTCCAATCCTGAGACCCTTCCGATAGCATGAGATGTGATATCTCAATGCTTCTAATACCAAACCTGAGATCCTTCCTATAACATGTGATGTGATATCCAAATCCTTCCCCTTCCAAACCTGAGACCCTACCTTTAGCATGAGATGTGCTATCCAACTCCTTCCCTTTACAATCCTGAGACCCTTATGATAGCATGAGATGTGATATCTCAATGCCTCTAATACCAAACCTGAGATACTTCCGATAGCATGAAATGTGATATCTCAATGCTTCTAATACCAAACCTGAGATCCTTCCTATAACATGAGATGTGATATCCAAATCCTTCCCCTTCCAAACCTGAGACCCTCCCTTTAGCATGAGATGTGATATCCAACTCCTTCCCATTCCGATCCTGAGACCCTTCTGATAGCATGAGATGTGATATCTCAATGCCTCTAATACCAAACCTGAGATCCTACCTCTAACATGAAATGTGATATCCAACTCCTTCCCTTTCCAAACCTGAGACCCTGCCTATAGCATGAGATGTGATATCCAAGTCCTTCCCATTCCAATCCTGAGACCCTTCCTATAGCATGTGATGTGATATCTCAATGCTTATACCAAACCTGAGACCCTTCCTATGGCATGAGATGTCATATACAACTCCTTCCCATTCCAATCCTGAGACCCTTCCTATAGCATGAGATGTGATATCCAACTTCTTCCCATTCCAATCCTGAGACCCTTCCTATAACATGAGATGTGATGTCTCAATGCTTCTAATACCAAACCTGAGATCTTTCCTATAACATGAGATGTGATATCCAACTCCTTCCCATTCCAATTCTGAGACCCTTCCTATAGCATGAGATGTGATATCTCAATGCTTATACCAAACCTGAGACTCTTCCTATAGCTTGAGATGTGATATCCAACTCCTTCCCATTCCAATCCTGAGACCCTTCCTATAGCATGAGATGTGATATCCAACTTCTTCCCATTCCAATCCTGAGACCCTTCCTATAACATGAGATGTGATGTCTCAATGCTTCTAATACCAAACCTGAGATCTTTCCTATAACATGAGATGTGATATCCAACTCCTTCCCATTCCAATTCTGAGACCCTTCTGATAGCATGAGATGTGATATCTCAATGCCTCTAATACCAATCCTGAGACCCTTCCTATAACATGAGATGTGATATCCAACTCCTTCCCATTTCAACCTGAGACCCTTCTTATAGCATGAGATGGGATATCCAACTCCTTCCAAATCCAATTCTGATACCCTTCCGATAGCATGAGATGTGATATCCCAATGCTTCTACCAAACCTGAGACCCATACTATGGCATGAGATGTGATATCAAACTCCTTCCCATTCCAATCCTGAGACCCTTCCTATAGCATGAGATGTGATGTCTCAATGCTTCTAATACCAAACCTGAGATCCTTCCTATAACATGAGATGTGATATCCAACTCCTTCCCATTCCAATCCTGAGACCCTTCCTATAGCATGAGATGTGATATCTCAATGCTTATACCAAACCTGAGACCCTTCCTATAGCATGAGATGTGATATCCAACTCCTTCCGATTCCAATCCTGAGACCCTTCCTATAGCATGAGATGTGATATCTCAATGCCTCTAATACCAAACCTGAGATCCTTCCTCTAACATGAAATGTGATATCCAACTCCTTTCCTTTCCAAACCTGAGAGCCTACCTATAGCATGAGATGTGATATCCAAGTCCTTCCCATTCCAATCCTTAGACCCTCCCTACAGCATGCAATATGATATCTCAATGATTCTAATAACAAACCTGAGACCCGTCCTATAACATGAGATGGGATATCCAACTCCTTCCCATTCCAATCCTGAGACACTTCCGATAGCAGAGATGTGATATCTCAATGCTTATACCAAACCTGAGACCCTTCCTATAACATGAGATGTGATATCCAACTCCTTCCCGTTCCAAACCTGAGACTTTTCCTATAGCATATGTGATATCCAACTCCTTCCCATTCCAAACATGAGACCCTTCCTATAGCAAGAATGTAATATCCAACTCCTTCCCATTCCAATCCTGAGAACATTCCTATAGCATGAGATGTGACATCTCAATGCTTCTAATACCAAACCTGAGACCAGTCCTATAACATGAGATGGGATATCCAACTCCTTCCCCTTCCAAACCTGAGACCCTTCCTATAGCATGAGATGTGATATCCAACTTCTTCCCATCCCAATCCTTAGACACTTCCGATTGCAGAGATGTGATATCTCAATGCTTATACCAAACCTGAGACTCTTCCTATAACATGAGATGTGATATCCAACTCCTTCCCATTCCAAACCTGAGACCCATCCTATAGCATGAGATGTGATATCCAACTCCTTCCGATTCCAATCCTGAGACCCTTCCGATAGCATGAGATGTGATATCTCAATGCTTCTAATACCAAACCTGAGATCCTTCCTATAACATGTGATGTGATATCCAAATCCTTCCCCTTCCAAACCTGAGACCATCCCTTTAGCATGAGATGTGCTATCCAACTCCTTCCCATTCCAATCCTGAGACCCTTATGATAGCATGAGATGTGATATCTCAATGCCTCTAATACCAAACCTGAGATACTTACGATAGCATGAGATGTGATATCTCAATGCTTCTAATACCAAACCTGAGATCCTTCCTATAACATGAAATGTGATATCCAAATCCTTCCCCTTCCAAACCTGAGACCCTCCCTTTAGCATGAGATGTGATATCCAACTCCTTCCCATTCCAATCCTGAGACCCTTCTGATAGCATGAGATGTGATATCTCAATGCCTCTAATACCAAACCTGAGATCCTACCTCTAACATGAAATGTGATATCCAACTCCTTCCCTTTCTAAACCTGAGACCCTGCCTATAGCATGAGATGTGATATCCAAGTCCTTCCCATTCCAATCCTGAGACCCTTCCTATCGCATGTGATGTGATATCTCAATGCTTATACCAAACCTGAGACCCTTCCTATGGCATGAGATGTCATATACTACTCCTTCCCATTCCAATCCTGAGACCCTTCCTATAGCATGAGATGTGATATCTCAATGCTTATACCAAACCTGAGACCCTTCCTATAGCATGAGATGTGAGATCCAACTTCTTCCCATTCCAATCCTGAGACCCTTCCTATAACATGAGATGTGATGTCTCAATGCTTCTAATACCAAACCTGAGATCTTTCCTATAACATGAGATGTGATATCCAACTCCTTCCCATTCCAATTCTGAGACCCTTTATATAGCATGAGATGTGATATCTCAATGCTTATACCAAACCTGAGACTCTTCCTATAGCTTGAGATGTGATATCCAACTCCTTCCCATTCCAATCCTGAGACCCTTCCTATAGCATGAGATGTGATATCTCAATGCTTCTAATGCCAAACCTGAGATCCTTCCTCTAACATGAAATGTGATATCCTACTCCTTCCCCTTCCAAACCTGAAAGCCTTCCCATAGCATGAGATATGATATCCAAGTCCTTCCCATTCCAATCCTGAGACCCTTCCCATAGCATGAGATGTGATATCCAACTTCTTCCCATTCCAATCCTGAGACCCTTCCTATAACATGAGATGTGATGTCTCAATGCTTCTAATACCAAACCTGAGATCTTTCCTATAACATGAGATGTGATATCCAACTCCTTCCCATTCCAATTCTGAGACCCTTCTGATAGCATGAGATGTGATATCTCAATGCCTCTAATACCAATCCTGAGACCCTTCCTATAACATGAGATGTGATATCCAACTCCTTCCCATTTCAACCTGAGACCCTTCTTATAGCATGAGATGGGATATCCAACTCCTTCCAAATCCAATTCTGATACCCTTCCGATAGCATGAGATGTGATATCCCAATGCTTCTACCAAACCTGAGACCCATACTATGGCATGAGATGTGATATCAAACTCCTTCCCATTCCAATCCTGAGACCCTTCCTATAGCATGAGATGTGATGTCTCAATGCTTCTAATACCAAACCTGAGATCCTTCCTATAACATGAGATGTGATATCCAACTCCTTCCCATTCCAATCCTGAGACCCTTCCTATAGCATGAGATGTGATATCTCAATGCTTATACCAAACCTGAGACCCTTCCTATAGCATGAGATGTGATATCCAACTCCTTCCGATTCCAATCCTGAGACCCTTCCTATAGCATGAGATGTGATATCTCAATGCCTCTAATACCAAACCTGAGATCCTTCCTCTAACATGAAATGTGATATCCAACTCCTTTCCTTTCCAAACCTGAGAGCCTACCTATAGCATGAGATGTGATATCCAAGTCCTTCCCATTCCAATCCTTAGACCCTCCCTACAGCATGCAATATGATATCTCAATGATTCTAATAACAAACCTGAGACCCGTCCTATAACATGAGATGGGATATCCAACTCCTTCCCATTCCAATCCTGAGACCCTTTATATAGCATGAGATGTGATATCTCAATGCTTATACCAAACCTGAGACCCTTCCTATAGCATGAGATGTGATATCCAACTCCTTCCGATTCCAATCCTGAGACCCTTCCTATAGCATGAGATGTGATATCTCAATGCCTCTAATACCAAACCTGAGATCCTTCCTCTAACATGAAATGTGATATCCAACTCCTTTCCTTTCCAAACCTGAGAGCCTACCTATAGCATGAGATGTGATATCCAAGTCCTTCCCATTCCAATCCTTAGACCCTCCCTACAGCATGCAATATGATATCTCAATGATTCTAATAACAAACCTGAGACCCGTCCTATAACATGAGATGGGATATCCAACTCCTTCCCATTCCAATTCTGAGACCCTTTATATAGCATGAGATGTGATATCTCAATGCTTATACCAAACCTGAGACTCTTCCTATAGCTTGAGATGTGATATCCAACTCCTTCCCATTCCAATCCTGAGACCCTTCCTATAGCATGAGATGTGATATCTCAATGCTTCTAATGCCAAACCTGAGATCCTTCCTCTAACATGAAATGTGATATCCTACTCCTTCCCCTTCCAAACCTGAAAGCCTTCCCATAGCATGAGATATGATATCCAAGTCCTTCCCATTCCAATCCTGAGACCCTTCCCATAGCATGAGATGTGATATCCAACTTCTTCCCATTCCAATCCTGAGACCCTTCCTATAACATGAGATGTGATGTCTCAATGCTTCTAATACCAAACCTGAGATCTTTCCTATAACATGAGATGTGATATCCAACTCCTTCCCATTCCAATTCTGAGACCCTTCTGATAGCATGAGATGTGATATCTCAATGCCTCTAATACCAATCCTGAGACCCTTCCTATAACATGAGATGTGATATCCAACTCCTTCCCATTTCAACCTGAGACCCTTCTTATAGCATGAGATGGGATATCCAACTCCTTCCAAATCCAATTCTGATACCCTTCCGATAGCATGAGATGTGATATCCCAATGCTTCTACCAAACCTGAGACCCATACTATGGCATGAGATGTGATATCAAACTCCTTCCCATTCCAATCCTGAGACCCTTCCTATAGCATGAGATGTGATGTCTCAATGCTTCTAATACCAAACCTGAGATCCTTCCTATAACATGAGATGTGATATCCAACTCCTTCCCATTCCAATCCTGAGACCCTTCCTATAGCATGAGATGTGATATCTCAATGCTTATACCAAACCTGAGACCCTTCCTATAGCATGAGATGTGATATCCAACTCCTTCCGATTCCAATCCTGAGACCCTTCCTATAGCATGAGATGTGATATCTCAATGCCTCTAATACCAAACCTGAGATCCTTCCTCTAACATGAAATGTGATATCCAACTCCTTTCCTTTCCAAACCTGAGAGCCTACCTATAGCATGAGATGTGATATCCAAGTCCTTCCCATTCCAATCCTTAGACCCTCCCTACAGCATGCAATATGATATCTCAATGATTCTAATAACAAACCTGAGACCCGTTCTATAACATGAGATGGGATATCCAACTCCTTCCCATTCCAATCCTGAGACACTTCCGATAGCAGAGATGTGATATCTCAATGCTTATACCAAACCTGAGACCCTTCCTATAACATGAGATGTGATATCCAACTCCTTCCCGTTCCAAACCTGAGACTCTTCCTATAGCATATGTGATATCCAACTCCTTCCCATTCCAAACATTAGACCCTTCCTATAGCAAGAATGTAATATCCAACTCCTTCCCATTCCAATCCTGAGACCATTCCTATAGCATGAGATGTGACATCTCAATGCTTCTAATACCAAACCTGAGACCAGTCCTATAACATGAGATGGGATATCCAACTCCTTCCCCTTCCAAACCTGAGACCCTTCCTATAGCATGAGATGTGATATCCAACTTCTTCCCATCCCAATCCTTAGACACTTCCGATTGCAGAGATGTGATATCTCAATGCTTATACCAAACCTGAGACTCTTCCTATAACATGAGATGTGATATCCAACTCCTTCCCATTCCAAACCTGAGACCCATCCTATAGCATGAGATGTGATATCCAACTCCTTCCGATTCCAATCCTGAGACCCTTCCGATAGCATGAGATGTGATATCTCAATGCTTCTAATACCAAACCTGAGATCCTTCCTATAACATGTGATGTGATATCCAAATCCTTCCCCTTCCAAACCTGAGACCATCCCTTTAGCATGAGATGTGCTATCCAACTCCTTCCCATTCCAATCCTGAGACCCTTATGATAGCATGAGATGTGATATCTCAATGCCTCTAATACCAAACCTGAGATACTTACGATAGCATGAGATGTGATATCTCAATGCTTCTAATACCAAACCTGAGATCCTTCCTATAACATGAAATGTGATATCCAAATCCTTCCCCTTCCAAACCTGAGACCCTCCCTTTAGCATGAGATGTGATATCCAACTCCTTCCCATTCCAATCCTGAGACCCTTCTGATAGCATGAGATGTGATATCTCAATGCCTCTAATACCAAACCTGAGATCCTACCTCTAACATGAAATGTGATATCCAACTCCTTCCCTTTCTAAACCTGAGACCCTGCCTATAGCATGAGATGTGATATCCAAGTCCTTCTCATTCCAATCCTGAGACCCTTCCTATAGCATGTGATGTGATATCTCAATGCTTATACCAAACCTGAGACCCTTCCTATGGCATGAGATGTGATATCCAACTCCTTCCCGTTCCAAACCTGAGACTCTTCCTATAGCATATGTGATATCCAACTCCTTCCCATTCCAAACATTAGACCCTTCCTATAGCAAGAATGTAATATCCAACTCCTTCCCATTCCAATCCTGAGACCATTCCTATAGCATGAGATGTGACATCTCAATGCTTCTAATACCAAACCTGAGACCAGTCCTATAACATGAGATGGGATATCCAACTCCTTCCCCTTCCAAACCTGAGACCCTTCCTATAGCATGAGATGTGATATCCAACTTCTTCCCATCCCAATCCTTAGACACTTCCGATTGCAGAGATGTGATATCTCAATGCTTATACCAAACCTGAGACTCTTCCTATAACATGAGATGTGATATCCAACTCCTTCCCATTCCAAACCTGAGACCCATCCTATAGCATGAGATGTGATATCCAACTCCTTCCGATTCCAATCCTGAGACCCTTCCGATAGCATGAGATGTGATATCTCAATGCTTCTAATACCAAACCTGAGATCCTTCCTATAACATGTGATGTGATATCCAAATCCTTCCCCTTCCAAACCTGAGACCATCCCTTTAGCATGAGATGTGCTATCCAACTCCTTCCCATTCCAATCCTGAGACCCTTATGATAGCATGAGATGTGATATCTCAATGCCTCTAATACCAAACCTGAGATACTTACGATAGCATGAGATGTGATATCTCAATGCTTCTAATACCAAACCTGAGATCCTTCCTATAACATGAAATGTGATATCCAAATCCTTCCCCTTCCAAACCTGAGACCCTCCCTTTAGCATGAGATGTGATATCCAACTCCTTCCCATTCCAATCCTGAGACCCTTCTGATAGCATGAGATGTGATATCTCAATGCCTCTAATACCAAACCTGAGATCCTACCTCTAACATGAAATGTGATATCCAACTCCTTCCCTTTCTAAACCTGAGACCCTGCCTATAGCATGAGATGTGATATCCAAGTCCTTCTCATTCCAATCCTGAGACCCTTCCTATAGCATGTGATGTGATATCTCAATGCTTATACCAAACCTGAGACCCTTCCTATGGCATGAGATGTCATATACTACTCCTTCCCATTCCAATCCTGAGACCCTTCCTATAGCATGAGATGTGATATCTCAATGCTTATACCAAACCTGAGACCCTTCCTATAGCATGAGATGTGAGATCCAACTTCTTCCCATTCCAATCCTGAGACCCTTCCTATAACATGAGATGTGATGTCTCAATGCTTCTAATACCAAACCTGAGATCTTTCCTATAACATGAGATGTGATATCCAACTCCTTCCCATTCCAATTCTGAGACCCTTTATATAGCATGAGATGTGATATCTCAATGCTTATACCAAACCTGAGACTCTTCCTATAGCTTGAGATGTGATATCCAACTCCTTCCCATTCCAATCCTGAGACCCTTCCTATAGCATGAGATGTGATATCTCAATGCTTCTAATGCCAAACCTGAGATCCTTCCTCTAACATGAAATGTGATATCCTACTCCTTCCCCTTCCAAACCTGAAAGCCTTCCCATAGCATGAGATATGATATCCAAGTCCTTCCCATTCCAATCCTGAGACCCTTCCCATAGCATGAGATGTGATATACAACTTCTTCCCATTCCAATCCTGAGACCCTTCCTATAACATGAGATGTGATGTCTCAATGCTTCTAATACCAAACCTGAGATCTTTCCTATAACATGAGATGTGATATCCAACTCCTTCCCATTCCAATTCTGAGACCCTTCTGATAGCATGAGATGTGATATCTCAATGCCTCTAATACCAATCCTGAGACCCTTCCTATAACATGAGATGTGATATCCAACTCCTTCCCATTTCAACCTGAGACCCTTCTTATAGCATGAGATGGGATATCCAACTCCTTCCAAATCCAATTCTGATACCCTTCCGATAGCATGAGATGTGATATCCCAATGCTTCTACCAAACCTGAGACCCATACTATGGCATGAGATGTGATATCAAACTCCTTCCCATTCCAATCCTGAGACCCTTCCTATAGCATGAGATGTGATGTCTCAATGCTTCTAATACCAAACCTGAGATCCTTCCTATAACATGAGATGTGATATCCAACTCCTTCCCATTCCAATCCTGAGACCCTTCCTATAGCATGAGATGTGATATCTCAATGCTTATACCAAACCTGAGACCCTTCCTATAGCATGAGATGTGATATCCAACTCCTTCCGATTCCAATCCTGAGACCCTTCCTATAGCATGAGATGTGATATCTCAATGCCTCTAATACCAAACCTGAGATCCTTCCTCTAACATGAAATGTGATATCCAACTCCTTTCCTTTCCAAACCTGAGAGCCTACCTATAGCATGAGATGTGATATCCAAGTCCTTCCCATTCCAATCCTTAGACCCTCCCTACAGCATGCAATATGATATCTCAATGATTCTAATAACAAACCTGAGACCCGTCCTATAACATGAGATGGGATATCCAACTCCTTCCCATTCCAATCCTGAGACCCTTTATATAGCATGAGATGTGATATCTCAATGCTTATACCAAACCTGAGACCCTTCCTATAGCATGAGATGTGATATCCAACTCCTTCCGATTCCAATCCTGAGACCCTTCCTATAGCATGAGATGTGATATCTCAATGCCTCTAATACCAAACCTGAGATCCTTCCTCTAACATGAAATGTGATATCCAACTCCTTTCCTTTCCAAACCTGAGAGCCTACCTATAGCATGAGATGTGATATCCAAGTCCTTCCCATTCCAATCCTTAGACCCTCCCTACAGCATGCAATATGATATCTCAATGATTCTAATAACAAACCTGAGACCCGTCCTATAACATGAGATGGGATATCCAACTCCTTCCCATTCCAATTCTGAGACCCTTTATATAGCATGAGATGTGATATCTCAATGCTTATACCAAACCTGAGACTCTTCCTATAGCTTGAGATGTGATATCCAACTCCTTCCCATTCCAATCCTGAGACCCTTCCTATAGCATGAGATGTGATATCTCAATGCTTCTAATGCCAAACCTGAGATCCTTCCTCTAACATGAAATGTGATATCCTACTCCTTCCCCTTCCAAACCTGAAAGCCTTCCCATAGCATGAGATATGATATCCAAGTCCTTCCCATTCCAATCCTGAGACCCTTCCCATAGCATGAGATGTGATATCCAACTTCTTCCCATTCCAATCCTGAGACCCTTCCTATAACATGAGATGTGATGTCTCAATGCTTCTAATACCAAACCTGAGATCTTTCCTATAACATGAGATGTGATATCCAACTCCTTCCCATTCCAATTCTGAGACCCTTCTGATAGCATGAGATGTGATATCTCAATGCCTCTAATACCAATCCTGAGACCCTTCCTATAACATGAGATGTGATATCCAACTCCTTCCCATTTCAACCTGAGACCCTTCTTATAGCATGAGATGGGATATCCAACTCCTTCCAAATCCAATTCTGATACCCTTCCGATAGCATGAGATGTGATATCCCAATGCTTCTACCAAACCTGAGACCCATACTATGGCATGAGATGTGATATCAAACTCCTTCCCATTCCAATCCTGAGACCCTTCCTATAGCATGAGATGTGATGTCTCAATGCTTCTAATACCAAACCTGAGATCCTTCCTATAACATGAGATGTGATATCCAACTCCTTCCCATTCCAATCTTGAGACCCTTCCTATAGCATGAGATGTGATATCTCAATGCTTATACCAAACCTGAGACCCTTCCTATAGCATGAGATGTGATATCCAACTCCTTCCGATTCCAATCCTGAGACCCTTCCTATAGCATGAGATGTGATATCTCAATGCCTCTAATACCAAACCTGAGATCCTTCCTCTAACATGAAATGTGATATCCAACTCCTTTCCTTTCCAAACCTGAGAGCCTACCTATAGCATGAGATGTGATATCCAAGTCCTTCCCATTCCAATCCTTAGACCCTCCCTACAGCATGCAATATGATATCTCAATGATTCTAATAACAAACCTGAGACCCGTCCTATAACATGAGATGGGATATCCAACTCCTTCCCATTCCAATTCTGAGACCCTTTATATAGCATGAGATGTGATATCTCAATGCTTATACCAAACCTGAGACTCTTCCTATAGCTTGAGATGTGATATCCAACTCCTTCCCATTCCAATCCTGAGACCCTTCCTATAGCATGAGATGTGATATCTCAATGCTTCTAATGCCAAACCTGAGATCCTTCCTCTAACATGAAATGTGATATCCTACTCCTTCCCCTTCCAAACCTGAAAGCCTTCCCATAGCATGAGATATGATATCCAAGTCCTTCCCATTCCAATCCTGAGACCCTTCCCATAGCATGAGATGTGATATCCAACTTCTTCCCATTCCAATCCTGAGACCCTTCCTATAACATGAGATGTGATGTCTCAATGCTTCTAATACCAAACCTGAGATCTTTCCTATAACATGAGATGTGATATCCAACTCCTTCCCATTCCAATTCTGAGACCCTTCTGATAGCATGAGATGTGATATCTCAATGCCTCTAATACCAATCCTGAGACCCTTCCTATAACATGAGATGTGATATCCAACTCCTTCCCATTTCAACCTGAGACCCTTCTTATAGCATGAGATGGGATATCCAACTCCTTCCAAATCCAATTCTGATACCCTTCCGATAGCATGAGATGTGATATCCCAATGCTTCTACCAAACCTGAGACCCATACTATGGCATGAGATGTGATATCAAACTCCTTCCCATTCCAATCCTGAGACCCTTCCTATAGCATGAGATGTGATGTCTCAATGCTTCTAATACCAAACCTGAGATCCTTCCTATAACATGAGATGTGATATCCAACTCCTTCCCATTCCAATCTTGAGACCCTTCCTATAGCATGAGATGTGATATCTCAATGCTTATACCAAACCTGAGACCCTTCCTATAGCATGAGATGTGATATCCAACTCCTTCCGATTCCAATCCTGAGACCCTTCTTATAGCATGAGATGTGATATCTCAATGCCTCTAATACCAAACCTGAGATCCTTCCTCTAACATGAAATGTGATATCCAACTCCTTTCCTTTCCAAACCTGAGAGCCTACCTATAGCATGAGATGTGATATCCAAGTCCTTCCCATTCCAATCCTTAGACCCTCCCTACAGCATGCAATATGATATCTCAATGATTCTAATAACAAACCTGAGACCCGTCCTATAACATGAGATGGGATAACCAACTCCTTCCCATTCCAATCCTGAGACACTTCCGATAGCAGAGATGTGATATCTCAATGCTTATACCAAACCTGAGACCCTTCCTATAACATGAGATGTGATATCCAACTCCTTCCCGTTCCAAACCTGAGACTCTTCCTATAGCATATGTGATATCCAACTCCTTCCCATTCCAAACATGAGACCCTTCCTATAGCAAGAATGTAATATCCAACTCCTTCCCATTCCAATCCTGAGACCATTCCTATAGCATGAGATGTGACATCTCAATGCTTCTAATACCAAACCTGAGACCAGTCCTATAACATGAGATGGGATATCCAACTCCTTCCCCTTCCAAACCTGAGACCCTTCCTATAGCATGAGATGTGATATCCAACTTCTTCCCATCCCAATCCTGAGACACTTCCGATTGCAGAGATGTGATATCTCAATGCTTATACCAAACCTGAGACTCTTCCTATAACATGAGATGTGATATCCAACTCCTTCCCATTCCAAACCTGAGACCCATCCTATAGCATGAGATGTGATATCCAACTCCTTCCGATTCCAATCCTGAGACCCTTCCGATAGCATGAGATGTGATATCTCAATGCTTCTAATACCAAACCTGAGATCCTTCCTATAACATGTGATGTGATATCCAAATCCTTCCCCTTCCAAACCTGAGACCATCCCTTTAGCATGAGATGTGCTATCCAACTCCTTCCCATTCCAATCCTGAGACCCTTATGATAGCATGAGATGTGATATCTCAATGCCTCTAATACCAAACCTGAGATACTTACGATAGCATGAGATGTGATATCTCAATGCTTCTAATACCAAACCTGAGATCCTTCCTATAACATGAAATGTGATATCCAAATCCTTCCCCTTCCAAACCTGAGACCCTCCCTTTAGCATGAGATGTGATATCCAACTCCTTCCCATTCCAATCCTGAGACCCTTCTGATAGCATGAGATGTGATATCTCAATGCCTCTAATACCAAACCTGAGATCCTACCTCTAACATGAAATGTGATATCCAACTCCTTCCCTTTCCAAACCTGAGACCCTGCCTATAGCATGAGATGTGATATCCAAGTCCTTCCCATTCCAATCCTGAGACCCTTCCTATAGCATGTGATGTGATATCTCAATGCTTATACCAAACCTGAGACCCTTCCTATGGCATGAGATGTCATATACTACTCCTTCCCATTCCAATCCTGAGACCCTTCCTATAGCATGAGATGTGATATCTCAATGCTTATACCAAACCTGAGACCCTTCCTATAGCATGAGATGTGAGATCCAACTTCTTCCCATTCCAATCCTGAGACCCTTCCTATAACATGAGATGTGATGTCTCAATGCTTCTAATACCAAACCTGAGATCTTTCCTATAACATGAGATGTGATATCCAACTCCTTCCCATTCCAATTCTGAGACCCTTTATATAGCATGAGATGTGATATCTCAATGCTTATACCAAACCTGAGACTCTTCCTATAGCTTGAGATGTGATATCCAACTCCTTCCCATTCCAATCCTGAGACCCTTCCTATAGCATGAGATGTGATATCTCAATGCTTCTAATGCCAAACCTGAGATCCTTCCTCTAACATGAAATGTGATATCCTACTCCTTCCCCTTCCAAACCTGAAAGCCTTCCCATAGCATGAGATATGATATCCAAGTCCTTCCCATTCCAATCCTGAGACCCTTCCTATAACATGAGATGTGATATCCAACTCCTTCCCATTCCAATCCTGAGACCCTTCTGATAGCATGAGATGTGATATCATGGGAAGGAGTTGGATATTACATTCTTGCTATAGGAAGGGTCTCATGTTTGGAATGGGAAGAAGTTGGATATCACATATGCTATAGGAAGAGTCTCAGGTTTGGAACGGGAAGGAGTTGGATATCACATCTCATGTTATAGGAAGGGTCTCAGGTTTGGTATAAGCATTGAGATATCACATCTCTGCTATCGGAAGTGTCTCAGGATTGGAATGGGAAGGAGTTGGATATCCCATCTCATGTTATAGGACGGGTCTCAGGTTTGTTATTAGAATCATTGAGATATCATATTGCATGCTGTAGGAAGGGTCTAAGGATTGGAATGGGAAGGACTTGGATATCACATCTCATGCTATAGGTAGGCTCTCAGGTTTGGAAAGGAAAGGAGTTGGATATCACATTTCATGTTAGAGGAAGGATCTCAGGTTTGGTATTAGAGGCATTGAGATATCACATCTCATGCTATAGGAAGGGTCTCAGGATTGGAATCGGAAGGAGTTGGATATCACATCTCATGCTATAGGAAAGGTCTCAGGTTTGGTATAAGCATTGAGATATCACATCTCATGCTATAGGAAGGGTCTCAGGATTGGAATGGGAAGGAGTTGGATATCACATCTCATGTTATAGGAAGGATCTCAGGTTTGGTATTAGAAGCATTGAGACATCACATCTCATGCTATAGGAAGGGTCTCAGGATTGGAATGGGAAGGAGTTTGATATCACATCTCATGCCATAGTATGGGTCTCAGGTTTGGTAGAAGCATTGGGATATCACATCTCATGCTATCGGAAGGGTATCAGAATTGGATTTGGAAGGAGTTGGATATCCCATCTCATGCTATAGGAAAGGTCTCAGGTTGAAATGGGAAGGAGTTGGATATCACATCTCATGTTATAGGAAGGGTCTCAGGATTGGTATTAGAGGCATTGAGATATCACATCTCATGCTATCAGAAGGGTCTCAGAATTGGAATGGGAAGGAGTTGGATATCACATCTCATGTTATAGGAAAGATCTCAGGTTTGGTATTAGAAGCATTGAGACATCACATCTCATGTTATAGGAAGGGTCTCAGGATTGGAATGGGAAGAAGTTGGATATCACATCTCATGCTATAGGAAGGGTCTCAGGATTGGAATGGGAAGGAGTTGGATATCACATCTCAAGCTATAGGAAGGGTCTCAGGTTTGGTATAAGCATTGAGATATCACATCTCATGCTATAGGAAGGGTCTCAGAATTGGAATGGGAAGGAGTTGGATATCACATCTCATGTTATAGGAAAGATCTCAGGTTTGGTATTAGAAGCATTGAGACATCACATCTCATGTTATAGGAAGGGTCTCAGGATTGGAATGGGAAGAAGTTGGATATCACATCTCATGCTATAGGAAGGGTCTCAGGATTGGAATGGGAAGGAGTTGTATATGACATCTCATGCCATAGGAAGGGTCTCAGGTTTGGTATAAGCATTGAGATATCACATCTCTGCAATCGGAAGTGTCTCAGGATTGGGATGGGAAGGAGTTGGATATCACATCTCATGCTATCGGAAGTATCTCAGGTTTGGTATTAGAGGCATTGAGATATCACATCTCATGCTATCATAAGAGTCTCAGGATTGGAATGGGAAGGAGTTGGATAGCACATCTCATGCTAAAGGGAGGGTCTCAGGTTTGGAAGGGGAAGGATTTGGATATCACATCACATGTTATAGGAAGGATCTCAGGTTTGGTATTAGAAGCATTGAGATATCACATCTCATGCTATCGGAAGGGTCTCAGGATTGGAATCGGAAGGAGTTGGATATCACATCTCATGCTATAGGAAGGGTCTCAGGTTTGGAACGGGAAGGAGTTGGATATCACATCTCATGTTATAGGAAGAGTCTCAGGTTTGGTATAAGCATTGAGATATCACATCTCTGCAATCGGAAGTGTCTCAGGATTGGGATGGGAAGGAGTTGGATATCACATCTCATGCTATAGGAAGGGTCTCAGGTTTGGAAGGGGAAGGAGTTGGATATCCCATCTCATGTTATAGGACTGGTCTCAGGTTTGGTATTAGAAGCATTGAGATATCACATCTCATGCTATAGGAATGGTCTCAGGATTGGAATGGGAAGGAGTTGGATATTACATTCTTGCTATAGGAAGGGTCTCATGTGTGGAATGGGAAGGAGTTGGATATCACATATGCTATAGGAAGGGTCTCAGGTTTGGAACGAGAAGGAGTTGGATATGACATCTCATGTTATAGGAAGGGTCTCAGGTTTGGTATAAGCATTGAGATATCACATCTCTGCTATCGGAAGTGTCTCAGGATTGGAATGGGAAGGAGTTGGATATCCCATCTCATGTTATAGGACGGGTCTCAGGTTTCTTATTAGAATCATTGAGATATCATATTGCATGCTGTAGGAAGGGTCTAAGGATTGGAATGGGAAGGACTTGGATATCACATCTCATGCTATAGGTAGGCTCTCAGGTTTGGAAAGGAAAGGAGTTGGATATCACATTTCATGTCAGAGGAAGGATCTCAGGTTTGGTATAAGAGGCATTGAGATATCACATCTCATGCTATAGGAAGGGTCTCAGGATTGGAATCGGAAGGAGTTGGATATCACATCTCATGCTATAGGAAGGGTCTCAGGTTTGGTATAAGCATTGAGATATCACATCTCATGCTATAGGAAGGGTCTCAGGATTGGAATGGGAAGGATTTGGATATCACATCTCATGTTATAGGAAGGATCTCAGGTTTGGTATTAGAAGCATTGAGACATCACATCTCATGCTATAGGAAGGGTCTCAGGATTGGAATGGGAAGGAGTTTGATATCACATCTCATGCCATAGTATGGGTCTCAGGTTTGGTAGAAGCATTGGGATATCACATCTCATGCTATCGGAAGGGTATCAGAATTGGATTTGGAAGGAGATGGATATCCCATGTCATGCTATAGGAAGGGTCTCAGGTTGAAATGGGAAGGAGTTGGATATCACATCTCATGTTATAGGAAGGGTCTCAGGATTGGTATTAGAGGCATTGAGATATCACATCTCATGCTATCAGAAGGGTCTCAGGATTGGAATGGGAAGGAGTTGGATATCACATCTCATGTCATAGGAAGGATCTCAGGTTTGGTATTAGAAGCATTGAGATATCACATCTCATGCTATAGGAATGGTCTCAGGATTGGAATGGGAAGGAGTTGGATATTACATTCTTGCTATAGGAAGGGTCTCATGTTTGGAATGGGAAGGAGTTGGATATCACATATGCTATAGGAAGGGTCTCAGGTTTGGAACGGGAAGGAGTTGGATATCACATCTCATGCTATAGGAAGGGTCTCAGGTTTGGTATAAGCATTGAGATATCACATCTCATGCTATAGGAAGGGTCTCAGGATTGGAATGGGAAGGAGTTGTATATGACATCTCATGCCATAGGAAGGGTCTCAGGTTTGGTATAAGCATTGAGATATCACATCACATGCTATAGGAAGGGTCTCAGGATTGGAATGGGAAGGACTTGGATATCACATCTCATGCTATAGGCATGGTCTCAGGTTTGGAAAGGGAAGGAGTTGGATATCACATTTTATGTTAGAGGTAGGATCTCAGGTTTGGTATTAGAGGCATTGAGATATCACATCTCATGCTATCAGAAGGGTCTCAGGATTGGAATGGGAAGGAGTTGGATATCACATCTCATGCTAAAGGGAGGGTCTCAGGTTTGGAAGGGGAAGGATTTGGATATCACATCTCATGTTATAGGAAGGATCTCAGGTTTGGTATTAGAAGCATTGAGATATCACATCTCATGCTATCGGAAGTATCTCAGGTTTGGTATTAGAGGCATTGAGATATCACATCTCATGCTATCATAAGGGTCTCAGGATTGGAATGGGAAGGAGTTGGATAGCACATCTCATGCTAAAGGGAGGGTCTAAGGTTTGGAAGGGGAAGGATTTGGATATCACATCACATGTTATAGGAAGGATCTCAGGTTTGGTATTAGAAGCATTGAGATATCACATCTCATGCTATCGGAAGGGTCTCAGGATTGGAATAGGAAGGAGTTGGATATCACATCTCATGCTATAGGAAGGGTCTCAGGTTTGGAACGGGAAGGAGTTGGATATCACATCTCATGTTATAGGAATAGTCTCAGGTTTGGTATAAGCATTGAGATATCACATCTCTGCAATCGGAAGTGTCTCAGGACTGGGATGGGAAGGAGTTGGATATCACATCTCATGCTATAGGAAGGGTCTCAGGTTTGGAAGGGGAAGGAGTTGGATATCCCATCTCATGTTATAGGACTGGTCTCAGGTTTGGTATTAGAAGCATTGAGATATCACATCTCATGCTATAGGAATGGTCTCAGGATTGGAATGGGAAGGAGTTGGATATTACATTCTTGCTATAGGAAGGGTCTCATGTGTGGAATGGGAAGGAGTTGGATATCACATATGCTATAGGAAGGGTCTCAGGTTTGGAACGGGAAGGAGTTGGATATCACATCTCATGTTATAGGAAGGGTCTCAGGTTTGGTATAAGCATTGAGATATCACATCTCTGCTATCGGAAGTGTCTCAGGATTGGAATGGGAAGGAGTTGGATATCCCATCTCATGTTATAGGACGGGTCTCAGGTTTGTTATTAGAATCATTGAGATATCATATTGCCTGCTGTAGGAAGGGTCTAAGGATTGGAATGGGAAGGACTTGGATATCACATCTCATGCTATAGGTAGGCTCTCAGGTTTGGAAAGGAAAGGAGTTGGATATCACATTTCATGTTAGAGGAAGGATCTCAGGTTTGGTATTAGAGGCATTGAGATATCACATCTCATGCTATAGGAAGGGTCTCAGGTTTGGTATAAGCATTGAGATATCACATCTCATGCTATAGGAGGGGTCTCAGGATTGGAATGGGACGGAGTTGGATATCACATCTCATGTTATAGGAAGGATCTCAGGTTTGGTATTAGAAGCATTGAGACATCACATCTCATGCTATAGGAAGGGTCTCAGGATTGGAATGGGAAGGAGTTTGATATCACATCTCATGCCATAGTATGGGTCTCAGGTTTGGTAGAAGCATTGGGATATCACATCTCATGCTATCGGAAGGGTATCAGAATTGGATTTGGAAGGAGTTGGATATCCCATCTCATGCTATGGGAAGGGTCTCAGGTTGAAATGGGAAGGAGTTGGATATCACATCTCATGTTATAGGAAGGGTCTCAGGATTGGTATTAGAGGCATTGAGATATCACATCTCATGCTATCAGAAGGGTCTCAGAATTGGAATGGGAAGGAGTTGGATATCACATCTCATGTTATAGGAAAGATCTCAGGTTTGGTATTAGAAGCATTGAGACATCACATCTCATGTTATAGGAAGGGTCTCAGGATTGGAATGGGAAGAAGTTGGATATCACATCTCATGCTATAGGAAGGGTCTCAGGATTGGAATGGGAAGGAGTTGGATATCACATCTCAAGCTATAGGAAGGGTCTCAGGTTTGGTATAAGCATTGAGATATCACATCTCATGCTATAGGAAGGGTCTCAGAATTGGAATGGGAAGGAGGTGGATATCACATCTCATGTTATAGGAAAGATCTCAGGTTTGGTATTAGAAGCATTGAGACATCACATCTCATGCTATCGGAAGTATCTCAGGTTTGGTATTAGAGGCATTGAGATATCACATCTCATGCTATCATAAGGGTCTCAGGATTGGAATGGGAAGGAGTTGGATAGCACATCTCATGCTAAAGGGAGGGTCTAAGGTTTGGAAGGGGAAGGATTTGGATATCACATCACATGTTATAGGAAGGATCTCAGGTTTGGTATTAGAAGCATTGAGATATCACATCTCATGCTATCGGAAGGGTCTCAGGATTGGAATCGGAAGGAGTTGGATATCACATCTCATGCTATAGGAAGGGTCTCAGGTTTGGAACGGGAAGGAGTTGGATATCACATCTCATGTTATAGGAATAGTCTCAGGTTTGGTATAAGCATTGAGATATCACATCTCTGCAATCGGAAGTGTCTCAGGATTGGGATGGGAAGGAGTTGGATATCACATCTCATGCTATAGGAAGGGTCTCAGGTTTGGAAGGGGAAGGAGTTGGATATCACATATGCTATAGGAAGGGTCTCAGGTTTGGAACGGGAAGGAGTTGGATATCACATCTCATGTTATAGGAAGGGTCTCAGGTTTGGTATAAGCATTGAGATATCACATCTCTGCTATCGGAAGTGTCTCAGGATTGGAATGGGAAGGAGTTGGATATCCCATCTCATGTTATAGGACGGGTCTCAGGTTTGTTATTAGAATCATTGAGATATCATATTGCCTGCTGTAGGAAGGGTCTAAGGATTGGAATGGGAAGGACTTGGATATCACATCTCATGCTATAGGTAGGCTCTCAGGTTTGGAAAGGAAAGGAGTTGGATATCACATTTCATGTTAGAGGAAGGATCTCAGGTTTGGTATTAGAGGCATTGAGATATCACATCTCATGCTATAGGAAGGGTCTCAGGTTTGGTATAAGCATTGAGATATCACATCTCATGCTATAGGAAGGGTCTCAGGATTGGAATGGGACGGAGTTGGATATCACATCTCATGTTATAGGAAGGATCTCAGGTTTGGTATTAGAAGCATTGAGACATCACATCTCATGCTATAGGAAGGGTCTCAGGATTGGAATGGGAAGGAGTTTGATATCACATCTCATGCCATAGTATGGGTCTCAGGTTTGGTAGAAGCATTGGGATATCACATCTCATGCTATCGGAAGGGTATCAGAATTGGATTTGGAAGGAGTTGGATATCCCATCTCATGCTATAGGAAGGGTCTCAGGTTGAAATGGGAAGGAGTTGGATATCACATCTCATGTTATAGGAAGGGTCTCAGGATTGGTATTAGAGGCATTGAGATATCACATCTCATGCTATCAGAAGGGTCTCAGAATTGGAATGGGAAGGAGTTGGATATCACATCTCATGTTATAGGAAAGATCTCAGGTTTGGTATTAGAAGCATTGAGACATCACATCTCATGTTATAGGAAGGGTCTCAGGATTGGAATGGGAAGAAGTTGGATATCACATCTCATGCTATGGGAAGGGTCTCAGGATTGGAATGGGAAGGAGTTGGATATCACATCTCAAGCTATAGGAAGGGTCTCAGGTTTGGTATAAGCATTGAGATATCACATCTCATGCTATAGGAAGGGTCTCAGAATTGGAATGGGAAGGAGTTGGATATCACATCTCATGTTATAGGAAAGATCTCAGGTTTGGTATTAGAAGCATTGAGACATCACATCTCATGCTATAGGAAGGGTCTCAGGTTTGGTATAAGCATTGAGATATCACATCTCATGCTATAGGAAGGGTCTCAGGATTGGAATGGGAAGGAGTTGTATATGACATCTCATGCCATAGGAAGGGTCTCAGGTTTGGTATAAGCATTGAGATATCACATCACATGCTATAGGAAGGGTCTCAGGATTGGAATGGGAAGGACTTGGATATCACATCTCATGCTATAGGCAGGGTCTCAGGTTTGGAAAGGGAAGGAGTTGGATATCACATTTCATGTTAGAGGTAGGATCTCAGGTTTGGTATTAGAGGCATTGAGATATCACATCTCATGCTATCAGAAGGGTCTCAGGATTGGAATGGGAAGGAGTTGGATATCACATCTCATGCTATAGGAAGGGTCTCAGGTTTGGAAGGGGAAGGAGTTGAATATCCCATCTCATGTTATAGGACTGGTCTCAGGTTTGGTATTAGAAGCATTGAGATATCACATCTCATGCTATAGGAATGGTCTCAGGATTGGAATGGGAAGGAGTTGGATATTACATTCTTGCTATAGGAAGGGTCTCATGTGTGGAATGGGAAGGAGTTGGATATCACATATGCTATAGGAAGGGTCTCAGGTTTGGAACGGGAAGGAGTTGGATATCACATCTCATGTTATAGGAAGGGTCTCAGGTTTGGTATAAGCATTGAGATATCACATCTCTGCTATCGGAAGTGTTTCAGGATTGGAATGGGAAGGAGTTGGATATCCCATCTCATGTTATAGGACGGGTCTCAGGTTTGTTATTAGAATCATTGAGATATCATATTGCATGCTGTAGGAAGGGTCTAAGGATTGGAATGGGAAGGACTTGGATATCACATCTCATGCTATAGGTAGGCTCTCAGGTTTGGAAAGGAAAGGAGTTGGATATCACATTTCATGTTAGAGGAAGGATCTCAGGTTTGGTATTAGAGGCATTGAGATATCACATCTCATGCTATAGGAAGGGTCTCAGGATTGGAATCGGAAGGAGTTGGATATCACATCTCATGCCATAGTATGGGTCTCAGGTTTGGTAGAAGCATTGGGATATCACATCTCATGCTATCGGAAAGGGTATCAGAATTGGATTTGGAAGGAGTTGGATATCCCATGTCATGCTATAGGAAGGGTCTCAGGTTGAAATGGGAAGGAGTTGGATATCACATCTCATGTTATAGGAAGGGTCTCAGGATTGGTATTAGAGGCATTGAGATATCACATCTCATGCTATCAGAAGGGTCTCAGGATTGGAATGGGAAGGAGTTGGATATCACATCTCATGTCATAGGAAGGATCTCAGGTTTGCTATTAGAAGCATTGAGATATCACATCTCATGCTATAGGAATGGTCTCAGGATTGCAATGGGAAGGAGTTGGATATTACATTCTTGCTATAGGAAGGGTCTCATGTTTGGAATGAGAAGGAGTTGGATATCACATATGCTATAGGAAGGGTCTCAGGTTTGGAACGGGAAGGAGTTGGATATCACATCTCATGTTATAGGAAGGGTCTCAGGTTTGGTATAAGCATTGAGATATCACATCTCTGCTATCGGAAGTGTCTCAGGATTGGAATGGGAAGGAGTTGGATATCCCATCTCATGTTATAGGACGGGTCTCAGGTTTGTTATTAGAATCATTGAGATATCATATTGCATGCTGTAGGAAGGGTCTAAGGATTGGAATGGGAAGGACTTGGATATCACATCTCATGCTATAGGTAGGCTCTCAGGTTTGGAAAGGAAAGGAGTTGGATATCACATTTCATGTTAGAGGAAGGATCTCAGGTTTGGTATTAGAGGCATTGAGATATCACATCTCATGCTATAGGAAGGGTCTCAGGATTGGAATCGGAAGGAGTTGGATATCACATCTCATGCTATAGGAAGGGTTTCAGGTTTGGTATAAGCATTAAGATATCACATCTCATGCTATAGGAAGGGTCTCAGGAATGGAATGGGAAGGAGTTGGATATCACAACTCATGTTATAGGAAGGATCTCAGGTTTGGTATTAGAAGCATTGAGACATCACATCTCATGCTATAGGAAGGGTCTCAGGATTGGAATGGGAAGGAGTTTGATATCACATCTCATGCCATAGTATGGGTCTCAGGTTTGGTAGACGCATTGGGATATCACATCTCATGCTATCGGAAGGGTATCAGAATTGGATTTGGAAGGAGTTGGATATCCCATCTCATGCTAAAGGAAGGGTCTCAGGTTGAAATGGGAAGGAGTTGGATATCACATCTCATGTTATAGGAAGGGTCTCAGGATTGGTATTAGAGGCATTGAGATATCACATCTCATGCTATCAGAAGGGTCTCAGAATTGGAATGGGAAGGAGTTGGATATCACATCTCATGTTATAGGAAAGATCTCAGGTTTGGTATTAGAAGCATTGAGACATCACATCTCATGTTATTGGAAGGGTCTCAGGATTGGAATGGGAAGAAGTTGGATATCACATCTCATGCTATAGGAAGGGTCTCAGGATTGGAATGGGAAGGAGTTGGATATCACATCTCAAGCTATAGGAAGGGTCTCAGGTTTGGTATAAGCATTGAGATATCACATCTCATGCTATAGGAAGGATCTCAGAATTGGAATGGGAAGGAGTTGGATATCACATCTCATGTTATAGGAAAGATCTCAGGTTTGGTATTAGAAGCATTGAGACATCACATCTCATGTTATAGGAAGGGTCTCAGGATTGGAATGGGAAGAAGTTGGATATCACATCTCATGCTATAGGAAGGGTCTCAGGTTTGGTATAAGCATTGAGATATCACATCTCATGCTATAGGAAGGGTCTCAGGATTGGATTGGGAAGGAGTTGTATATGACATCTCATGACATAGGAAGGGTCTCAGGTTTGGTATAAGCATTGAGATATCACATCACATGCTATAGGAAGGGTCTCAGGATTGGAATGGGAAGGATTGGATATCACATCTCATGCTATAGGCAGGGTCTCAGGTTTGGAAAGGGAAGGAGTTGGATATCACATTTCATGTTAGAGGTAGGATCTCAGGTTTGGTATTAGAGGCATTGAGATATCACATCTCATGCTATCAGAAGGGTCTCAGGATTGGAATGGGAAGGAGTTGGATATCACATCTCATGCTATTGGAAGGGTCTCAGGTTTGGAACGGGAAGGAGTTGGATATCACATCTCATGTTATAGGAAGAGTCTCAGGTCTGGTATAAGCATTGAGATATCACATCTCTGCAATCGGAAGTGTCTCAGGATTGGGATGGGAAGGAGTTGAATATCACATCTCATGCTATAGGAAGGGTCTCAGGTTTGGAATGGGAAGGAGTTGGATATCCCATCTCATGTTATAGGACGGGTCTCAGGTTTCTTATTAGAATCATTGAGATATCATATTGCATGCTGTAGGAAGGGTCTAAGGATTGGAATGGGAAGGACTTGGATATCACATCTCATGCTATAGGTAGGCTCTCAGGTTTGGAAAGGAAAGGAGTTGGATATCACATTTCATGTTAGAGGAAGGATCTCAGGTTTGGTATTAGAGGCATTGAGATATCACATCTCATGCTATAGGAAGGGTCTCAGGATTGGAATCGGAAGGAGTTGGATATCACATCTCATGCTATAGGAAGGGTCTCCGGTTTGGTATAAGCATTGAGATATCACATCTCATGCTATAGGAAGGGTCTCAGGATTGGAATGGGAAGGAGTTGGATATCCCATCTCATGTTATAGGACGGGTCTCAGGTTTGTTATTAGAATCATTGAGATATCATATTGCCTGCTGTAGGAAGGGTCTAAGGATTGGAATGGGAAGGACTTGGATATCACATCTCATGCTATAGGTAGGCTCTCAGGTTTGGAAAGGAAAGGAGTTGGATATCACATTTCATGTTAGAGGAAGGATCTCAGGTTTGGTATTAGAGGCATTGAGATATCACATCTCATGCTATAGGAAGGGTCTCAGGTTTGGTATAAGCATTGAGATATCACATCTCATGCTATAGGAGGGGTCTCAGGATTGGAATGGGACGGAGTTGGATATCACATCTCATGTTATAGGAAGGATCTCAGGTTTGGTATTAGAAGCATTGAGACATCACATCTCATGCTATAGGAAGGGTCTCAGGATTGGAATGGGAAGGAGTTTGATATCACATCTCATGCCATAGTATGGGTCTCAGGTTTGGTAGAAGCATTGGGATATCACATCTCATGCTATCGGAAGGGTATCAGAATTGGATTTGGAAGGAGTTGGATATCCCATCTCATGCTATGGGAAGGGTCTCAGGTTGAAATGGGAAGGAGTTGGATATCACATCTCATGTTATAGGAAGGGTCTCAGGATTGGTATTAGAGGCATTGAGATATCACATCTCATGCTATCAGAAGGGTCTCAGAATTGGAATGGGAAGGAGTTGGATATCACATCTCATGTTATAGGAAAGATCTCAGGTTTGGTATTAGAAGCATTGAGACATCACATCTCATGTTATAGGAAGGGTCTCAGGATTGGAATGGGAAGAAGTTGGATATCACATCTCATGCTATAGGAAGGGTCTCAGGATTGGAATGGGAAGGAGTTGGATATCACATCTCAAGCTATAGGAAGGGTCTCAGGTTTGGTATAAGCATTGAGATATCACATCTCATGCTATAGGAAGGGTCTCAGAATTGGAATGGGAAGGAGGTGGATATCACATCTCATGTTATAGGAAAGATCTCAGGTTTGGTATTAGAAGCATTGAGACATCACATCTCATGCTATCGGAAGTATCTCAGGTTTGGTATTAGAGGCATTGAGATATCACATCTCATGCTATCATAAGGGTCTCAGGATTGGAATGGGAAGGAGTTGGATAGCACATCTCATGCTAAAGGGAGGGTCTAAGGTTTGGAAGGGGAAGGATTTGGATATCACATCACATGTTATAGGAAGGATCTCAGGTTTGGTATTAGAAGCATTGAGATATCACATCTCATGCTATCGGAAGGGTCTCAGGATTGGAATCGGAAGAAGTTGGATATCACATCTCATGCTATAGGAAGGGTCTCAGGTTTGGAACGGGAAGGAGTTGGATATCACATCTCATGTTATAGGAATAGTCTCAGGTTTGGTATAAGCATTGAGATATCACATCTCTGCAATCGGAAGTGTCTCAGGATTGGGATGGGAAGGAGTTGGATATCACATCTCATGCTATAGGAAGGGTCTCAGGTTTGGAAGGGGAAGGAGTTGGATATCACATATGCTATAGGAAGGGTCTCAGGTTTGGAACGGGAAGGAGTTGGATATCACATCTCATGTTATAGGAAGGGTCTCAGGTTTGGTATAAGCATTGAGATATCACATCTCTGCTATCGGAAGTGTCTCAGGATTGGAATGGGAAGGAGTTGGATATCCCATCTCATGTTATAGGACGGGTCTCAGGTTTGTTATTAGAATCATTGAGATATCATATTGCCTGCTGTAGGAAGGGTCTAAGGATTGGAATGGGAAGGACTTGGATATCACATCTCATGCTATAGGTAGGCTCTCAGGTTTGGAAAGGAAAGGAGTTGGATATCACATTTCATGTTAGAGGAAGGATCTCAGGTTTGGTATTAGAGGCATTGAGATATCACATCTCATGCTATAGGAAGGGTCTCAGGTTTGGTATAAGCATTGAGATATCACATCTCATGCTATAGGAAGGGTCTCAGGATTGGAATGGGACGGAGTTGGATATCACATCTCATGTTATAGGAAGGATCTCAGGTTTGGTATTAGAAGCATTGAGACATCACATCTCATGCTATAGGAAGGGTCTCAGGATTGGAATGGGAAGGAGTTTGATATCACATCTCATGCCATAGTATGGGTCTCAGGTTTGGTAGAAGCATTGGGATATCACATCTCATGCTATCGGAAGGGTATCAGAATTGGATTTGGAAGGAGTTGGATATCCCATCTCATGCTATAGGAAGGGTCTCAGGTTGAAATGGGAAGGAGTTGGATATCACATCTCATGTTATAGGAAGGGTCTCAGGATTGGTATTAGAGGCATTGAGATATCACATCTCATGCTATCAGAAGGGTCTCAGAATTGGAATGGGAAGGAGTTGGATATCACATCTCATGTTATAGGAAAGATCTCAGGTTTGGTATTAGAAGCATTGAGACATCACATCTCATGTTATAGGAAGGGTCTCAGGATTGGAATGGGAAGAAGTTGGATATCACATCTCATGCTATGGGAAGGGTCTCAGGATTGGAATGGGAAGGAGTTGGATATCACATCTCAAGCTATAGGAAGGGTCTCAGGTTTGGTATAAGCATTGAGATATCACATCTCATGCTATAGGAAGGGTCTCAGAATTGGAATGGGAAGGAGTTGGATATCACATCTCATGTTATAGGAAAGATCTCAGGTTTGGTATTAGAAGCATTGAGACATCACATCTCATGCTATAGGAAGGGTCTCAGGTTTGGTATAAGCATTGAGATATCACATCTCATGCTATAGGAAGGGTCTCAGGATTGGAATGGGAAGGAGTTGTATATGACATCTCATGCCATAGGAAGGGTCTCAGGTTTGGTATAAGCATTGAGATATCACATCACATGCTATAGGAAGGGTCTCAGGATTGGAATGGGAAGGACTTGGATATCACATCTCATGCTATAGGCAGGGTCTCAGGTTTGGAAAGGGAAGGAGTTGGATATCACATTTCATGTTAGAGGTAGGATCTCAGGTTTGGTATTAGAGGCATTGAGATATCACATCTCATGCTATCAGAAGGGTCTCAGGATTGGAATGGGAAGGAGTTGGATATCACATCTCATGCTATAGGAAGGGTCTCAGGTTTGGAAGGGGAAGGAGTTGAATATCCCATCTCATGTTATAGGACTGGTCTCAGGTTTGGTATTAGAAGCATTGAGATATCACATCTCATGCTATAGGAATGGTCTCAGGATTGGAATGGGAAGGAGTTGGATATTACATTCTTGCTATAGGAAGGGTCTCATGTGTGGAATGGGAAGGAGTTGGATATCACATATGCTATAGGAAGGGTCTCAGGTTTGGAACGGGAAGGAGTTGGATATCACATCTCATGTTATAGGAAGGGTCTCAGGTTTGGTATAAGCATTGAGATATCACATCTCTGCTATCGGAAGTGTTTCAGGATTGGAATGGGAAGGAGTTGGATATCCCATCTCATGTTATAGGACGGGTCTCAGGTTTGTTATTAGAATCATTGAGATATCATATTGCATGCTGTAGGAAGGGTCTAAGGATTGGAATGGGAAGGACTTGGATATCACATCTCATGCTATAGGTAGGCTCTCAGGTTTGGAAAGGAAAGGAGTTGGATATCACATTTCATGTTAGAGGAAGGATCTCAGGTTTGGTATTAGAGGCATTGAGATATCACATCTCATGCTATTGGAAGGGTCTCAGGATTGGAATCGGAAGGAGTTGGATATCACATCTCATGCCATAGTATGGGTCTCAGGTTTGGTAGAAGCATTGGGATATCACATCTCATGCTATCGGAAAGGGTATCAGAATTGGATTTGGAAGGAGTTGGATATCCCATGTCATGCTATAGGAAGGGTCTCAGGTTGAAATGGGAAGGAGTTGGATATCACATCTCATGTTATAGGAAGGGTCTCAGGATTGGTATTAGAGGCATTGAGATATCACATCTCATGCTATCAGAAGGGTCTCAGGATTGGAATGGGAAGGAGTTGGATATCACATCTCATGTCATAGGAAGGATCTCAGGTTTGGTATTAGAAGCATTGAGATATCACATCTCATGCTATAGGAATGGTCTCAGGATTGCAATGGGAAGGAGTTGGATATTACATTCTTGCTATAGGAAGGGTCTCATGTTTGGAATGAGAAGGAGTTGGATATCACATATGCTATAGGAAGGGTCTCAGGTTTGGAACGGGAAGGAGTTGGATATCACATCTCATGTTATAGGAAGGGTCTCAGGTTTGGTATAAGCATTGAGATATCACATCTCTGCTATCGGAAGTGTCTCAGGATTGGAATGGGAAGGAGTTGGATATCCCATCTCATGTTATAGGACGGGTCTCAGGTTTGTTATTAGAATCATTGAGATATCATATTGCATGCTGTAGGAAGGGTCTAAGGATTGGAATGGGAAGGACTTGGATATCACATCTCATGCTATAGGTAGGCTCTCAGGTTTGGAAAGGAAAGGAGTTGGATATCACATTTCATGTTAGAGGAAGGATCTCAGGTTTGGTATTAGAGGCATTGAGATATCACATCTCATGCTATAGGAAGGGTCTCAGGATTGGAATCGGAAGGAGTTGGATATCACATCTCATGCTATAGGAAGGGTTTCAGGTTTGGTATAAGCATTAAGATATCACATCTCATGCTATAGGAAGGGTCTCAGGAATGGAATGGGAAGGAGTTGGATATCACAACTCATGTTATAGGAAGGATCTCAGGTTTGGTATTAGAAGCATTGAGACATCACATCTCATGCTATAGGAAGGGTCTCAGGATTGGAATGGGAAGGAGTTTGATATCACATCTCATGCCATAGTATGGGTCTCAGGTTTGGTAGACGCATTGGGATATCACATCTCATGCTATCGGAAGGGTATCAGAATTGGATTTGGAAGGAGTTGGATATCCCATCTCATGCTAAAGGAAGGGTCTCAGGTTGAAATGGGAAGGAGTTGGATATCACATCTCATGTTATAGGAAGGGTCTCAGGATTGGTATTAGAGGCATTGAGATATCACATCTCATGCTATCAGAAGGGTCTCAGAATTGGAATGGGAAGGAGTTGGATATCACATCTCATGTTATAGGAAAGATCTCAGGTTTGGTATTAGAAGCATTGAGACATCACATCTCATGTTATTGGAAGGGTCTCAGGATTGGAATGGGAAGAAGTTGGATATCACATCTCATGCTATAGGAAGGGTCTCAGGATTGGAATGGGAAGGAGTTGGATATCACATCTCAAGCTATAGGAAGGGTCTCAGGTTTGGTATAAGCATTGAGATATCACATCTCATGCTATAGGAAGGATCTCAGAATTGGAATGGGAAGGAGTTGGATATCACATCTCATGTTATAGGAAAGATCTCAGGTTTGGTATTAGAAGCATTGAGACATCACATCTCATGTTATAGGAAGGGTCTCAGGATTGGAATGGGAAGAAGTTGGATATCACATCTCATGCTATAGGAAGGGTCTCAGGTTTGGTATAAGCATTGAGATATCACATCTCATGCTATAGGAAGGGTCTCAGGATTGGATTGGGAAGGAGTTGTATATGACATCTCATGACATAGGAAGGGTCTCAGGTTTGGTATAAGCATTGAGATATCACATCACATGCTATAGGAAGGGTCTCAGGATTGGAATGGGAAGGATTGGATATCACATCTCATGCTATAGGCAGGGTCTCAGGTTTGGAAAGGGAAGGAGTTGGATATCACATTTCATGTTAGAGGTAGGATCTCAGGTTTGGTATTAGAGGCATTGAGATATCACATCTCATGCTATCAGAAGGGTCTCAGGATTGGAATGGGAAGGAGTTGGATATCACATCTCATGCTATTGGAAGGGTCTCAGGTTTGGAACGGGAAGGAGTTGGATATCACATCTCATGTTATAGGAAGAGTCTCAGGTCTGGTATAAGCATTGAGATATCACATCTCTGCAATCGGAAGTGTCTCAGGATTGGGATGGGAAGGAGTTGAATATCACATCTCATGCTATAGGAAGGGTCTCAGGTTTGGAATGGGAAGGAGTTGGATATCCCATCTCATGTTATAGGACGGGTCTCAGGTTTCTTATTAGAATCATTGAGATATCATATTGCATGCTGTAGGAAGGGTCTAAGGATTGGAATGGGAAGGACTTGGATATCACATCTCATGCTATAGGTAGGCTCTCAGGTTTGGAAAGGAAAGGAGTTGGATATCACATTTCATGTTAGAGGAAGGATCTCAGGTTTGGTATTAGAGGCATTGAGATATCACATCTCATGCTATAGGAAGGGTCTCAGGATTGGAATCGGAAGGAGTTGGATATCACATCTCATGCTATAGGAAGGGTCTCCGGTTTGGTATAAGCATTGAGATATCACATCTCATGCTATAGGAAGGGTCTCAGGATTGGAATGGGAAGGAGTTGGATATCACATCTCATGTTATAGGAAGGATCTCAGGTTTGGTATTAGAAGCATTGAGATATCACATCTCATGCTATATGAAGGGTCTCAGGATTGGAATGGGAAGGAGTTTGATATCACATCTCATGCCATAGTATGGGTCTCAGGTTTGGTAGAAGCATTGGGATATCACATCTCATGCTATCGGAAGGGTATCAGAATTGGATTTGGAAGGAGTTGGATATCCCATCTCATGCTATAGGAAGGGTCTCAGGTTGAAATGGGAAGGAGTTGGATATCACATCTCATGTTATAGGAAGGGTCTCAGGATTGGTATTAGAGGCATTGAGATATCACATCTCATGCTATCAGAAGGGTCTCAGAATTGGAATGGGAAGGAGTTGGATATCACATCTCATGTTATAGGAAAGATCTCAGGTTTGGTATTAGAAGCATTGAGACATCACATCTCATGTTATAGGAAGGGTCTCAGGATTGGAATGGGAAGAAGTTGGATATCACATCTCATGCTATAGGAAGGGTCTCAGGATTGGAATGGGAAGGAGTTGGATATCACATCTCAAGCTATAGGAAGGGTCTCAGGTTTGGTATAAGCATTGAGATATCACATCTCATGCTATAGGAAGGGTCTCAGAATTGGAATGGGAAGGAGTTGGATATCACATCTCATGTTATAGGAAAGATCTCAGGTTTGGTATTAGAAGCATTGAGACATCACATCTCATGTTATAGGAAGGGTCTCAGGATTGGAATGGGAAGAAGTTGGATATCACATCTCATGCTATAGGAAGGGTCTCAGGATTGGAATGGGAAGGAGTTGTATATGACATCTCATGCCATAGAAGGGTCTCAGGTTTGGTATAAGCATTGAGATATCACATCACATGCTATAGGAAGGGTCTCAGGATTGGAATGGGAAGGACTTGGATATCACATCTCATGCTATAGGCAGGGTCTCAGGTTTGGAAAGGGAAGGAGTTGGATATCACATTTCATGTTAGAGGTAGGATCTCAGGTTTGGTATTAGAGGCATTGAGATATCACATCTCATGCTATCAGAAGGGTCTCAGGATCGGAATGGGAAGGAGTTGGATATCACATCTCATGCTAAAGGGAGGGTCTCAGGTTTGGAAGGGGAAGGATTTGGATATCACATCTCATGTTATAGGAAGGATTCAGGTTTGGTATTAGAAGCATTGAGATATCACATCTCATGCTATCGGAAGTATCTCAGGTTTGGTATTAGAGGCATTGAGATATCACATCTCATGCTATCATAAGGGTCTCAGGATTGGAATGGGAAGGAGTTGGATAGCACATCTCATGCTAAAGGGAGGGTCTCAGGTTTGGAAGGGGAAGGATTTGGATATCACATCACATGTTATAGGAAGGATCTCAGGTTTGGTATTAGAAGCATTGAGATATCACATCTCATGCTATCGGAAGGGTCTCAGGATTGGAATCGGAAGGAGTTGGATATCACATCTCATGCTATAGGAAGGGTCTCAGGTTTGGAACGGGAAGGAGTTGGATATCACATCTCATGTTATAGGAAGAGTCTCAGGTTTGGTATAAGCATTGAGATATCACATCTCTGCAATCGGAAGTGTCTCAGGATTGGGATGGGAAGGAGTTGGATATCACATCTCATGCTATAGGAAGGGTCTCAGGTTTGGAAGGGGAAGGAGTTGGATATCCCATCTCATGTTATAGGACTGGTCTCAGGTTTGGTATTAGAAGCATTGAGATATCACATCTCATGCTATAGGAATGGTCTCAGGATTGGAATGGGAAGGAGTTGGATATTACATTCTTGCTATAGGAAGGGTCTCATGTGTGGAATGGGAAGGAGTTGGATATCACATATGCTATAGGAAGGGTCTCAGGTTTGGAACGGGAAGGAGTTGGATATGACATCTCATGTTATAGGAAGGGTCTCAGGTTTGGTATAAGCATTGAGATATCACATCTCTGCTATCGGAAGTGTCTCAGGATTGGAATGGGAAGGAGTTGGATATCCCATCTCATGTTATAGGACGGGTCTCAGGTTTGTTATTAGAATCATTGAGATATCATATTGCATGCTGTAGGAAGGGTCTAAGGATTGGAATGGGAAGGACTTGGATATCACATCTCATGCTATAGGTAGGCTCTCAGGTTTGGAAAGGAAAGGAGTTGGATATCACATTTCATGTCAGAGGAAGGATCTCAGGTTTGGTATTAGAGGCATTGAGATATCACATCTCATGCTATAGGAAGGGTCTCAGGATTGGAATCGGAAGGAGTTGGATATCACATCTCATGCTATAGGAAGGGTCTCAGGTTTGGTATAAGCATTGAGATATCACATCTCATGCTATAGGAAGGGTCTCAGGATTGGAATGGGAAGGATTTGGATATCACATCTCATGTTATAGGAAGGATCTCAGGTTTGGTATTAGAAGCATTGAGACATCACATCTCATGCTATAGGAAGGGTCTCAGGATTGGAATGGGAAGGAGTTTGATATCACATCTCATGCCATAGTATGGGTCTCAGGTTTGGTAGAAGCATTGGGATATCACATCTCATGCTATCGGAAGGGTATCAGAATTGGATTTGGAAGGAGTTGGATATCCCATGTCATGCTATAGGAAGGGTCTCAGGTTGAAATGGGAAGGAGTTGGATATCACATCTCATGTTATAGGAAGGGTCTCAGGATTGGTATTAGAGGCATTGAGATATCACATCTCATGCTATCAGAAGGGTCTCAGGATTGGAATGGGAAGGAGTTGGATATCACATCTCATGCTAAAGGGAGGGTCTCAGGTTTGGAACGGGAAGGAGTTGGATATCACATCTCATGTTATAGGAAGAGTCTCAGGTTTGGTATAAGCATTGAGATATCACATCTCTGCAATCGGAAGTGTCTCAGGATTGGGATGGGAAGGAGTTGGATATCACATCTCATGCTATAGGAAGGGTCTCAGGTTTGGAAGGGGAAGGAGTTGGATATCCCATCTCATGTTATAGGACTGGTCTCAGGTTTGGTATTAGAAGCATTGAGATGTCACATCTCATGCTATAGGAATGGTCTCAGGATTGGAATGGGAAGGAGTTGGATATTACATTCTTGCTATAGGAAGGGTCTCATGTTTGGAATGGGAAGAAGTTGGATATCACATATGCTATAGGAAGAGTCTCAGGTTTGGAACGGGAAGGAGTTGGATATCACATCTCATGTTATAGGAAGGGTCTCAGGTTTAGTATAAGCATTGAGATATCACATCTCTGCTATCGGAAGTGTCTCAGGATTGGAATGGGAAGGAGTTGGATATCCCATCTCATGTTATAGGACGGGTCTCAGGTTTGTTATTAGAATCATTGAGATATCATATTGCATGCTGTAGGAAGGGTCTAAGGATTGGAATGGGAAGGACTTGGATATCACATCTCATGCTATAGGTAGGCTCTCAGGTTTGGAAAGGAAAGGAGTTGGATATCACATTTCATGTTAGAGGAAGGATCTCAGGTTTGGTATTAGAGGCATTGAGATATCACATCTCATGCTATAGGAAGGGTCTCAGGATTGGAATCGGAAGGAGTTGGATATCACATCTCATGCTATAGGAAAGGTCTCAGGTTTGGTATAAGCATTGAGATATCACATCTCATGCTATAGGAAGGGTCTCAGGATTGGAATGGGAAGGAGTTGGATATCACATCTCATGTTATAGGAAGGATCTCAGGTTTGGTATTAGAAGCATTGAGACATCACATCTCATGCTATAGGAAGGGTCTCAGTATTGGAATGGGAAGGAGTTTGATATCACATCTCATGCCATAGTATGGGTCTCAGGTTTGGTAGAAGCATTGGGATATCACATCTCATGCTATCGGAAGGGTATCAGAATTGGATTTGGAAGGAGTTGGATATCCCATCTCATGCTATAGGAAAGGTCTCAGGTTGAAATGGGAAGGAGTTGGATATCACATCTCATGTTATAGGAAGGGTCTCAGGATTGGTATTAGAGGCATTGAGATATCACATCTCATGCTATCAGAAGGGTCTCAGAATTGGAATGGGAAGGAGTTGGATATCACATCTCATGTTATAGGAAAGATCTCAGGTTTGGTATTAGAAGCATTGAGACATCACATCTCATGTTATAGGAAGGGTCTCAGGATTGGAATGGGAAGAAGTTGGATATCACATCTCATGCTATAGGAAGGGTCTCAGGATTGGAATGGGAAGGAGTTGGATATCACATCTCAAGCTATAGGAAGGGTCTCAGGTTTGGTATAAGCATTGAGATATCACATCTCATGCTATAGGAAGGGTCTCAGAATTGGAATGGGAAGGAGTTGGATATCACATCTCATGTTATAGGAAAGATCTCAGGTTTGGTATTAGAAGCATTGAGACATCACATCTCATGTTATAGGAAGGGTCTCAGGATTGGAATGGGAAGAAGTTGGATATCACATCTCATGCTATAGGAAGGGTCTCAGGATTGGAATGGGAAGGAGTTGTATATGACATCTCATGCCATAGGAAGGGTCTCAGGTTTGGTATAAGCATTGAGATATCACATCTCTGCAATCGGAAGTGTCTCAGGATTGGGATGGGAAGGAGTTGGATATCACATCTCATGCTATCGGAAGTATCTCAGGTTTGGTATTAGAGGCATTGAGATATCACATCTCATGCTATCATAAGGGTCTCAGGATTGGAATGGGAAGGAGTTGGATAGCACATCTCATGCTAAAGGGAGGGTCTCAGGTTTGGAAGGGGAAGGATTTGGATATCACATCACATGTTATAGGAAGGATCTCAGGTTTGGTATTAGAAGCATTGAGATATCACATCTCATGCTATCGGAAGGGTCTCAGGATTGGAATCGGAAGGAGTTGGATATCACATCTCATGCTATAGGAAGGGTCTCAGGTTTGGAACGGGAAGGAGTTGGATATCACATCTCATGTTATAGGAAGAGTCTCAGGTTTGGTATAAGCATTGAGATATCACATCTCTGCAATCGGAAGTGTCTCAGGATTGGGATGGGAAGGAGTTGGATATCACATCTCATGCTATAGGAAGGGTCTCAGGTTTGGAAGGGGAAGGAGTTGGATATCCCATCTCATGTTATAGGACTGGTCTCAGGTTTGGTATTAGAAGCATTGAGATATCACATCTCATGCTATAGGAATGGTCTCAGGATTGGAATGGGAAGGAGTTGGATATTACATTCTTGCTATAGGAAGGGTCTCATGTGTGGAATGGGAAGGAGTTGGATATCACATATGCTATAGGAAGGGTCTCAGGTTTGGAACGGGAAGGAGTTGGATATGACATCTCATGTTATAGGAAGGGTCTCAGGTTTGGTATAAGCATTGAGATATCACATCTCTGCTATCGGAAGTGTCTCAGGATTGGAATGGGAAGGAGTTGGATATCCCATCTCATGTTATAGGACGGGTCTCAGGTTTGTTATTAGAATCATTGAGATATCATATTGCATGCTGTAGGAAGGGTCTAAGGATTGGAATGGGAAGGACTTGGATATCACATCTCATGCTATAGGTAGGCTCTCAGGTTTGGAAAGGAAAGGAGTTGGATATCACATTTCATGTCAGAGGAAGGATCTCAGGTTTGGTATAAGAGGCATTGAGATATCACATCTCATGCTATAGGAAGGGTCTCAGGATTGGAATCGGAAGGAGTTGGATATCACATCTCATGCTATAGGAAGGGTCTCAGGTTTGGTATAAGCATTGAGATATCACATCTCATGCTATAGGAAGGGTCTCAGGATTGGAATGGGAAGGATTTGGATATCACATCTCATGGTATAGGAAGGATCTCAGGTTTGGTATTAGAAGCATTGAGACATCACATCTCATGCTATAGGAAGGGTCTCAGGATTGGAATGGGAAGGAGTTTGATATCACATCTCATGCCATAGTATGGGTCTCAGGTTTGGTAGAAGCATTGGGATATCACATCTCATGCTATCGGAAGGGTATCAGAATTGGATTTGGAAGGAGATGGATATCCCATGTCATGCTATAGGAAGGGTCTCAGGTTGAAATGGGAAGGAGTTGGATATCACATCTCATGTTATAGGAAGGGTCTCAGGATTGGTATTAGAGGCATTGAGATATCACATCTCATGCTATCAGAAGGGTCTCAGGATTGGAATGGGAAGGAGTTGGATATCACATCTCATGTCATAGGAAGGATCTCAGGTTTGGTATTAGAAGCATTGAGATATCACATCTCATGCTATAGGAATGGTCTCAGGATTGGAATGGGAAGGAGTTGGATATTACATTCTTGCTATAGGAAGGGTCTCATGTTTGGAATGGGAAGGAGTTGGATATCACATATGCTATAGGAAGGGTCTCAGGTTTGGAACGGGAAGGAGTTGGATATCACATCTCATGCTATAGGAAGGGTCTCAGGTTTGGTATAAGCATTGAGATATCACATCTCATGCTATAGGAAGGGTCTCAGGATTGGAATGGGAAGGAGTTGTATATGACATCTCATGCCATAGGAAGGGTCTCAGGTTTGGTATAAGCATTGAGATATCACATCACATGCTATAGGAAGGGTCTCAGGATTGGAATGGGAAGGACTTGGATATCACATCTCATGCTATAGGCATGGTCTCAGGTTTGGAAAGGGAAGGAGTTGGATATCACATTTTATGTTAGAGGTAGGATCTCAGGTTTGGTATTAGAGGCATTGAGATATCACATCTCATGCTATCAGAAGGGTCTCAGGATTGGAATGGGAAGGAGTTGGATATCACATCTCATGCTAAAGGGAGGGTCTCAGGTTTGGAAGGGGAAGGATTTGGATATCACATCTCATGTTATAGGAAGGATCTCAGGTTTGGTATTAGAAGCATTGAGATATCACATCTCATGCTATCGGAAGTATCTCAGGTTTGGTATTAGAGGCATTGAGATATCACATCTCATGCTATCATAAGGGTCTCAGGATTGGAATGGGAAGGAGTTGGATAGCACATCTCATGCTAAAGGGAGGGTCTAAGGTTTGGAAGGGGAAGGATTTGGATATCACATCACATGTTATAGGAAGGATCTCAGGTTTGGTATTAGAAGCATTGAGATATCACATCTCATGCTATCGGAAGGGTCTCAGGATTGGAATCGGAAGGAGTTGGATATCACATCTCATGTTATAGGAATAGTCTCAGGTTTGGTATAAGCATTGAGATATCACATCTCTGCAATCGGAAGTGTCTCAGGATTGGGATGGGAAGGAGTTGGATATCACATCTCATGCTATAGGAAGGGTCTCAGGTTTGGAACGGGAAGGAGTTGGATATCACATCTCATGTTATAGGAATAGTCTCAGGTTTGGTATAAGCATTGAGATATCACATCTCTGCAATCGGAAGTGTCTCAGGATTGGGATGGGAAGGAGTTGGATATCACATCTCATGCTATAGGAAGGGTCTCAGGTTTGGAAGGGGAAGGAGTTGGATATCCCATCTCATGTTATAGGACTGGTCTCAGGTTTGGTATTAGAAGCATTGAGATATCACATCTCATGCTATAGGAATGGTCTCAGGATTGGAATGGGAAGGAGTTGGATATTACATTCTTGCTATAGGAAGGGTCTCATGTGTGGAATGGGAAGGAGTTGGATATCACATATGCTATAGGAAGGGTCTCAGGTTTGGAACGGGAAGGAGTTGGATATCACATCTCATGTTATAGGAAGGGTCTCAGGTTTGGTATAAGCATTGAGATATCACATCTCTGCTATCGGAAGTGTCTCAGGATTGGAATGGGAAGGAGTTGGATATCCCATCTCATGTTATAGGACGGGTCTCAGGTTTGTTATTAGAATCATTGAGATATCATATTGCCTGCTGTAGGAAGGGTCTAAGGATTGGAATGGGAAGGACTTGGATATCACATCTCATGCTATAGGTAGGCTCTCAGGTTTGGAAAGGAAAGGAGTTGGATATCACATTTCATGTTAGAGGAAGGATCTCAGGTTTGGTATTAGAGGCATTGAGATATCACATCTCATGCTATAGGAAGGGTCTCAGGTTTGGTATAAGCATTGAGATATCACATCTCATGCTATAGGAAGGGTCTCAGGATTGGAATGGGACGGAGTTGGATATCACATCTCATGTTATAGGAAGGATCTCAGGTTTGGTATTAGAAGCATTGAGACATCACATCTCATGCTATAGGAAGGGTCTCAGGATTGGAATGGGAAGGAGTTTGATATCACATCTCATGCCATAGTATGGGTCTCAGGTTTGGTAGAAGCATTGGGATATCACATCTCATGCTATCGGAAGGGTATCAGAATTGGATTTGGAAGGAGTTGGATATCCCATCTCATGCTATAGGAAGGGTCTCAGGTTGAAATGGGAAGGAGTTGGATATCACATCTCATGTTATAGGAAGGGTCTCAGGATTGGTATTAGAGGCATTGAGATATCACATCTCATGCTATCAGAAGGGTCTCAGAATTGGAATGGGAAGGAGTTGGATATCACATCTCATGTTATAGGAAAGATCTCAGGTTTGGTATTAGAAGCATTGAGACATCACATCTCATGTTATAGGAAGGGTCTCAGGATTGGAATGGGAAGAAGTTGGATATCACATCTCATGCTATAGGAAGGGTCTCAGGATTGGAATGGGAAGGAGTTGGATATCACATCTCAAGCTATAGGAAGGGTCTCAGGTTTGGTATACGCATTGAGATATCACATCTCATGCTATAGGAAGGGTCTCAGAATTGGAATGGGAAGGAGGTGGATATCACATCTCATGTTATAGGAAAGATCTCAGGTTTGGTATTAGAAGCATTGAGACATCACATCTCATGCTATCGGAAGTATCTCAGGTTTGGTATTAGAGGCATTGAGATATCACATCTCATGCTATCATAAGGGTCTCAGGATTGGAATGGGAAGGAGTTGGATAGCACATCTCATGCTAAAGGGAGGGTCTAAGGTTTGGAAGGGGAAGGATTTGGATATCACATCACATGTTATAGGAAGGATCTCAGGTTTGGTATTAGAAGCATTGAGATATCACATCTCATGCTATCGGAAGGGTCTCAGGATTGGAATCGGAAGGAGTTGGATATCACATCTCATGCTATAGGAAGGGTCTCAGGTTTGGAACGGGAAGGAGTTGGATATCACATCTCATGTTATAGGAATAGTCTCAGGTTTGGTATAAGCATTGAGATATCACATCTCTGCAATCGGAAGTGTCTCAGGATTGGGATGGGAAGGAGTTGGATATCACATCTCATGCTATAGGAAGGGTCTCAGGTTTGGAAGGGGAAGGAGTTGGATATCCCATCTCATGTTATAGGACTGGTCTCAGGTTTGGTATTAGAAGCATTGAGATATCACATCTCATGCTATAGGAATGGTCTCAGGATTGGAATGGGAAGGAGTTGGATATTACATTCTTGCTATAGGAAGGGTCTCATGTGTGGAATGGGAAGGAGTTGGATATCACATATGCTATAGGAAGGGTCTCAGGTTTGGAACGGGAAGGAGTTGGATATCACATCTCATGTTATAGGAAGGGTCTCAGGTTTGGTATGAGCATTGAGATATCACATCTCTGCTATCGGAAGTGTCTCAGGATTGGAATGGGAAGGAGTTGGATATCCCATCTCATGTTATAGGACGGGTCTCAGGTTTGTTATTAGAATCATTGAGATATCATATTGCCTGCTGTAGGAAGGGTCTAAGGATTGGAATGGGAAGGACTTGGATATCACATCTCATGCTATAGGTAGGCTCTCAGGTTTGGAAAGGAAAGGAGTTGGATATCACATTTCATGTTAGAGGAAGGATCTCAGGTTTGGTATTAGAGGCATTGAGATATCACATCTCATGCTATAGGAAGGGTCTCAGGTTTGGTATAAGCATTGAGATATCACATCTCATGCTATAGGAAGGGTCTCAGGATTGGAATGGGACGGAGTTGGATATCACATCTCATGTTATAGGAAGGATCTCAGGTTTGGTATTAGAAGCATTGAGACATCACATCTCATGCTATAGGAAGGGTCTCAGGATTGGAATGGGAAGGAGTTTGATATCACATCTCATGCCATAGTATGGGTCTCAGGTTTGGTAGAAGCATTGGGATATCACATCTCATGCTATCGGAAGGGTATCAGAATTGGATTTGGAAGGAGTTGGATATCCCATCTCATGCTATAGGAAGGGTCTCAGGTTGAAATGGGAAGGAGTTGGATATCACATCTCATGTTATAGGAAGGGTCTCAGGATTGGTATTAGAGGCATTGAGATATCACATCTCATGCTATCAGAAGGGTCTCAGAATTGGAATGGGAAGGAGTTGGATATCACATCTCATGTTATAGGAAAGATCTCAGGTTTGGTATTAGAAGCATTGAGACATCACATCTCATGTTATAGGAAGGGTCTCAGGATTGGAATGGGAAGAAGTTGGATATCACATCTCATGCTATGGGAAGGGTCTCAGGATTGGAATGGGAAGGAGTTGGATATCACATCTCAAGCTATAGGAAGGGTCTCAGGTTTGGTATAAGCATTGAGATATCACATCTCATGCTATAGGAAGGGTCTCAGAATTGGAATGGGAAGGAGTTGGATATCACATCTCATGTTATAGGAAAGATCTCAGGTTTGGTATTAGAAGCATTGAGACATCACATCTCATGCTATAGGAAGGGTCTCAGGTTTGGTATAAGCATTGAGATATCACATCTCATGCTATAGGAAGGGTCTCAGGATTGGAATGGGAAGGAGTTGTATATGACATCTCATGCCATAGGAAGGGTCTCAGGTTTGGTATAAGCATTGAGATATCACATCACATGCTATAGGAAGGGTCTCAGGATTGGAATGGGAAGGACTTGGATATCACATCTCATGCTATAGGCAGGGTCTCAGGTTTGGAAAGGGAAGGAGTTGGATATCACATTTCATGTTAGAGGTAGGATCTCAGGTTTGGTATTAGAGGCATTGAGATATCACATCTCATGCTATCAGAAGGGTCTCAGGATTGGAATGGGAAGGAGTTGGATATCACATCTCATGCTAAAGGGAGGGTCTCAGGTTTGGAAGGGGAAGGATTTGGATATCACATCTCATGTTATAGGAAGGATCTCAGGTTTGGTATTAGAAGCGTTGAGATATCACATCTCATGCTATCGGAAGTATCTCAGGTTTGGTATTAGAGGCATTGAGATATCACATCTCATGCTATCATAAGGGTCTCAGGATTGGAATGGGAAGGAATTGGATAGCACATCTCATGCTAAAGGGAGGGTCTCAGGTTTGGAAGGGGAAGGATTTGGATATCACATCACATGTTATAGGAAGGATCTCAGGTTTGGTATTAGAAGCATTGAGATATCACATCTCATGCTATCGGAAGGGTCTCAGGATTGGAATCGGAAGGAGTTGGATATCACATCTCATGCTATTGGAAGGGTCTCAGGTTTGGAACGGGAAGGAGTTGGATATCACATCTCATGTTATAGGAAGAGTCTCAGGTTTGGTATAAGCATTGAGATATCACATCTCTGCAATCGGAAGTGTCTCAGGATTGGGATGGGAAGGAGTTGGATATCACATCTCATGCTATAGGAAGGGTCTCAGGTTTGGAAGGGGAAGGAGTTGAATATCCCATCTCATGTTATAGGACTGGTCTCAGGTTTGGTATTAGAAGCATTGAGATATCTCATCTCATGCTATAGGAATGGTCTCAGGATTGGAATGGGAAGGAGTTGGATATTACATTCTTGCTATAGGAAGGGTCTCATGTGTGGAATGGGAAGGAGTTGGATATCACATATGCTATAGGAAGGGTCTCAGGTTTGGAACGGGAAGGAGTTGGATATCACATCTCATGTTATAGGAAGGGTCTCAGGTTTGGTATAAGCATTGAGATATCACATCTCTGCTATCGGAAGTGTTTCAGGATTGGAATGGGAAGGAGTTGGATATCCCATCTCATGTTATAGGACGGGTCTCAGGTTTGTTATTAGAATCATTGAGATATCATATTGCATGCTGTAGGAAGGGTCTAAGGATTGGAATGGGAAGGACTTGGATATCACATCTCATGCTATAGGTAGGCTCTCAGGTTTGGAAAGGAAAGGAGTTGGATATCACATTTCATGTTAGAGGAAGGATCTCAGGTTTGGTATTAGAGGCATTGAGATATCACATCTCATGCTATAGGAAGGGTCTCAGGATTGGAATCGGAAGGAGTTGGATATCACATCTCATGCCATAGTATGGGTCTCAGGTTTGGTAGAAGCATTGGGATATCACATCTCATGCTATCGGAAAGGGTATCAGAATTGGATTTGGAAGGAGTTGGATATCCCATGTCATGCTATAGGAAGGGTCTCAGGTTGAAATGGGAAGGAGTTGGATATCACATCTCATGTTATAGGAAGGGTCTCAGGATTGGTATTAGAGGCATTGAGATATCACATCTCATGCTATCAGAAGGGTCTCAGGATTGGAATGGGAAGGAGTTAGATATCACATCTCATGTCATAGGAAGGATCTCAGGTTTGGTATTAGAAGCATTGAGATATCACATCTCATGCTATAGGAATGGTCTCAGGATTGCAATGGGAAGGAGTTGGATATTACATTCTTGCTATAGGAAGGGTCTCATGTTTGGAATGAGAAGGAGTTGGATATCACATATGCTATAGGAAGGGTCTCAGGTTTGGAACGGGAAGGAGTTGGATATCACATCTCATGTTATAGGAAGGGTCTCAGGTTTGGTATAAGCATTGAGATATCACATCTCTGCTATCGGAAGTGTCTCAGGATTGGAATGGGAAGGAGTTGGATATCCCATCTCATGTTATAGGACGGGTCTCAGGTTTGTTATTAGAATCATTGAGATATCATATTGCATGCTGTAGGAAGGGTCTAAGGATTGGAATGGGAAGGACTTGGATATCACATCTCATGCTATAGGTAGGCTCTCAGGTTTGGAAAGGAAAGGAGTTGGATATCACATTTCATGTTAGAGGAAGGATCTCAGGTTTGGTATTAGAGGCATTGAGATATCACATCTCATGCTATAGGAAGGGTCTCAGGATTGGAATCGGAAGGAGTTGGATATCACATCTCATGCTATAGGAAGGGTTTCAGGTTTGGTATAAGCATTAAGATATCACATCTCATGCTATAGGAAGGGTCTCAGGAATGGAATGGGAAGGAGTTGGATATCACATCTCATGTTGTAGGAAGGATCTCAGGTTTGGTATTAGAAGCATTGAGACATCACATCTCATGCTATAGGAAGGGTCTCAGGATTGGAATGGGAAGGAGTTTGATATCACATCTCATGCCATAGTATGGGTCTCAGGTTTGGTAGACGCATTGGGATATCACATCTCATGCTATCGGAAGGGTATCAGAATTGGATTTGGAAGGAGTTGGATATCCCATCTCATGCTAAAGGAAGGGTCTCAGGTTGAAATGGGAAGGAGTTGGATATCACATCTCATGTTATAGGAAGGGTCTCAGGATTGGTATTAGAGGCATTGAGATATCACATCTCATGCTATCAGAAGGGTCTCAGAATTGGAATGGGAAGGAGTTGGATATCACATCTCATGTTATAGGAAAGATCTCAGGTTTGGTATTAGAAGCATTGAGACATCACATCTCATGTTATTGGAAGGGTCTCAGGATTGGAATGGGAAGAAGTTGGATATCACATCTCATGCTATAGGAAGGGTCTCAGGATTGGAATGGGAAGGAGTTGGATATCACATCTCAAGCTATAGGAAGGGTCTCAGGTTTGGTATAAGCATTGAGATATCACATCTCATGCTATAGGAAGGATCTCAGAATTGGAATGGGAAGGAGTTGGATATCACATCTCATGTTATAGGAAAGATCTCAGGTTTGGTATTAGAAGCATGGAGACATCACATCTCATGTTATAGGAAGGGTCTCAGGATTGGAATGGGAAGAAGTTGGATATCACATCTCATGCTATAGGAAGGGTCTCAGGTTTGGTATAAGCATTGAGATATCACATCTCATGCTATAGGAAGGGTCTCAGGATTGGATTAGGAAGAAGTTGTATATGACATCTCATGACATAGGAAGGGTCTCAGGTTTGGTATAAGCATTGAGATATCACATCACACGCTATAGGAAGGGTCTCAGGATTGGAATGGGAAGGACTTGGATATCACATCTCATGCTATAGGCAGGGTCTCAGGTTTGGAAAGGGAAGGAGTTGGATATCACATTTCATGTTAGAGGTAGGATCTCAGGTTTGGTATTAGAGGCATTGAGATATCACATCTCATGCTATCAGAAGGGTCTCAGGATTGGAATGGGAAGGAGTTGGATATCACATCTCATGCTATTGGAAGGGTCTCAGGTTTGGAACGGGAAGGAGTTGGATATCACATCTCATGTTATAGGAAGAGTCTCAGGTTTGGTATAAGCATTGAGATATCACATCTCTGCAATCGGAAGTGTCTCAGGATTGGGATGGGAAGGAGTTGGATATCACATCTCATGCTAAAGGGAGGGTCTCAGGTTTGGAAGGGGAAGGATTTGGATATCACATCACATGTTATAGGAAGGATCTCAGGTTTGGTATTAGAAGCATTGAGATATCACATCTCATGCTATCGGAAGGGTCTCAGGATTGGAATCGGAAGGAGTTGGATATCACATCTCATGCTATTGGAAGGGTCTCAGGTTGGGAACGGGAAGGAGTTCGATATCACATCTCATGTTATAGGAAGAGTCTCAGGTTTGGTATAAGCATTGAGATATCACATCTCTGCAATCGGAAGTGTCTCAGGATTGGGATGGGAAGGAGTTGGATAGCACATCTCATGCTAAAGGGAGGGTCTCAGGTTTGGAAGGGGAAGGATTTGGATATCACATCACATGTTATAGGAAGGATCTCAGGTTTGGTATTAGAAGCATTGAGATATCACATCTCATGCTATCGGAAGGGTCTCAGGATTGGAATCGGAAGGAGTTGGATATCACATCTCATGCTATAGGAAGGGTCTCAGGATTGGAATGGGAAGGAGTTGGATAGCACATCTCATGCTAAAGGGAGGGTCTCAGGTTTGGAAGGGTAAGGATTTGGATATCACATCACATGTTATAGGAAGGATCTCAGGTTTGGTATTAGAAGCATTGAGATATCACATCTCATGCTATCGGAAGGGTCTCAGGATTGGAATCGGAAGGAGTTGGATATCACATCTCATGCTATTGGAAGGGTCTCAGGTTTGGAACGGGAAGGAGTTGGATATCACATCTCATGTTATAGGAAGAGTCTCAGGTTTGGTATAAGCATTGAGATATCACATCTCTGCAATCGGAAGTGTCTCAGGATTGGGATGGGAAGGAGTTGGATATCACATCTCATGCTATAGGAAGGGTCTCAGGTTTGGAAGGGGAAGGAGTTGGATATCCCATCTCATGTTATAGGACTGGTCTCAGGTTTGGTATTAGAAGCATTGAGATATCACATCTCATGCTATAGGAATGGTCTCAGGATTGGAATGGGAAGGAGTTGGATATTACATTCTTGCTATAGGAAGGGTCTCATGTGTGGAATGGGAAGGAGTTGGATATCACATATGCTATAGGAAGGGTCTCAGGTTTGGAACGGGAAGGAGTTGGATATCACATCTCATGTTATAGGAAGGGTCTCAGGTTTGGTATAAGCATTGAGATATCACATCTCTGCTATCGGAAGTGTTTCAGGATTGGAATGGGAAGGAGTTGGATATCCCATCTCATGTTATAGGACGGGTCTCAGGTTTGTTATTAGAATCATTGAGATATCATATTGCATGCTGTAGGAAGGGTCTAAGGATTGGAATGGGAAGGACTTGGATATCACATCTCATGCTATAGGTAGGCTCTCAGGTTTGGAAAGGAAAGGAGTTGGATATCACATTTCATGTTAGAGGAAGGATCTCAGGTTTGGTATTAGAGGCATTGAGATATCACATCTCATGCTATAGGAAGGGTCTCAGGATTGGAATCGGAAGGAGTTGGATATCACATCTCATGCCATAGTATGGGTCTCAGGTTTGGTAGAAGCATTGGGATATCACATCTCATGCTATCGGAAAGGGTATCAGAATTGGATTTGGAAGGAGTTGGATATCCCATGTCATGCTATAGGAAGGGTCTCAGGTTGAAATGGGAAGGAGTTGGATATCACATATCATGTTATAGGAAGGGTCTCAGGATTGGTATTAGAGGCATTGAGATATCACATCTCTGCTATCGGAAGTGTCTCAGGATTGGAATGGGAAGGAGTTGGATATCCCATCTCATGTTATAGGACGGGTCTCAGGTTTGTTATTAGAATCATTGAGATATCATATTGCATGCTGTAGGAAGGGTCTAAGGATTGGAATGGGAAGGACTTGGATATCACATCTCATGCTATAGGTAGGCTCTCAGGTTTGGAAAGGAAAGGAGTTGGATATCACATTTCATGTTAGAGGAAGGATCTCAGGTTTGGTATTAGAGGCATTGAGATATCACATCTCATGCTATAGGAAGGGTCTCAGGATTGGAATCGGAAGGAGTTGGATATCACATCTCATGCTATAGGAAAGGTCTCAGGTTTGGTATAAGCATTGAGATATCACATCTCATGCTATAGGAAGGGTCTCAGGATTGGAATGGGAAGGAGTTGGATATCACATCTCATGTTATAGGAAGGATCTCAGGTTTGGTATTAGAAGCATTGAGACATCACATCTCATGCTATAGGAAGGGTCTCAGGTTTGGTATAAGCATTGAGATATCACATCTCATGCTATAGGAAGGGTCTCAGGATTGGAATGGGACGGAGTTGGATATCACATCTCATGTTATAGGAAGGATCTCAGGTTTGGTATTAGAAGCATTGAGACATCACATCTCATGCTATAGGAAGGGTCTCAGGATTGGAATGGGAAGGAGTTTGATATCACATCTCATGCCATAGTATGGGTCTCAGGTTTGGTAGAAGCATTGGGATATCACATCTCATGCTATCGGAAGGGTATCAGAATTGGATTTGGAAGGAGTTGGATATCCCATCTCATGCTATAGGAAGGGTCTCAGGTTGAAATGGGAAGGAGTTGGATATCACATCTCATGTTATAGGAAGGGTCTCAGGATTGGTATTAGAGGCATTGAGATATCACATCTCATGCTATCAGAAGGGTCTCAGAATTGGAATGGGAAGGAGTTGGATATCACATCTCATGTTATAGGAAAGATCTCAGGTTTGGTATTAGAAGCATTGAGACATCACATCTCATGTTATAGGAAGGGTCTCAGGATTGGAATGGGAAGAAGTTGGATATCACATCTCATGCTATAGGAAGGGTCTCAGGATTGGAATGGGAAGGAGTTGGATATCACATCTCAAGCTATAGGAAGGGTCTCAGGTTTGGTATAAGCATTGAGATATCACATCTCATGCTATAGGAAGGGTCTCAGAATTGGAATGGGAAGGAGTTGGATATCACATCTCATGTTATAGGAAAGATCTCAGGTTTGGTATTAGAAGCATTGAGACATCACATCTCATGCTATCGGAAGTATCTCAGGTTTGGTATTAGAGGCATTGAGATATCACATCTCATGCTATCATAAGGGTCTCAGGATTGGAATGGGAAGGAGTTGGATAGCACATCTCATGCTAAAGGGAGGGTCTAAGGTTTGGAAGGGGAAGGATTTGGATATCACATCACATGTTATAGGAAGGATCTCAGGTTTGGTATTAGAAGCATTGAGATATCACATCTCATGCTATCGGAAGGGTCTCAGGATTGGAATCGGAAGGAGTTGGATATCACATCTCATGCTATAGGAAGGGTCTCAGGTTTGGAACGGGAAGGAGTTGGATATCACATCTCATGTTATAGGAATAGTCTCAGGTTTGGTTAAGCATTGAGATATCACATCTCTGCAATCGGAAGTGTCTCAGGATTGGGATGGGAAGGAGTTGGATATCACATCTCATGCTATAGGAAGGGTCTCAGGTTTGGAAGGGGAAGGAGTTGGATATCCCATCTCATGTTATAGGACTGGTCTCAGGTTTGGTATTAGAAGCATTGAGATATCACATCTCATGCTATAGGAATGGTCTCAGGATTGGAATGGGAAGGAGTTGGATATTACATTCTTGCTATAGGAAGGGTCTCATGTGTGGAATGGGAAGGAGTTGGATATCACATATGCTATAGGAAGGGTCTCAGGTTTGGAACGGGAAGGAGTTGGATATCACATCTCATGTTATAGGAAGGGTCTCAGGTTTGGTATAAGCATTGAGATATCACATCTCTGCTATCGGAAGTGTTTCAGGATTGGAATGGGAAGGAGTTGGATATCCCATCTCATGTTATAGGACGGGTCTCAGGTTTGTTATTAGAATCATTGAGATATCATATTGCATGCTGTAGGAAGGGTCTAAGGATTGGAATGGGAAGGACTTGGATATCACATCTCATGCTATAGGTAGGCTCTCAGGTTTGGAAAGGAAAGGAGTTGGATATCACATTTCATGTTAGAGGAAGGATCTCAGGTTTGGTATTAGAGGCATTGAGATATCACATCTCATGCTATAGGAAGGGTCTCAGGATTGGAATCGGAAGGAGTTGGATATCACATCTCATGCTATAGGAAGGGTTTCAGGTTTGGTATAAGCATTAAGATATCACATCTCATGCTATAGGAAGGGTCTCAGGAATGGAATGGGAAGGAGTTGGATATCACATCTCATGTTATAGGAAGGATCTCAGGTTTGGTATTAGAAGCATTGAGACATCACATCTCATGCTATAGGAAGGGTCTCAGGATTGGAATGGGAAGGAGTTTGATATCACATCTCATGCCATAGTATGGGTCTCAGGTTTGGTAGACGCATTGGGATATCACATCTCATGCTATCGGAAGGGTATCAGAATTGGATTTGGAAGGAGTTGGATATCCCATCTCATGCTAAAGGAAGGGTCTCAGGTTGAAATGGGAAGGAGTTGGATATCACATCTCATGTTATAGGAAGGGTCTCAGGATTGGTATTAGAGGCATTGAGATATCACATCTCATGCTATCAGAAGGGTCTCAGAATTGGAATGGGAAGGAGTTGGATATCACATCTCATGTTATAGGAAAGATCTCAGGTTTGGTATTAGAAGCATTGAGACATCACATCTCATGTTATTGGAAGGGTCTCAGGATTGGAATGGGAAGAAGTTGGATATCACATCTCATGCTATAGGAAGGGTCTCAGGATTGGAATGGGAAGGAGTTGGATATCACATCTCAAGCTATAGGAAGGGTCTCAGGTTTGGTATAAGCATTGAGATATCACATCTCATGCTATAGGAAGGATCTCAGAATTGGAATGGGAAGGAGTTGGATATCACATCTCATGTTATAGGAAAGATCTCAGGTTTGGTATTAGAAGCATGGAGACATCACATCTCATGTTATAGGAAGGGTCTCAGGATTGGAATGGGAAGAAGTTGGATATCACATCTCATGCTATAGGAAGGGTCTCAGGTTTGGTATAAGCATTGAGATATCACATCTCATGCTATAGGAAGGGTCTCAGGATTGGATTAGGAAGGAGTTGTATATGACATCTCATGACATAGGAAGGGTCTCAGGTTTGGTATAAGCATTGAGATATCACATCACACGCTATAGGAAGGGTCTCAGGATTGGAATGGGAAGGACTTGGATATCACATCTCATGCTATAGGCAGGGTCTCAGGTTTGGAAAGGGAAGGAGTTGGATATCACATTTCATGTTAGAGGTAGGATCTCAGGTTTGGTATTAGAGGCATTGAGATATCACATCTCATGCTATCAGAAGGGTCTCAGGATTGGAATGGGAAGGAGTTGGATATCACATCTCATGCTATTGGAAGGGTCTCAGGTTTGGAACGGGAAGGAGTTGGATATCACATCTCATGTTATAGGAAGAGTCTCAGGTTTGGTATAAGCATTGAGATATCACATCTCTGCAATCGGAAGTGTCTCAGGATTGGGATGGGAAGGAGTTGGATATCACATCTCATGCTAAAGGGAGGGTCTCAGGTTTGGAAGGGGAAGGATTTGGATATCACATCACATGTTATAGGAAGGATCTCAGGTTTGGTATTAGAAGCATTGAGATATCACATCTCATGCTATCGGAAGGGTCTCAGGATTGGAATCGGAAGGAGTTGGATATCACATCTCATGCTATTGGAAGGGTCTCAGGTTGGGAACGGGAAGGAGTTGGATATCACATCTCATGTTATAGGAAGAGTCTCAGGTTTGGTATAAGCATTGAGATATCACATCTCTGCAATCGGAAGTGTCTCAGGATTGGGATGGGAAGGAGTTGGATAGCACATCTCATGCTAAAGGGAGGGTCTCAGGTTTGGAAGGGGAAGGATTTGGATATCACATCACATGTTATAGGAAGGATCTCAGGTTTGGTATTAGAAGCATTGAGATATCACATCTCATGCTATCGGAAGGGTCTCAGGATTGGAATCGGAAGGAGTTGGATATCACATCTCATGCTATAGGAAGGGTCTCAGGATTGGAATGGGAAGGAGTTGGATAGCACATCTCATGCTAAAGGGAGGGTCTCAGGTTTGGAAGGGGAAGGATTTGGATATCACATCACATGTTATAGGAAGGATCTCAGGTTTGGTATTAGAAGCATTGAGATATCACATCTCATGCTATCGGAAGGGTCTCAGGATTGGAATCGGAAGGAGTTGGATATCACATCTCATGCTATTGGAAGGGTCTCAGGTTTGGAACGGGAAGGAGTTGGATATCACATCTCATGTTATAGGAAGAGTCTCAGGTTTGGTATAAGCATTGAGATATCACATCTCTGCAATCGGAAGTGTCTCAGGATTGGGATGGGAAGGAGTTGGATATCACATCTCATGCTATAGGAAGGGTCTCAGGTTTGGAAGGGGAAGGAGTTGGATATCCCATCTCATGTTATTAGACTGGTCTCAGGTTTGGTATTAGAAGCATTGAGATATCACATCTCATGCTATAGGAATGGTCTCAGGATTGGAATGGGAAGGAGTTGGATATTACATTCTTGCTATAGGAAGGGTCTCATGTGTGGAATGGGAAGGAGTTGGATATCACATATGCTATAGGAAGGGTCTCAGGTTTGGAACGGGAAGGAGTTGGATATCACATCTCATGTTATAGGAAGGGTCTCAGGTTTGGTATAAGCATTGAGATATCACATCTCTGCTATCGGAAGTGTTTCAGGATTGGAATGGGAAGGAGTTGGATATCCCATCTCATGTTATAGGACGGGTCTCAGGTTTGTTATTAGAATCATTGAGATATCATATTGCATGCTGTAGGAAGGGTCTAAGGATTGGAATGGGAAGGACTTGGATATCACATCTCATGCTATAGGTAGGCTCTCAGGTTTGGAAAGGAAAGGAGTTGGATATCACATTTCATGTTAGAGGAAGGATCTCAGGTTTGGTATTAGAGGCATTGAGATATCACATCTCATGCTATAGGAAGGGTCTCAGGATTGGAATCGGAAGGAGTTGGATATCACATCTCATGCCATAGTATGGGTCTCAGGTTTGGTAGAAGCATTGGGATATCACATCTCATGCTATCGGAAAGGGTATCAGAATTGGATTTGGAAGGAGTTGGATATCCCATGTCATGCTATAGGAAGGGTCTCAGGTTGAAATGGGAAGGAGTTGGATATCACATATCATGTTATAGGAAGGGTCTCAGGATTGGTATTAGAGGCATTGAGATATCACATCTCTGCTATCGGAAGTGTCTCAGGATTGGAATGGGAAGGAGTTGGATATCCCATCTCATGTTATAGGACGGGTCTCAGGTTTGTTATTAGAATCATTGAGATATCATATTGCATGCTGTAGGAAGGGTCTAAGGATTGGAATGGGAAGGACTTGGATATCACATCTCATGCTATAGGTAGGCTCTCAGGTTTGGAAAGGAAAGGAGTTGGATATCACATTTCATGTTAGAGGAAGGATCTCAGGTTTGGTATTAGAGGCATTGAGATATCACATCTCATGCTATAGGAAGGGTCTCAGGATTGGAATCGGAAGGAGTTGGATATCACATCTCATGCTATAGGAAAGGTCTCAGGTTTGGTATAAGCATTGAGATATCACATCTCATGCTATAGGAAGGGTCTCAGGATTGGAATGGGAAGGAGTTGGATATCACATCTCATGTTATAGGAAGGATCTCAGGTTTGGTATTAGAAGCATTGAGACATCACATCTCATGCTATAGGAAGGGTCTCAGGTTTGGTATAAGCATTGAGATATCACATCTCATGCTATAGGAAGGGTCTCAGGATTGGAATGGGACGGAGTTGGATATCACATCTCATGTTATAGGAAGGATCTCAGGTTTGGTATTAGAAGCATTGAGACATCACATCTCATGCTATAGGAAGGGTCTCAGGATTGGAATGGGAAGGAGTTTGATATCACATCTCATGCCATAGTATGGGTCTCAGGTTTGGTAGAAGCATTGGGATATCACATCTCATGCTATCGGAAGGGTATCAGAATTGGATTTGGAAGGAGTTGGATATCCCATCTCATGCTATAGGAAGGGTCTCAGGTTGAAATGGGAAGGAGTTGGATATCACATCTCATGTTATAGGAAGGGTCTCAGGATTGGTATTAGAGGCATTGAGATATCACATCTCATGCTATCAGAAGGGTCTCAGAATTGGAATGGGAAGGAGTTGGATATCACATCTCATGTTATAGGAAAGATCTCAGGTTTGGTATTAGAAGCATTGAGACATCACATCTCATGTTATAGGAAGGGTCTCAGGATTGGAATGGGAAGAAGTTGGATATCACATCTCATGCTATAGGAAGGGTCTCAGGATTGGAATGGGAAGGAGTTGGATATCACATCTCAAGCTATAGGAAGGGTCTCAGGTTTGGTATAAGCATTGAGATATCACATCTCATGCTATAGGAAGGGTCTCAGAATTGGAATGGGAAGGAGTTGGATATCACATCTCATGTTATAGGAAAGATCTCAGGTTTGGTATTAGAAGCATTGAGACATCACATCTCATGCTATCGGAAGTATCTCAGGTTTGGTATTAGAGGCATTGAGATATCACATCTCATGCTATCATAAGGGTCTCAGGATTGGAATGGGAAGGAGTTGGATAGCACATCTCATGCTAAAGGGAGGGTCTAAGGTTTGGAAGGGGAAGGATTTGGATATCACATCACATGTTATAGGAAGGATCTCAGGTTTGGTATTAGAAGCATTGAGATATCACATCTCATGCTATCGGAAGGGTCTCAGGATTGGAATCGGAAGGAGTTGGATATCACATCTCATGCTATAGGAAGGGTCTCAGGTTTGGAACGGGAAGGAGTTGGATATCACATCTCATGTTATAGGAATAGTCTCAGGTTTGGTTAAGCATTGAGATATCACATCTCTGCAATCGGAAGTGTCTCAGGATTGGGATGGGAAGGAGTTGGATATCACATCTCATGCTATAGGAAGGGTCTCAGGTTTGGAAGGGGAAGGAGTTGGATATCCCATCTCATGTTATAGGACTGGTCTCAGGTTTGGTATTAGAAGCATTGAGATATCACATCTCATGCTATAGGAATGGTCTCAGGATTGGAATGGGAAGGAGTTGGATATTACATTCTTGCTATAGGAAGGGTCTCATGTGTGGAATGGGAAGGAGTTGGATATCACATATGCTATAGGAAGGGTCTCATGTGTGGAATGGGAAGGAGTTGGATATCACATATGCTATAGGAAGGGTCTCAGGTTTGGAACGGGAAGGAGTTGGATATCACATCTCATGCTATAGGTAGGCTCTCAGGTTTGGAAAGGAAAGGAGTTGGATATCACATTTCATGTTAGAGGAAGGATCTCAGGTTTGGTATTAGAGGCATTGAGATATCACATCTCATGCTATAGGAAGGGTCTCAGGTTTGGTATAAGCATTGAGATATCACATCTCATGCTATAGGAAGGGTCTCAGGATTGGAATGGGACGGAGTTGGATATCACATCTCATGTTATAGGAAGGATCTCAGGTTTGGTATTAGAAGCATTGAGACATCACATCTCATGCTATAGGAAGGGTCTCAGGATTGGAATGGGAAGGAGTTTGATATCACATCTCATGCCATAGTATGGGTCTCAGGTTTGGTAGAAGCATTGGGATATCACATCTCATGCTATCGGAAGGGTATCAGAATTGGATTTGGAAGGAGTTGGATATCCCATCTCATGCTATAGGAAGGGTCTCAGGTTGAAATGGGAAGGAGTTGGATATCACATCTCATGTTATAGGAAGGGTCTCAGGATTGGTATTAGAGGCATTGAGATATCACATCTCATGCTATCAGAAGGGTCTCAGAATTGGAATGGGAAGGAGTTGGATATCACATCTCATGTTATAGGAAAGATCTCAGGTTTGGTATTAGAAGCATTGAGACATCACATCTCATGTTATAGGAAGGGTCTCAGGATTGGAATGGGAAGAAGTTGGATATCACATCTCATGCTATGGGAAGGGTCTCAGGATTGGAATGGGAAGGAGTTGGATATCACATCTCAAGCTATAGGAAGGGTCTCAGGTTTGGTATAAGCATTGAGATATCACATCTCATGCTATAGGAAGGGTCTCAGAATTGGAATGGGAAGGAGTTGGATATCACATCTCATGTTATAGGAAAGATCTCAGGTTTGGTATTAGAAGCATTGAGACATCACATCTCATGCTATAGGAAGGGTCTCAGGTTTGGTATAAGCATTGAGATATCACATCTCATGCTATAGGAAGGGTCTCAGGATTGGAATGGGAAGGAGTTGTATATGACATCTCATGCCATAGGAAGGGTCTCAGGTTTGGTATAAGCATTGAGATATCACATCACATGCTATAGGAAGGGTCTCAGGATTGGAATGGGAAGGACTTGGATATCACATCTCATGCTATAGGCAGGGTCTCAGGTTTGGAAAGGGAAGGAGTTGGATATCACATTTCATGTTAGAGGTAGGATCTCAGGTTTGGTATTAGAGGCATTGAGATATCACATCTCATGCTATCAGAAGGGTCTCAGGATTGGAATGGGAAGGAGTTGGATATCACATCTCATGCTAAAGGGAGGGTCTCAGGTTTGGAAGGGGAAGGATTTGGATATCACATCTCATGTTATAGGAAGGATCTCAGGTTTGGTATTAGAAGCGTTGAGATATCACATCTCATGCTATCGGAAGTATCTCAGGTTTGGTATTAGAGGCATTGAGATATCACATCTCATGCTATCATAAGGGTCTCAGGATTGGAATGGGAAGGAGTTGGATAGCACATCTCATGCTAAAGGGAGGGTCTCAGGTTTGGAAGGGGAAGGATTTGGATATCACATCACATGTTATAGGAAGGATCTCAGGTTTGGTATTAGAAGCATTGAGATATCACATCTCATGCTATCGGAAGGGTCTCAGGATTGGAATCGGAAGGAGTTGGATATCACATCTCATGCTATTGGAAGGGTCTCAGGTTTGGAACGGGAAGGAGTTGGATATCACATCTCATGTTATAGGAAGAGTCTCAGGTTTGGTATAAGCATTGAGATATCACATCTCTGCAATCGGAAGTGTCTCAGGATTGGGATGGGAAGGAGTTGGATATCACATCTCATGCTATAGGAAGGGTCTCAGGTTTGGAAGGGGAAGGAGTTGAATATCCCATCTCATGTTATAGGACTGGTCTCAGGTTTGGTATTAGAAGCATTGAGATATCTCATCTCATGCTATAGGAATGGTCTCAGGATTGGAATGGGAAGGAGTTGGATATTACATTCTTGCTATAGGAAGGGTCTCATGTGTGGAATGGGAAGGAGTTGGATATCACATATGCTATAGGAAGGGTCTCAGGTTTGGAACGGGAAGGAGTTGGATATCACATCTCATGTTATAGGAAGGGTCTCAGGTTTGGTATAAGCATTGAGATATCACATCTCTGCTATCGGAAGTGTTTCAGGATTGGAATGGGAAGGAGTTGGATATCCCATCTCATGTTATAGGACGGGTCTCAGGTTTGTTATTAGAATCATTGAGATATCATATTGCATGCTGTAGGAAGGGTCTAAGGATTGGAATGGGAAGGACTTGGATATCACATCTCATGCTATAGGTAGGCTCTCAGGTTTGGAAAGGAAAGGAGTTGGATATCACATTTCATGTTAGAGGAAGGATCTCAGGTTTGGTATTAGAGGCATTGAGATATCACATCTCATGCTATAGGAAGGGTCTCAGGATTGGAATCGGAAGGAGTTGGATATCACATCTCATGCCATAGTATGGGTCTCAGGTTTGGTAGAAGCATTGGGATATCACATCTCATGCTATCGGAAAGGGTATCAGAATTGGATTTGGAAGGAGTTGGATATCCCATGTCATGCTATAGTAAGGGTCTCAGGTTGAAATGGGAAGGAGTTGGATATCACATCTCATGTTATAGGAAGGGTCTCAGGATTGGTATTAGAGGCATTGAGATATCACATCTCATGCTATCAGAAGGGTCTCAGGATTGGAATGGGAAGGAGTTAGATATCACATCTCATGTCATAGGAAGGATCTCAGGTTTGGTATTAGAAGCATTGAGATATCACATCTCATGCTATAGGAATGGTCTCAGGATTGCAATGGGAAGGAGTTGGATATTACATTCTTGCTATAGGAAGGGTCTCATGTTTGGAATGAGAAGGAGTTGGATATCACATATGCTATAGGAAGGGTCTCAGGTTTGGAACGGGAAGGAGTTGGATATCACATCTCATGTTATAGGAAGGGTCTCAGGTTTGGTATAAGCATTGAGATATCACATCTCTGCTATCGGAAGTGTCTCAGGATTGGAATGGGAAGGAGTTGGATATCCCATCTCATGTTATAGGACGGGTCTCAGGTTTGTTATTAGAATCATTGAGATATCATATTGCATGCTGTAGGAAGGGTCTAAGGATTGGAATGGGAAGGACTTGGATATCACATCTCATGCTATAGGTAGGCTCTCAGGTTTGGAAATGAAAGGAGTTGGATATCACATTTCATGTTAGAGGAAGGATCTCAGGTTTGGTATTAGAGGCATTGAGATATCACATCTCATGCTATAGGAAGGGTCTCAGGATTGGAATCGGAAGGAGTTGGATATCACATCTCATGCTATAGGAAGGGTTTCAGGTTTGGTATAAGCATTAAGATATCACATCTCATGCTATAGGAAGGGTCTCAGGAATGGAATGGGAAGGAGTTGGATATCACATCTCATGTTATAGGAAGGATCTCAGGTTTGGTATTAGAAGCATTGAGACATCACATCTCATGCTATAGGAAGGGTCTCAGGATTGGAATGGGAAGGAGTTTGATATCACATCTCATGCCATAGTATGGGTCTCAGGTTTGGTAGACGCATTGGGATATCACATCTCATGCTATCGGAAGGGTATCAGAATTGGATTTGGAAGGAGTTGGATATCCCATCTCATGCTAAAGGAAGGGTCTCAGGTTGAAATGGGAAGGAGTTGGATATCACATCTCATGTTATAGGAAGGGTCTCAGGATTGGTATTAGAGGCATTGAGATATCACATCTCATGCTATCAGAAGGGTCTCAGAATTGGAATGGGAAGGAGTTGGATATCACATCTCATGTTATAGGAAAGATCTCAGGTTTGGTATTAGAAGCATTGAGACATCACATCTCATGTTATTGGAAGGGTCTCAGGATTGGAATGGGAAGAAGTTGGATATCACATCTCATGCTATAGGAAGGGTCTCAGGATTGGAATGGGAAGGAGTTGGATATCACATCTCAAGCTATAGGAAGGGTCTCAGGTTTGGTATAAGCATTGAGATATCACATCTCATGCTATAGGAAGGATCTCAGAATTGGAATGGGAAGGAGTTGGATATCACATCTCATGTTATAGGAAAGATCTCAGGTTTGGTATTAGAAGCATGGAGACATCACATCTCATGTTATAGGAAGGGTCTCAGGATTGGAATGGGAAGAAGTTGGATATCACATCTCATGCTATAGGAAGGGTCTCAGGTTTGGTATAAGCATTGAGATATCACATCTCATGCTATAGGAAGGGTCTCAGGATTGGATTAGGAAGGAGTTGTATATGACATCTCATGACATAGGAAGGGTCTCAGGTTTGGTATAAGCATTGAGATATCACATCACATGCTATAGGAAGGGTCTCAGGATTGGAATGGGAAGGACTTGGATATCACATCTCATGCTATAGGCAGGGTCTCAGGTTTGGAAAGGGAAGGAGTTGGATATCACATTTCATGTTAGAGGTAGGATCTCAGGTTTGGTATTAGAGGCATTGAGATATCACATCTCATGCTATCAGAAGGGTCTCAGGATTGGAATGGGAAGGAGTTGGATATCACATCTCATGCTATTGGAAGGGTCTCAGGTTTGGAACGGGAAGGAGTTGGATATCACATCTCATGTTATAGGAAGAGTCTCAGGTTTGGTATAAGCATTGAGATATCACATCTCTGCAATCGGAAGTGTCTCAGGATTGGGATGGGAAGGAGTTGGATATCACATCTCATGCTAAAGGGAGGGTCTCAAGTTTGGAAGGGGAAGGATTTGGATATCACATCACATGTTATAGGAAGGATCTCAGGTTTGGTATTAGAAGCATTGAGATATCACATCTCATGCTATCGGAAGGGTCTCAGGATTGGAATCGGAAGGAGTTGGATATCACATCTCATGCTATAGGAAGGGTCTCAGGATTGGAATGGGAAGGAGTTGGATAGCACATCTCATGCTAAAGGGAGGGTCTCAGGTTTGGAAGGGGAAGGATTTGGATATCACATCACATGTTATAGGAAGGATCTCAGGTTTGGTATTAGAAGCATTGAGATATCACATCTCATGCTATCGGAAGGGTCTCAGGATTGGAATCGGAAGGAGTTGGATATCACATCTCATGCTATTGGAAGGGTCTCAGGTTTGGAACGGGAAGGAGTTGGATATCACATCTCATGTTATAGGAAGAGTCTCAGATTTGGTATAAGCATTGAGATATCACATCTCTGCAATCGGAAGTGTCTCAGGATTGGGATGGGAAGGAGTTGGATATCACATCTCATGCTATAGGAAGGGTCTCAGGTTTGGAAGGGGAAGGAGTTGGATATCCCATCTCATGTTATAGGACTGGTCTCAGGTTTGGTATTAGAAGCATTGAGATATCACATCTCATGCTATAGGAATGGTCTCAGGATTGGAATGGGAAGGAGTTGGATATTACATTCTTGCTATAGGAAGGGTCTCATGTGTGGAATGGGAAGGAGTTGGATATCACATATGCTATAGGAAGGGTCTCAGGTTTGGAACGGGAAGGAGTTGGATATCACATCTCATGTTATAGGAAGGGTCTCAGGTTTGGTATAAGCATTGAGATATCACATCTCTGCTATCGGAAGTGTTTCAGGATTGGAATGGGAAGGAGTTGGATATCCCATCTCATGTTATAGGACGGGTCTCAGGTTTGTTATTAGAATCATTGAGATATCATATTGCATGCTGTAGGAAGGGTCTAAGGATTGGAATGGGAAGGACTTGGATATCACATCTCATGCTATAGGTAGGCTCTCAGGTTTGGAAAGGAAAGGAGTTGGATATCACATTTCATGTTAGAGGAAGGATCTCAGGTTTGGTATTAGAGGCATTGAGATATCACATCTCATGCTATAGGAAGGGTCTCAGGATTGGAATCGGAAGGAGTTGGATATCACATCTCATGCCATAGTATGGGTCTCAGGTTTGGTAGAAGCATTGGGATATCACATCTCATGCTATCGGAAAGGGTATCAGAATTGGATTTGGAAGGAGTTGGATATCCCATGTCATGCTATAGGAAGGGTCTCAGGTTGAAATGGGAAGGAGTTGGATATCACATATCATGTTATAGGAAGGGTCTCAGGATTGGTATTAGAGGCATTGAGATATCACATCTCATGCTATCAGAAGGGTCTCAGGATTGGAATGGGAAGGAGTTGGATATCACATCTCATGTCATAGGAAGGATCTCAGGTTTGGTATTAGAAGCATTGAGATATCACATCTCATGCTATGGGAATGGTCTCAGGATTGGAATGGGAAGGAGTTGGATATTACATTCTTGCTATAGGAAGGGTCTCATGTTTGGAATGAGAAGGAGTTGGATATCACATATGCTATAGGAAGGGTCTCAGGTTTGGAACGGGAAGGAGTTGGATATCACATCTCATGTTATCGGAAGGGTCTCAGGTTTGGTATAAGCATTGAGATATCACATCTCTGCTATCGGAAGTGTCTCAGGATTGGAATGGGAAGGAGTTGGATATCCCATCTCATGTTATAGGACGGGTCTCAGGTTTGTTATTAGAATCATTGAGATATCATATTGCATGCTGTAGGAAGGGTCTAAGGATTGGAATGGGAAGGACTTGGATATCACATCTCATGCTATAGGTAGGCTCTCAGGTTTGGAAAGGAAAGGAGTTGGATATCACATTTCATGTTAGAGGAAGGATCTCAGGTTTGGTATTAGAGGCATTGAGATATCACATCTCATGCTATAGGAAGGGTCTCAGGATTGGAATCGGAAGGAGTTGGATATCACATATCATGCTATAGGAAGGGTTTCAGGTTTGGTATAAGCATTAAGATATCACATCTCATGCTATAGGAAGGGTCTCAGGAATGGAATGGGAAGGAGTTGGATATCACATCTCATGTTATAGGAAGGATCTCAGGTTTGGTATTAGAAGCATTGAGACATCACATCTCATGCTATAGGAAGGGTCTCAGGATTGGAATGGGAAGGAGTTTGATATCACATCTCATGCCATAGTATGGGTCTCAGGTTTGGTAGACGCATTGGGATATCACATCTCATGCTATCGGAAGGGTATCAGAATTGGATTTGGAAGGAGTTGGATATCCCATCTCATGCTATAGGAAGGGTCTCAGGATTGGAATTGGAAGGAGTTGGATATCACATCTCAAGCTATAGGAAGGGTCTCAGGTTTGGTATAAGCATTGAGATATCACATCTCATGCTATAGGAAGGATCTCAGAATTGGAATGGGAAGGAGTTGGATATCACATCTCATGTTATAGGAAAGATCTCAGGTTTGGTATTAGAAGCATTGAGACATCACATCTCATGTTATAGGAAGGGTCTCAGGATTGGAATGGGAAGAAGTTGGATATCACATCTCATGCTATAGGAAGGGTCTCAGGTTTGGTATAAGCATTGAGATATCACATCTCATGCTATAGGAAGGGTCTCAGGATTGGATTGGGAAGGAGTTGTATATGACATCTCATGACATAGGAAGGGTCTCAGGTTTGGTATAAGCATTGAGATATCACATCACATGCTATAGGAAGGGTCTCAGGATTGGAATGGGAAGGACTTGGATATCACATCTCATGCTATAGGCAGGGTCTCAGGTTTGGAAAGGGAAGGAGTTGGATATCACATTTCATGTTAGAGGTAGGATCTCAGGTTTGGTATTAGAGGCATTGAGATATCACATCTCATGCTATCAGAAGGGTCTCAGGATTGGAATGGGAAGGAGTTGGATATCACATCTCATGCTAAAGGGAGGGTCTCAGGTTTGGAAGGGGAAGGATTTGGATATCACATCTCATGTTATAGGAAGGATCTCAGGTTTGGTATTAGAAGCATTGAGATATCACATCTCATGCTATCGGAAGTATCTCAGGTTTGGTATTAGAGGCATTGAGATATCACATCTCATGCTATCATAAGGGTCTCAGGATTGGAATGGGAAGGAGTTGGATAGCACATCTCATGCTAAAGGGAGGGTCTCAGGTTTGGAAGGGGAAGGATTTGGATATCACATCACATGTTATAGGAAGGATCTCAGGTTTGGTATTAGAAGCATTGAGATATCACATCTCATGCTATCGGAAGGGTCTCAGGATTGGAATCGGAAGGAGTTGGATATGACATCTCATGCTATAGGAAGGGTCTCAGGTTTGGAACGGGAAGGAGTTGGATATCACATCTCATGTTATAGGAAGAGTCTCAGGTTTGGTATAAGCATTGAGATATCACATCTCTGCAATCGGAAGCATCTCAGGATTGGGATGGGAAGGAGTTGGATATCACATCTCATGCTATAGGAAGGGTCTCAGGTTTGGAAGGGGAAGGAGTTGGATATCCCATCTCATGCTATAGGAATGGTCTCAGGATTGGAATGGGAAGGAGTTGGATATTACATTCTTGCTATAGGAAGGGTCTCATGTGTGGAATGGGAAGGAGTTGGATATCACATATGCTATAGGAAGGGTCTCAGGTTTGGAATGGGAAGGAGTTTGATATCACATCTCATGCCATAGTATGGGTCTCAGGTTTGGTAGAAGCATTGGGATATCACATCTCATGCTATCGGAAGGGTATCAGAATTGGATTTGGAAGGAGTTGGATATCCCATCTCATGCTATAGGAAGGGTCTCAGGTTGAAATGGGAAGGAGTTGGATATCACATCTCATGTTATAGGAAGGGTCTCAGAATTGGTATTAGAGGCATTGGGATATCACATCTCATGCTATCAGAAGGGTCTCAGTATTGGAATGGGAAGGAGTTGGATATCACATCTCATGCTAAAGGGAGGGTCTCAGGTTTGGAAGGGGAAGGATTTGGATATCACATCTCATGTTATAGGAAGGATATCAGGTTTGGTATTAGAAGCATTGAGATATCACATCTCATGCTATCGGAAGGATCTCAGGTTTGGTATTAGAAGCATTGAGATATCACATCTCATGCTATCAGAAGGGTCTCAGGATTGGAAAGGGAAGGAGTTGGATATCACATCTCATGCTAAAGGGAGGGTCTCAGGTTTGGAAGGGGAAGGATTTGGATATCACATCTCATGTTATCGGAAGGATCTCAGGTTTGGTATTAGAGGTATTGAGATATCACATCTCATGCTATAGGAAGGGTCTCAGGATTGGAATGGGAAGGAGTTGGATATCACATCTCATGCTAAAGGAAGGGTCTCAGGTTTGGTAGAAGCATTGAGATATCACATCTCATGCTATCGGAAATGTCTCAGGATTGGAATGGGAAGGAGCTGGATATCACATCTCATGCTAAAGGAAGGGTCTCAGGTTTGGAACGGGAAGGAGTTGGATATCACATATGCTATAGGAAGGGTCTCAGGTTTGCAACGGGAAGGAGTTGGATATCACATCTCATGTTATAGGAAGGGTCTCAGGTTTGGTATAAGCATTGAGATATCACATCTCTGCAATCGGAAGTGTCTCAGGATTGGAATGGGAAGGAGTTGATATCCCATCTCATGTTATAGGACGGGTCTCAGGTTTGTTATTAGAATCATTGAGATATCATATTGCATGCTGTAGGAAGGGTCTAAGGATTGGAATGGGAAGGACTTGGATATCACATCTCATGCTATAGGTAGGCTCTCAGGTTTGGAAAGGAAAGGAGTTGGAAATCACATTTCATGTTAGAGGAAGGATCTCAGGTTTGGTATTAGAGGCATTGAGATATCACATCTCATGCTATAGGAAGGGTCTCAGGATTGGAATTGGAAGGAGTTGGATATCACATCTCATGCTATAGGAAGGGTCTCAGGTTTGGTATAAGCATTGAGATATCACATCTCATGCTATAGGAAGGGTCTCAGGATTGGAATGGGAAGGAGTTGGATATCACATCTCATGTTATAGGAAGGATCTCAGGTTTGGTATTAGAAGCATTGAGACATCACATCTCATGCTATAGGAAGGGTCTCAAGGATTGGAATGGGAAGGAGTTTGATATCACATCTCATGCCATAGTATGGGTCTCAGGTTTGGTAGAAGCATTGGGATGTCACATCTCATGCTATCGGAAGGGTATCAGAATTGGATTTGGAAGGAGTTGGATATCCCATGTCATGCTAAAGGAAGGGTCTCAGGTTGAAATGGGAAGGGGTTGGATATCACATCTCATGTTATAGGTAGGGTCTCAGGATTGGTATTAGAGGCATTGAGATATCACATCTCATGCTATCAGAAGGGTCTCAGGATTGGAATGGGAAGGAGTTGGATATCACATCTCATGTCATAGGAAGGATCTCAGGTTTGGTATTAGAAGCATTGAGATATCAAATCTCATGCTATAGGAATGGTCTCAGGATTGGAATGGGAAGGAGTTGGATATTACATTCTTGCTATAGGAAGGGTCTCATGTTTGGAATGGGAAGGAGTTGGATATCACATATGCTATAGGAAGGGTCTCAGGTTTGCAACGGGAAGGAGTTGGATATCACATCTCATGTTATAGGAAGGGTCTCAGGTTTGGTATAAGCATTGAGATATCACATCTCTGCAATCGGAAGTGTCTCAGGATTGGAATGGGAAGGAGTTGATATCCCATCTCATGTTATAGGACGGGTCTCAGGTTTGTTATTAGAATCATTGAGATATCATATTGCATGCTGTAGGAAGGGTCTAAGGATTGGAATGGGAAGGACTTGGATATCACATCTCATGCTATAGGTAGGCTCTCAGGTTTGGAAAGGAAAGGAGTTGGATATCACATTTCATGTTAGAGGAAGGATCTCAGGTTTGGTATTAGAGGCATTGAGATATCACATCTCATGCTATAGGAAGGGTCTCAGGATTGGAATCGGAAGGAGTTGGATATCACATCTCATGCTATAGGAAGGGTCTCAGGTTTGGTATAAGCATTAAGATATCACATCTCATGCTATAGGAAGGGTCTCAGGATTGGAATGGGAAGGAGTTGTATATCACATCTCATGTTATAGGAAGGATCTCAGGTTTGGTATTAGAAGCATTGAGACATCACATCTCATGCTATAGGAAGGGTCTCAGGATTGGAATGGGAAGGAGTTTGATATCACATCTCATGCCATAGTATGGGTCTCAGGTTTGGTAGAAGCATTGGGATATCACATCTCATGCTATCGGAAGGGTATCAGAATTGGATTTGGAAGGAGTTGGATATCCCATCTCATGCTATAGGAAGGGTCTCAGGTTGAAATGGGAAGGAGTTGGATATCACATCTCATGTTATAGGAAGGGTCTCAGGATTGGTATTAGAGGCATTGGGATATCACATCTCATGCTATCAGAAGGGTCTCAGTATTGGAATGGGAAGGAGTTGGATATGACATCTCATGCTAAAGGGAGGGTCTCAGGTTTGGAAGGGGAAGGATTTGGATATCGCATCTCATGTTATAGGAAGGATATCAGGTTTGGTATTAGAAGCATTGAGATATCACATCTCATGCTATCGGAAGGATCTCAGGTTTGGTATTAGAAGCATTGAGATATCACATCTCATGCTATCAGAAGGGTCTCAGGATTGGAAAGGGAAGGAGTTGGATATCACATCTCATGCTAAAGGGAGGGTCTCAGGTTTGGAAGGGGAAGGATTTGGATATCACATCTCATGTTATCGGAAGGATCTCAGGTTTGGTATTAGAGGTATTGAGATATCACATCTCATGCTATAGGAAGGGTCTCAGGATTGGAATGGGAAGGAGTTGGATATCACATCTCATGCTAAAGGAAGGGTCTCAGGTTTGGTAGAAGCATTGAGATATCACATCTCATGCTATCGGAAATGTCTCAGGATTGGAATGGGAAGGAGCTGGATATCACATCTCATGCTAAAGGAAGGGTCTCAGGTTTGGAACGGGAAGGAGTTGGATATCACATCTCATGTTATAGGAAGGGTCTCCGGTTTGGTATAAGCATTGAGATATCACATCTCTGCTATCGGAAGTGTCTCAGGATTGGAATGGGAAGGAGTTGGATATCCCATCTCATGTTATAGGACTGGTCTCAGGTTTGTTATTAGAATCATTGAGATATCATATTGCATGCTGTAGGAAGGGTCTAAGTATTGGAATGGGAAGGACTTGGATATCACATCTCATGCTATAGATAGGCTCTCAGGTTTGGAAAGGGAAGGAGTTGGATATCACATTTCATGTTAGAGGAAGGATCTCAGGTTTGGTATTAGAGGCATTGAGATATCACATCTCATGCTATAGGAAGGGTCTCAGGATTGGAATGGGAAGGAGTTGGATATCACATCTCATGCTATAGGAAGGGTCTCAGGTTTGGTATAAGCATTGAGATATCACATCTCATGCTATAGAAAGGGTCTCTGGATTGGAATGGAATGAGTTGGATATCACATCTCATGTTATAGGAAGGATCTCAGGTTTGGTATTAGAAGCATTGAGGCATCACATCCATGCTATAGGAAAGGTCTCAGGATTGGAATTGGAAGGAGTTGGATATCACATCTCATGCCGTAGGAAGCGTCTCAGGTTTGGTATAAGCATTGAGATATCACATCTCTGCAATCGAAAGGGTCTCAGGATTGGAATGGGAAGGAGTTGGATATCCCATCTCATGTTATAGGAAGAGTCTCAGGTTTGGTATTAGAAGCATTGAGATATCACATCTCATGCTATAGGAAGTGTCTCAGGATTGGAATGGGAAGGACTTGGATATCACATCTCATGCTATAGGGAGGGTCTCAAGTTTGATATTAGAAGCATTGAGATATCACATCTCATGCTATAGGAAGGGTCTCAGGATTGGAATGGGAAGGAGTTGGATATCACATCTCATGCTATAGGAAGGGTCTCAGGTTTGGTATAAGCAGTGAGATATCACATCTCATGCTATAGGAAGTGTCTCAGGATTGGAATGGGAAGGAGTTGGATATCACATCTCATGTTATAGGAAGGATCTCAGGTTTGGTATAAGCAGTGAGATATCACATCTCATGCTATAGGAAGTGTCTCAGGATTGGAATGGGAAGGAGTTGGATATCACATCTCATGTTGTAGGAAGGATCTCAGGTTTGGCATAAGCATTCAGATATCACATCTCTGCTATCGGAAGGGTTTCAGGATTGGAATGGGAAGGAGTTGGATATTCCCATCTCATGTTATAGGAAGGGTCTCAGGTTTGGTATTAGAAGCATTGAGATATCACATCTCATGCTATAGGAAGGGTCTCAGGATTGGAATGGGAAGGACTTGGATATCACATCTCATGCTATAGGGAGGGTCTCAAGTTTGATATTAGAAGCATTGAGATATCACATCTCATGATATCGGAAGTGTCTCAGGATTGGAATGGGAAGGAGTTGGATATCCCATCTCATGTTATAGGACGGGTCTCAAGTTTGTTATTAGAATCATTGAGATATCATATTGCATGCTGTAGGAAGGGTCTAAGGATTGGAATGGGAAGGACTTGGATATCACATCTCATGCTATAGGTAGGCTCTCAGGTTTGGAAAGGAAAGGAGTTGGATATCACATCTCATGCTATAGGAAGGGTCTCAGGTTTGGTATAAGCATTGAGATATCACATCTCATGCTATAGGAAGGGTCTCAGGATTGGAATGGGAAGGAGTTGGATATCACATCTCATGTTATAGGAAGGATCTCAGGTTTGGTATTAGAAGCATTGAGACATCACATCTCATGCTATAGGAAGGGTCTCAGGATTGGAATGGGAAGGAGTTTGATATCACATCTCATGCCATAGTATGGGTCTCAGGTTTGGTAGAAGCATTGGGATGTCACATCTCATGCTATCGGAAGGGTATCAGAATTGGATTTGGAAGGAGTTGGATATCCCATGTCATGCTAAAGGAAGGGTCTCAGGTTGAAATGGGAAGGAGTTGGATATCACATCTCATGTTATAGGAAGGGTCTCAGGATTGGTATTAGAGGCATTGAGATATCACATCTCATGCTATAGGAATGGTCTCAGGATTGGAATGGGAAGGAGTTGGATATTACATTCTTGCTATAGGATGGGTCTCATGTTTGGAATGGGAAGGAGTTGGATATCACATATGCTATGGGAAGGGTCTCAGGTTTGGAACGGGAAGGAGTTGGATATCACATCTCATGTTATAGGAATGGTCTCAGGTTTGGTATAAGCATTGAGATATCACATCTCTGCTATCGGAAGTGTCTCAGGATTGGAATGGGAAGGAGTTGATATCCCATCTCATGTTATATGACGGGTCTCAGGTTTGTTATTAGAATCATTGAGATATCATATTGCATGCTGTAGGAAGGGTCTAAGGATTGGAATGGGAAGGACTTGGATATCACATCTCATGCTATAGGTAGGCTCTCAGGTTTGGAAAGGAAAGGAGTTGGATATCACATTTCATGTTAGAGGAAGGATCTCAGGTTTGGTATTAGAGGCATTGAGATATCACATCTCATGCTATAGGAAGGGTCTCAGGATTGGAATCGGAAGGAGTTGGATATCACATCTCATGCTATAGGAAGGGTCTCAGGTTTGGTATAAGCATTAAGATATCACATCTCATGCTATAGGAAGGGTCTCAGGATTGGAATGGGAAGGAGTTGGATATCACATCTCATGTTATAGGAAGGATCTCAGGTTTGGTATTAGAAGCATTGAGACATCACATCTCATGCTATAGGAAGGGTCTCAGGATTGGAATGGGAAGGAGTTTGATATCACATCTCATGCCATAGTATGGGTCTCAGGTTTGGTAGAAGCATTGGGATATCACATCTCATGCTATCGGAAGGGTATCAGAATTGGATTTGGAAGGAGATGGATATCCCATCTCATGCTATAGGAAGGGTCTCAGGATTGGTATTAGAGGCATTGGGATATCACATCTCATGCTATCAGAAGGGTCTCAGGATTGGAATGGGAAGGAGTTGGATATCACATCTCATGCTAAAGGGAGGGTCTCAGGTTTGGAAGGGGAAGGATTTGGATATCACATCTCATGTTATAGGAAGGATATCAGGTTTGGTATTAGAAGCATTGAGATATCACATCTCATGCTATCGGAAGGATCTCAGGTTTGGTATTAGAAGCATTGAGATATCACATCTCATGCTATCAGAAGGGTCTCAGGATTGGAAAGGGAAGGAGTTGGATATCACATCTCATGCTAAAGGGAGGGTCTCAGGTTTGGAAGGGGAAGGATTTGGATATCACATCTCATGTTATCGGAAGGATCTCAGGTTTGGTATTAGAGGTATTGAGATATCACATCTCATGCTATAGGAAGGGTCTCAGGATTGGAATGGGAAGGAGTTGGATATCACATCTCATGCTAAAGGAAGGGTCTCAGGTTTGGTAGAAGCATTGAGATATCACATCTCATGCTATCGGAAATGTCTCAGGATTGGAATGGGAAGGAGCTGGATATCACATCTCATGCTAAAGGAAGGGTCTCAGGTTTGGAACGGGAAGGAGTTGGATATCACATCTCATGTTATAGGAAGGGTCTCAGGTTTGGTATAAGCATTGAGATATCATATCTCTGCTATCGGAAGTGTCTCAGGATTGGAATGGGAAGGAGTTGGATATCCCATCTCATGTTATAGGACTGGTCTCAGGTTTGTTATTAGAATCATTGAGATATCATATTGCATGCTGTAGGAAGGGTCTAAGTATTGGAATGGGAAGGACTTGGATATCACATCTCATGCTATAGATAGGCTCTCAGGTTTGGAAAGGGAAGGAGTTGGATATCACATTTCATGTTAGAGGAAGGGTCTCAGGTTTGGTATAAGCATTGAGATATCACATCTCATGCTATAGGAAGGGTCTCTGGATTGGAATGGAATGAGTTGGATATCACATCTCATGTTATAGGAAGGATCTCAGGTTTGGTATTAGAAGCATTGAGACATCACATCCATGCTATAGGAAAGGTCTCAGGATTGGAATTGGAAGGAGTTGGATATCACATCTCATGCCGTAGGAAGCGTCTCAGGTTTGGTATAAGCATTGCGATATCACATCTCTGCAATCGAAAGGGTCTCAGGATTGGAATGGGAAGGAGTTGGATATCCCATCTCATGTTATAGGAAGAGTCTCAGGTTTGATATTAGAAGCATTGAGATATCACATCTCATGCTATAGGAAGTGTCTCAGGATTGGAATGGGAAGGACTTGGATATCACATCTCATGCTATAGGGAGGGTCTCAAGTTTGATATTAGAAGCATTGAGATATCACATCTCATGCTATAGGAAGGGTCTCAGGATTGGAATGGGAAGGAGTTGGATATCACATCTCATGCTATAGTAAGGGTCTCAGGTTTGGTATAAGCAGTGAGATATCACATCTCATGCTATAGGAAGTGTCTCAGGATTGGAATGGGAAGGAGTTGGATATCACATCTCATGTTATAGGAAGGATCTCAGGTTTGGTATAAGCAGTGAGAAATCACATCTCATGCTATAGGAAGTGTCTCAGGATTGGAATGGGAAGGAGTTGGATATCACATCTCATGTTGTAGGAAGGATCTCAGGTTTGGCATAAGCATTCAGATATCACATCTCTGCTATCGGAAGGGTCTCAGGATTGGAATGGGAAGGAGTTGGATATTCCCATCTCATGTTATAGGAAGGGTCTCAGGTTTGGTATTAGAAGCATTGAGATATCACATCTCATGCTATAGGAAGGGTCTCAGGATTGGAATGGGAAGGACTTGGATATCACATCTCATGCTATAGGGAGGGTCTCAAGTTTGATATTAGAAGCATTGAGATATCACATCTCATGATATCGGAAGGGTCTCAGGATTGGAATGGGAAGGAGTTGGATATCACATCTCAAGCTATAGCATGGGTCTCAGGTTTGGTAGAAGCATTGGGATATCAAATCTCATGCTATCGGAAGGGTATCAGAATTGGATATGGAAGGAGTTGGATATCCCATCTCATGCTATAAGAAGGGTCTCAGGTTGGAATGGGAAGGAGTTGGATATCACATCTCATTGTTAAGACGGATTTCTGAACTCTGTCCTGGTGGCGCAGAAGTTCAGAAGGCCAACCTAATTACTTGGAACAGGGTAACCTCTGGACGAGCCAGACCAATCAAGGTAGCGATCGCGGCGGTCAAGACTAGGTCTCAAGAGGGGTGAGGGTGACTGAAAGCCCGCAATGAGCACACAAAGCAAGATCACTTACAAACTACTCCAAACAGTTGTTATATTAAAAATATATACACATTTATTTCAAGGCCTTTAAAACAATGACCGTAGCGAGAAAATCACAATATAACTATATTAAACCAACACATACCATATCAACACAATATATATACAAATACGACAGTCTCAAGCGTTATATGCACGAAATGGGTAGTCCACCTAAAAGGGAAGGAAGACAGGCAGTGCGAAATAATGCTTAGACCCAGTTCGCCTTCAGAGGCACCTAACTAGATGGAAGTCTGAGCCCTGCGAAGAGTGGAGCCTTGTGCTCAAAAGTACCTGCACGCGCTGGTGCCAACGGGCAAAAGGAGAAGCTCTTCGAGGGAAATCAGGCAGTTCAGTTTAGTGCACAAAAGAAGAAGAACAAGTTCCGCGACTCAAGCGCAACCTCCACAGTGGGCAGAAGCAGAGCGCGAGTACGGAAAAGGGTTGCTGTTTTACACAGCGGGGAAAAGCAATGGGCTCCTGCAGGAGGGCGACCAGATCCTAGCTATGCTACTCACCGGTCCCCGATGCAAGCAGACCCATGCTTCTCCGCGTCAGTTTCTGCAGCTGGCAGGTTCAGAAGAGCAGGGAACGCCTCGTCGTCGTGTTGAGTAAAAAGACGTCCCAATCGAAGAAACCTGCACAGTTTGTTACCACAGCAGGGCAACGGAGCGGCCGTGTGTATCTGAGCCAAATGTACACTACTCACTTCCGACTTGGGAACGCCAAGTGTACGAAGCGTGTGAGAGTGACAAGGACTTGAAATACTACACAACCTGGCGGCGGTTACAGAGCAAGACTCCCGTGTAAGCTGGTCAGTCAGCTGGATGGCCCAGAGACACTTCCGAAGGCTTACTGGCAGGAGATGGTGAAGATGCCGAGAATAGCTGTTCCCGCTATTCCAAAGGGTCGAAGTACCAGTACAGGCCTTCTGGTTCGATCAAAGGTGAAAAGGGTTTCACAAGACGACATCAGTGCAGAGGAGAAGTCCTTCAGCGGGTCACCAGCGATTCCTCGGTTCAGCCTCTTGGTTGCAGGATACTTGGCTCCTGTATTCCTTCGTTCGTGTGAACTCAGGAGATCGACATGGTAGTGGTGTTTCCAGCCCCCTCTTATCCACGGTTCCCTTCGCGCCAAAACGGAGGGGACCCAATGGGAGATCCGCTCATCAACACTCACACCATTCGTGGACCAATCACGGACCACGGTGGTCCCAGGCATTCACACCACCCTAGAATCTCTGGCACCCAGGATGTGTATTGGGACCAGACATCCCAGCCCACATCCTGGAGGCACACACAAGACATGTAGAAGCCCGCGAAAGCATCCGTGTTTCGCGGGAAAGTACATGCCCAAATAAGGAAGGCCCCGGGTCGGCTCGACCTGGGGAAGGTGAAGGGAGCAAGACGGTCAGCGGACAGGACAAAGGAGCCTCGTGGTCTGGCCATTTTGGGAGCCAGGCCACCATTTTGGGTTAAGCACGGAAAACACGCTTAGAACGCCAAAAGGAGCTCAAAACACAAGAAACGATCGCTGCCACCATTCCCGTCCCTGAATCACTTGCACCGATCAGATACAATCCTAAACAAGTATCTAGGGCCTGTAGAAGGCTAGAGACCCAAGAGAGCTGTAACTTAGCTTACAGTGCCCTCTTGTGTCATGTTGCACGAAAGCCGCAACATTATAAAAGAAACTACGGGAAACAGCGTTCCCCGGTACTGACTGTCTTAAGGGCATGTCAGTTTCCCCGTAAGAAAGGAGCGAAAGCCCAGAGGAGTGCGGCAGAAGGCTGCACTTCTCTGGCAAAGTCAAGAACAAGGCGAAAAACAACAGCAAAAAGTTTAGGGTTTGCCACATGGAAGGAAAATTACCTACAATTACGAAATCTTTCCTAACACTCGCCCCTCCCAGACTATGGACAGGGGGAACTAATCCACCCCTGGATGAGTCTCTTGTTCAGGTCGGTTAAACATTCTGGACAACCCATCAGCATTGCTATGCTCAATAGTGAAGTCGAAGCCTTGTAGACTTATGGACCACCTAAGCAACTTTGGATTCTCCCCCTTCATGTTCATTAGCCACTTTAAAGGCTTATGGTCAGTTTGCACAGTAAAGTGGGTCCCATAGAGGTAGGGCCTCAGCTTCCTTAGGGCCCACACAACAGAGAAACATTCTTTCTCTACCGTGGACCATCTGAGCTCTCTGTCCTTAAGCTGGCGGCTAATAAAACCAATAGGGTGTTCCTTACCCTTCTCATCTACTTGTGATAGTACAGCTCCTATCCCAGTGTCAGAGGCGTCCGTCTGCACGATAAAAGGTCTTTGATAATCAGGGGCCCTGAGGACAGGGGCCTGGCACAAGGAGTCTTTTAAGCCATTGAAGGCCTTCTCACACTCGTCGGTACAAGTTACCTTCTTGGGTTTCTTCGGAGTTGTGAGGGCAGTCAGAGGGGCAGCTATGGTGCCATAGTCTGCCACAAAATTGCGGTAATACCCTGTGAGTCCTAAGAAGGCTCTCACTTGGGTTTGTGTAGTGGGGGTAGGCCAGTCTCGTACTGTTTGTACTTTACTGGGAAGAGGCTGTATCCTCCCTCCACCTACTTCATGTCCAAGGTAAACCACGGAGCCTTGTCCAATCTGGCATTTACTAGCCTTTATGGTCAGGTGTGCTTTCTGAAGAGCCTGGAGCACAATCCCGAGGTGTTTCACATGGTCTTCCCAGGTGGCACTGAAAACTGCTATATCGTCCAGATATGCAAGACAGAATTCGTCCAACCCATTCAACACATGATTCACAAGCCTCTGGAAAGTGGCAGGTGCATTCTTCAACCCGAACGGTATTACCCGGAATTGGTAAAGGCCGTCTGGAGTAGAAAATGCTGTCTTCTCCTTGGCATGTTCTGCTAAATCTATTTGCCAATAGCCAGCAGTGAGGTCAAACGTGCTGAGGTACTTGGAGGCACCCAAAGTATCCACCAGCTCATCTGTTCGAGGCAAGGGGTGTGCATCTGTCTTGGTGACAGCATTCAGAGCCCTGTAGTCCACGCAGAACCTCAATTCAGAAGTGCCTGCCTTTGGAACCAAAACCACAGGGCTGGACCAAGGACTACTAGAGGTTTCAATCACCCCAAGGTCTAACATTTTGTTGACCTCGGTCTTAATATAAGACCGTACTTTATCTGACATCCTGTATCCCCTACTTTTGGTAGGTACACTGTCTCCTGTGTCAATGTTATGTGTGCACCAAGGTGTCAACCCAGGCGACTGTGAGAACAGGGGGGAAAACTGCCTAAGCAAACTTTTCACCTCAGCCTGCTGATCAGAAGTCAGGTGAGGGGCCACTCGGACACCCTCAAAGGAGCTATCTGAAGGACCGCTTTGGAACAGGTCGGGGAGAGGTTCAGACTCCTCTTCCTCAACATCTGAAGCCAGTAGCAGTGCTGCGATTTCGACTCTTGGGACGAAAGCCTTCAGCCTATTCACGTGGAACACTTTTGGAGCCTGTCCAGGCCTTCCAAGGTCCACTAAATAGTTAACCTCACCCAGGGGCTCCACCACTGTGTAAGGGCCTGAACATTTGTCCTGTAAATCTCGAGGCCTTATGGGATTCATGATCAGGACTTGCTGACCAGGTGTAAAGTTGATGAGGGAAGCTTTCTGGTCGTACCAATGTTTCACCAGCGCTTGTCCTGCCTTCAATTTATCACTAGCCAAGCCCATCAGAAGTACCATCCGTTTTCTGAGCCCTAGCACATAATCAACTACGTTGGTAGTAACAGGGGGAGTGGGCATCTCCCATCCCTCTTTGACGATGGCTAAGGGTCCCCGTACGGGATGACCGAACAGAAGTTCGAAGGGGCTGAAGCCAACACCCTCCTGTGGTACCTCTCGGTAGGCAAACAGTAAGCATGATAAAAGAAGATCCCATTTTCTTCTCTGAGGTTCCTCCAGAGCCCCAATCATGCTCTTTAACGTTCTGTTGAAACGTTCCATCAGACCATTGGTCTGGGGGTGGTATGCAGAAGAGAACTTGTAGGTGACCCCACATTCTTTCCACATAGCCTGCATATACTTCGACATAAAGTTGGTGCCACGATCCGACACAACTTCTTTAGGGAAGCCAACCCTAGTAAATATGCCAAGTAAAGCTTTTGCAACTGACTTGGCAGTTAGAGTTTTCAATGGGATGGCCTCAGGATATCTGGTTGCATGGTCGACCAGCACCAGGATAAACATATTGCCCGAGGATGTTTGCGGGTCAAGGGGACCAACGATGTCGATCCCTACCCTTTCAAATGGTACCCCCACAACTGGGAGCGGTACCAACGGAGCTTGGATTGTCGTGCCAACCTTACCAGACAACTGGCAGGAGGCACAACTCCTGCAGTGACTTTCTACTTGCACCCCCATCTTGGGCCAGTAGAAGTGCATGGATAACCTTTGCTTGGTCCTCTTCATACCAAGGTGACCAGCAAGGGGAACTTCATGCACCAACTGCAGGAGGAAGGGCCTAACAGCAAGGGGAACCACCAACCTCCTATGGTCTCCTTCTGTAGACTCTGTGGGCTCACTATACAGGAGTCCACCTTCCCAATAAATCCTATGCGTCCCAGGAGGTTCACCCTCAAGCTGGGAGCAGGCATGTCTCCTTAGGCCTTCCAGAGATGGGCACTCACGTTGGCCTTTACTGAATTCGTCCCTATCAGGACCTCCTTCAACTAACAAGTCTTTTAGTTCAGGATGATCGTTGGGGTCAAATACTTCAGGCATCGCCACCTCCTCGTCAGGCCCGGGCGATTGACCAATTTTCTCCACCGCAGTGGTAGGCGAGCTCGGGGGAATATCCTCTTTCCCTCGTCTTGACTTGTCGACTCCTTTCGCCTTGGGTTTCCCCTTCGGCTGGGGCGGCATATTGGTCTTGGCCAATGCTGCCCGTGCTTGAGACCGTGTGTAGGGTCTTTCGGGAGTGTCTCCTACGAGCCCTAAAGCTCTGAGATCATTACCTAACAAGACCTTTCCCCGGACGTTTCTCTGAATGCTCACTGGAATCCTGACTGCTGTACCATTTAAAGTAAGATTTACAGGTATTACTGGGAACATACGGAGTGGGCCGTCAGCCAACTTAGTGGGCATCAGAGTAGCTCTGGCAACTTCCTCTGAGTCTACCAAGGTAGAATCCACTACAGTGCGACTGCACCCACTATCCCTAAGAGCTGGAGTATCTACCCCATTGATCAGCACACTGTCTTTAAAGTAGTGCTTGGTATTATCCGGAATCCTAGCATAAGCCTCTGCGACTTTAGGATCCCAGGAACCCAGGGAAACTAAAACTACCTCAGCCTCTATCCCGCTGGGAAATGAGTCTGAGGAGAAGGATGCTCCTGTAATCTCTTCTTCCTCGTAGGAGGAGAAGGCCAGATTAGCGGAGTGGACCCCCAAAGGTCTAACCTTACACCGCGGATCCCCCTTCACGTGGTCAGTTGCTCCACAAGCAAAACAAGATCCATTGGGTCTGTTTACAAAGGGAGGCTTATTGTGACCAGAGTTCTGTTTCGGAGGCTGACCTCCACTACCCTGCGAGTTCTCTTGTGTCTTACCCTTATGTTTCTTTTTGTGGCCCTTATGAGAAGAAGATTTAGCAGATTCTCCACCCTCCATATCTTTGGACTTTTTCCCTTCCTCCTGCTTACCAGGATGAGTTTTGTCCTTATGGGACACTCGATGTGACACCCATAAGTCTGCTGGAATGGCCAGCTTCTTAGGATCTATCTCCTTCGAATCGGCCAAATGCTGCTTAAGCTCCGGCGAAGAAGATGCAAAAATGTGTTCCAGCATGACAAGATTTATCATGCCTTCGAAGGTAGAAACCTTATAACCTTCGACCCAGCCAGTTAAGTTTTTCAAGGATTCAGTGACATAAGATACCCAAGTACCACCTTCCTTTTTCTTATACTCTCTGAAAGGTTTCAAATATTGGGCCGGAGTCTTCCCAAACTTTAAAATGAGAGTTTGCTTTAACATTGCGAAATCAGCTTGCTCAGCCTTCGACATTTCCATAATGGCACTACAGCCAGAATGGGGCAGTCTGCTGAGTAACCAGGCAATCTTATCAGCATTGTCAACTTGTTGAACTTCGCATGCATACTCAAACGCATTCAGCCAGTCCATAATGTCATTCCTTTCTTCATACACACTGAGCAGATCTTTCGGAAACCGTGGATGAGAAGAGGCCCCAGACCCATGTCTAGGACCCTTGGACCCATTTGCAAACTGAAGCTTGGCCAGTTCCAACTGGTGATCCCTGTCTTTTTGTTTTTCTGCCTGTTCGATTTTTAGTTTGGCTATGCTGAATTCAAGCTCCTGCTGCCTAAACCGCAGCTCTTGCATCTTGAATTCAAGCATAGCCTCCCCATCAGCACTGGCAGAGGAAACATTAGACATCTCGTCCTCCCTGTCCTCGTAGTCGCGATGGATCAGTGCAGCGGCAGAACCGTCGGTTCTACCAGTGAGAGCAGCCCCACCACCTTCCGCACTATCCTCAGAAGTTATAGCGTCAAGCTGCGCTTCTTGCCACGCCACGATTCTTTGGATCATTTCCAATTTCGTGCCTTGAGAGGAAACACCTCTCTCCGCACACATCTTTTTCAATGTTTCTGATTTGGAAGCATTTAAAGTTAACAAGGTATTTGTTTCCATACTGTTAGATAGGACTATGGCCTTTTTAAAGTTATACTACAACAATTCACTACGTGTCCTGGTTGGAATAACCTGAAATGCCTTAGTTCGTGCGCAACACTGGATACCTTCAGTCGTATCCCACCGCTGTACACCAATTTGTTAAGACAGATTTCTGAACTCTGTCCTGGTGGCGCAGAAGTTCAGAAGGCCAACCTAATTACTTGGAACAGGGTAACCTCTGGACGAGCCAGACCAATCAAGGTAGCGATCTCGGCGGTCAAGACTAGGTCTCAAGAGGGGTGAGGGTGACTGAAAACCCGCAATGAGCACACAAAGCAAGATCACTTACAAACTACTCCAAACAGTTGTTATATTAAAAATATATACACATTTATTTCAAGGCCTTTAAAACAATGACCGTAGCGAGAAAATCACAATATAACTATATTAAACCAACACATACCATATCAACACAATATATGTACAAATACGACAGTCTCAAGCGTTATATGCACGAAATGGGTAGTCCACCTAAAAGGGAAGGAAGACAGGCAGTGCGAAATAATGCTTAGACCCAGTTCGCCTTCAGAGGCACCTAACTAGATGGAAGTCCGAGCCCTGCGAAGAGTGGAGCCTTGTGCTCAAAAGTACCTGCACGCGCTGGTGCCAACGGGCAAAAGGAGAAGCTCTTCGAGGGAAATCAGGCAGTTCAGTTTAGTGCACAAAAGAAGAAGAACAAGTTCCGCGACTCAAGCGCAGCCTCCACAGTGGGCAGAAGCAGAGCGCGAGTATGGAAAAGGGTTGCTGTTTTACACAGCGGGGAAAAGCAATGGGCTCCTGCAGGAGGGCGACCAGATCCAAGCTATGCTACTCACCGGTCCCCGATGCAAGCAGACCCAGGCTTCTCCACATCAGTTTCAGCAGCTGGCAGGTTCAGAAGAGCAGGGAACGCCTCGTCGTCGTGTTGAGTAAAAAGACGTCCCAATCGAAGAAACCTGCACAGTTTGTTACCACAGCAGGGCAACGGAGCGGCCATGTGTATCTGAGCCAAATGTACACTACTCACTTCCGACTTGGGAACGCCAAGTGTACGAAGCGTGTGAGAGTGACAAGGACTCGAAATACTACACAACCTGGCGGCGGTTACAGAGCAAGACTCCCGTGTAAGCTGGTCAGTCAGCTGGATGGCCCAGAGACACTTCCGAAGGCTTACTGGCAGGAGATGGTGAAGATGCCGAGAATAGCTGTTCCCGCTATTCCAAAGGGTCGAAGTACCAGTACAGGCCTTCTGGTTCGATCAAAGGTGAAAAGGGTTTCACAAGACGACAGCAGTGCAGAGGAGAAGTCCTTCAGCGGGTCACCAGCGATTCCTCGGTTCAGCCTCTTGGTTGCATGATACTTGCCTCCTGTATTCCTTCGTTCGTGAGAACTCAGGAGATCGACATGGTAGTGGTGTTTCCAGCCCCCTCTTATCCACGGTTCCCTTCGTGCCAAAACAGAGGGGACCCAATGGGAGATCTGCTCATCAACACTCACACCATTCGTGGACCAATCACGGACCACGGTGGTCCCAGACATTCACACCACCCTAGACTCTCTGGCACCCAGGATGTGTATTGGGACCAGACATCCCAGCCCACATCCTGGAGGCACACACAAGACATGTAGAAGCTCGCGAAAGCATCCGTGTTTCGCGGGAAAGTACATGCCCAAATAAGGAAGGCCCCGGGTCGGCTCGACCTGGGGAAGGTGAAGGGAGCAAGACGGTCAGCGGACAGGACAAAGGAGCATCGTGGACTGGCCATTTTGGGAGCCAGGCCACCATTTTGGGTTAAGCGTGGAAAACGCGCTTAGAACGCCAAAAGGAGCTCAAAACACAAGAAACGATCGCTGCCACCATTCCCGTCCCTGAATCACTTGCACCGATCAGATACAATCCTAAACGTGTATCTAGGGCCTGTAGAAGGCTAGAGACCCAAGAGAGCTGTAACTTAGCTTACAGTGCCTTCTTGTGTCATGTTGCACGAAAGCCGCAACATGATAAAATAAACTACGGGAAACAGCGTTCCCCGGTACTGAATGTCTTAAGGGCATGTCAGTTTCCCCGTAAGAAAGGAGCGAAAGCCCAGAGGAGTGCGGCAGAAGGCTGCACTTCTCTGGCAAAGTCAAGAACAAGGTAAAAAACAACAGCAAAAAGTTTAGGGGTTGCCACATGGAAGGAAAATTACCTACAATTACAGAATCTTTCCTAACACTCATGTTATAGGAAGGGTCTCAGGATTGGTATTAGAGGCATTGAGATATCACATCTCATGCTATCAGAAGGGTCTCAGGATTGGAATGGGAAGGAGTTGGATATCACATCTCATGCTAAAGGGAGGGTCTCAGGTTTGGAAGGGGAAGGATTTGGATATCACATCTCATGCTAAAGGGAGGGTCTCAGGTTTGGAAGGGGAAGGAGTTTGATATCACATCTCATGTTATAGGAAGGATCTCAGGTTTGGTATTAGAAGCATTGAGATATCACATCTCATGCTATAGGAAAGGTCTCAGGATTGGAATGGGAAGGAGTTGGATATCACATCTCATGCTATAGGAAGGGTCTCAGGTTTGGTATAAGCATTGAGATATCCCATCTCATGCTATAGGAAGGGTCTCAGGATTGGAATCGGAAGGAGTTGTATATGACATCTCATGCCATAGGAAGGGTCTCAGGTTTGGTATAAGCATTGAGATATCACATCTCTGCTATCGGAAGGGTCTCAGGATTGGAATGGGAAGGAGTTGGATATCCCATCTCGTTATAAGAAGGGTCTCAGGTTTGGTATTAGAAGCATTGAGATATCACATCTCATGCTATAGGAAGGGTCTAAGGTTTGGAAGGGGAAGGATTTGTAAATCACATCTCATGTTATAGGACCGGTCTCAGGTTTGGTATTAGAAGCATTGAGATATCAAGTCTCATGGTATAGGATGGGTCTTAGAATTGGAATGGGAAGGAGTTGGATATCACATCTCAAGCTATAGGAAGGGTCTCAGGATTGGAATGGGAAGGACTTGGATATCACATCTCATGTTATAGGAAGGGTCTCAGGTTTGGTATTAGAAGCATTGAGATATCAAGTCTCATGGTATAGGACGGGTCTCAGAATTGGAATGGGAAGGAGTTGGATATCACATCTCAAGCTATAGGAAGGGTCTCAGGATTGGAATGGGAAGGAGTTGGATATCACATCTCATGCTAAAGGGAGGGTCTCAGGTTTTGAAGGGGAAGGATTTGGATATCACATCTCATGCTAAAGGGAGGGTCTCAGGTTTGGAAGGGGAAGGAGTTTGATATCACATCTCATGTTATATGAAGGATCTCAGGTTTGGTATTAGAAGCATTGAGATATCACATCTCATGCTATAGGAAGGGTCTCAGGATTGGAATGGGAAGGAGTTGGATATCACATCTCATGCTATAGGAAGGGTCTCAGGTTTGGTATAAGCATTGAGATATCCCATCTCATGCTATAGGAAGGGTCTCAGGATTGGAATCGGAAGGAGTTGTATATGACATCTCATGCCATAGGAAGGGTCTCAGGTTTGGTATAAGCATTGAGATATCACATCTCTGCTATCGGAAGGGTCTCAGGATTGGAATGGGAAGGAGTTGGATATCCCATCTCGTTATAAGAAGGGTCTCAGGTTTGCTATTAGAAGCATTGAGATATCACATCTCATGCTATAGGAAGGGTCTAAGGTTTGGAAGGGGAAGGATTTGTATATCACATCTCATGTTAACGGACCGGTCTCAGGTTTGGTATTAGAAGCATTGAGATATCAAGTCTCATGGTATAGGATGGGTCTCAGAATTGGAATGGGAAGGAGTTGGATATCACATCTCAAGCTATAGGAAGGGTCTCAGGATTGGAATGGGAAGGACTTGGATATCACATCTCATGTTATAGGAAGGGTCTCAGGTTTGGTATTAGAAGCATTGAGATATCAAGTCTCATGGTATAGGACGGGTCTCAGAATTGGAATGGGAAGGAGTTGGATATCACATCTCAAGCTATAGGAAGGGACTCAGGATTGGAATGGGAAGGAGTTGGATATCACATCTCAAGCGCTAGGAAGAGTCTCAGGATTGGAATGGGAAGGAGTTTGATATCACATCTCATGCCATGGTATGGGTCTCAGTTTTTGTAGAAGCATTGGGATATCACATCTCATGCTATCGGAAGGGTATCAGGATTGGATTTGGAAGGAGTTGGATATCCCATCTCATGCTATAGGAAGGGTCTAAGGTTGGAATGGGAAGGATTTGGATATCACATCTCATGTTATAGGAAGGGTCTCAGGATTGGAATGGGAAGGACTTGGATGTCATATCTCATTCTATAGGAAGGCTCTCAGGGTTGGAAGGGGAAGGGGTTGGATATCACATTTCATGTTAGAGGTAGGATCTCAGGTTTGGCTTTAGAGGCATTGAGATATCACATCTCATGCTATCAGAAGGGTCTCAGGATTGGAATGGGAAGGAGTTGGATATCACATTTCATGCTAAAGGGAGGGTCTACGGTTCGGAAGGAGAAGGATTTGGATATCACATCTCATGTTATAGGAAGGATCTCAGGTTTGGTATTAGAAGCATTGAGCTATCACATCTCATGCTATCGGAAGGGTCTCAGGTTTGGTATAAGCATTGAGATATCACATCTCTGCTATCGGAAGGGTCTCAGGATTGGATTGGGAAGGAGTTGGATATCACAATTCATGTTATAGGAAGGGTCTCAGGTTTGGTATTAGAAGCATTCAGATATCACATCTCATGCTATAGGAAGGGTCTCAGGATTGGAATGGGAAGGACTTGGATATCACATCTCATGTTATAGGAAGGGTCTCAGGTTTGGTATTAGAAGCATTGAGATATCACATCTCATTCTATAGGAAGGGTCTCAGGAATGGAATGGGAAGGAGTTGGATATCACATCTCATGATAAAGGAAGGGTCTAAGGTTTGGAAGGGGAAGGATTTGGATATCACATCTCATGTTATTGGACCGGTCTCAGGTTTGGTATTAGAAGCATTGAGATATCAAGTCTCATGGTATAGGACGGGAGTTTGATATCACATCTCATGCCATGGTATGGGTCTCAGGTTTTGTAGAAGCATTGGGATATCACATCTCATGCTATCGGAAGGGTATCAGGATTGGATTTGGAAGGAGTTGGATATCCCATCTCATGCTATAGGAAGGGTCTCAGGTTGGAATAGGAAGGAGTTGGATATCACATCTCATGTTATAGGAAGGGTCTCAGGATTGGAATGGGAAGGACTTGGAAATCACATCTCATGCTGTAGGAAGGCTCTCAGGTTTGGAAAGGGAAGGAGTGGGCTATCACATTTCATGTTAGAGGTAGGATCTCAGGTTTGGTATTAGAGGCATTGAGATATCACATCTCATGGTATCAGAAGTGCATCAGGATTGGAATGGGAAGGAGTTGGATATCACATCTCCTGCTAAAGGGAGGGTCTCAGGTTTGGAAGGGGAAGGATTTGGATATCACATCTCATGTTATAGGAAGGATCTCAGGTTTGGTATTAGAAGCATTGAGATATCACAACTCATGCTATCGGAAGGATCTCAGGTTTGGTATTAGAAGCATTGAGATATCACATCTCATGCTATAGGAAGGGTCTCAGGATTGGAATGGGAAGGAGTTGGATATCACATCTCATGCTAAAGGAAGGGTCTCAGGTTTGATAGAAGCATTGAGATATCACATCTCATTCTATAGGAAGGAAGTCGGGATTGGAATGGGAAGGAGTTGGATATCACATCTCATGCCATAGGAAGGGTCATCAGGTTTGGTATAAGCATTGAGATATCACATCTCTGCTATCGTAAGGGTCTCAGGATAGGAATGGGAAGGACTTAGATATCACATCTCATACTATAGGGAGGGTCTCAGTTTTGATATTAGAAGCATTGAGATATCACATCTCATGCTATCAGAAGGGTCTCAGGATTGGAATGGGATGGAGTTGGATATCACATCTCAAGCTATCTCAGGATTGGAATGGGAAGGAGTTTGATATCACATCTCATGTCATAGTATGGGTCTCAGGTTTGGTAGAAGCATTGGGATATCACATCTCATGCTATCGGAAGGGTATCAGTATTGGATTTGGAAGGAGTTGGATATCACATCTCAAGCTATCTCAGGATTGGAATGGGAAGGAGTTTGATATCACATCTCAAGCTATAGGAAGGGTCTCAGGTTTGGAAAGGGAAGGATCTGGATTTCACATCTTATGTTGTAGGATGGTTCTCATGTTTGGTTTTAGAAGCATTGAGATATCACATCTCATGCTATAGGAAGGATCTCAGGTTGGAATGGGAAGGAGTTGGATATCACATCTCATGTTATAGGAAGGGTCTCAAGATTGGAATGGGAAGGATTTGGATATCACATCTCATGCTAAAGGAAGGGTCTCAGGTTTGGAAGGGGAAGGATTTGGATATCATATCTCATGTTATAGGACGGGTCCCAGGTTTGGTATTAGAAGCATTGAGATATCACATCTCATGGTATAGGAAGGGTCTCAGGATTGGAATGGGAAGGAGTTGGATATCCCTTCTCATGCTATAGGAAGGGTCTCAGGTTGGAATGGGAAGGAGTTGGATATCACATCTCGTTATAGGAAGGGTCTCAGGATTTGAATGGGAAGGATTTGGATATCACATCTCTTGCTATAGGAAGGTCTCAGGTATTTTATTAGAAACATTGAGATATCACATCTCATGCTATAGGAAGGGTTTCAGGATTGGAATGGGAAGGATTTGGATATCACATCTCATGCTAAAGGAAGGGTCTCAGGTTTGGAAGGGGAAGGATTTGGATATCATATCTCATGTTATAGGACTGGTCCCAGGTTTGGTATTAGAAGCATTGAGATATCACATCTCATGCTATAGGAATAGTCTCAGGATTGGAATGGGAAGGAGTTGGATATCTCGTCTATAGGAAGGGTCTCAGGATTGGAATGGGAAGGAGTTGGATATCACATCTCATGCTAAAGGAAGGGTCTTAGGTGTGATAGAAGCATTGAGATATAACATCTCATGTTATAGGAAGGAACTCAGGATTGAAATGGGAACGAGTTGGATATCACATCTCATGCCATAGGAAGGGTCATCAGGTTTGGTATAGGCATTGAGATATCACATCTCTGCTATCGGAAGGGTCTCATGATAGGAATGGGAAGGACTTAGATATCACATCTCATACTATAGGGAGGGTCTCAGTTTTGATATTAGAAGCATTGAGATATCACATCTCATGGTATAGGAAGGGTCTCAGGATTGGAATGGGAAGGAGTTGGATATCACATCTCAAGCTATCTCAGGATTGGAATGGGAAGGAGTTTGATATCACATCTCAAGCTATAGGAAGGGTCTCAGGTTTGGAAAGGGAAGGATCTGGATTTCACATCTCATGTTATAGGATGGTTCTCATGTTTGGTTTTCGAAGCATTGAGATATCACATCTCATGCTATCGGAAGGGTCTCAGGTTTAGAAAGGGAAGGAGTTGGATATCACATCTCATGCTAAAGGAAAGGTCTCAGGTTTGGAAGGGGAAGGATTTGGATCTCACATCTCATGTTTTACGACGGGTCTCAGGTTTGGTATTAGAATCATTGAGATATCACATCTCATGGTATAGGAAGGGTCTCAGGATTGGAATGGGAAGGAGTTGTATATCACATTGAATGGGAAGGAGTTTGATATCACATCTGAAACTATAGGAAGGGTCTCAGGTTTGGAAAGGGAATGATTTGGATTTCACATCTCATGTTATAGGATGGTTCTCATGTTTGGTTTTAGAAGCATTGAGATATCACATCTCATGCTATAGGAAGAGTCTCATGATTGGAATGGGAAGGAGTTGGATATCACGTCTCATGTTATAGGAAGGGTCTCAGGATTGGAATGGGAAGGAGTTGGATATCACATCTCATGCTAAAGGAAGGGTCTCAGGTTTGATAGAAGCAAAGGTTTGGAATGGGAAGGAGTTTGATATCACATTTCATGTTATAGGAAGGATCTCTGGTTTGGTATTAGAAGCATTGAGATATCACATCTCATGCTATAGGAAGGGTCTCAGGATTGGAATGGGAAGGAGTTGGATATCACATCTCATGCTATAGGAAGGGTCTCTGGATTGGAATGGGAAGCAGTTGGATATCACATCTCATGCTAAAGGAAGGGTATCAGGTTTGATAGAAGCATTGAGATATCACATCTCATGCTATAGGAAGGAACTCAGGATTGGAATGGGAAGGAGTTGGATATCACATCTCATGCCATAGGAAGGGTCATCAGGTTTGGTATAAGCATCGAGATATCACATCTCTGCTCTCGGAACGGTCTCAGGATAGGAATGGGAAGGACTTAGATATCACATCTCATACTATAGGGAGGGTCTCAGTTTTGATATTAGAAGCATTGTGATATCACATCTCATGCTATCAGAAGGGTCTCAGGATTGGAATGGGATGGAGTTGGATATCACATCTCAAGCTATCTCAGGATTGGAATGGGAAGGAGTTTGATATCACATCTCATGCCATAGTATGGGTCTCAGGTTTGGTAGAAGCATTGGGATATCACATCTCATGCTATCGGAAGGGTATCAGTATTGGATTTGGAAGGAGTTGGATATCACATCTCAAGCTATCTCAGGATTGGAATGGGAAGGAGTTTGATATCACATCTCAAGCTATAGGAATGGTCTCAGGTTTGGAAAGGGAAGGATCTGGATTTCACATCTTATGTTATAGGATGGTTCTCATGTTTGGTTTTAGAAGCATTGAGATATCACATCTCATGCTATCGGAAGGGTCTCAGGTTTGGAAAGGAAAGGATTTGGATTTCACATGTTATAGGATGGTTCTCAGGTTTGGTTTTAGAAGCATTAAGATATAAAATGTCATGCTATAGGAAGGGTCTCAGGTTTGGAATGGGAAGGAGTTGGATATCACATCTCATGCTAAAGGAAAGGTCTCGGGTTTGGAAGGGGAAGGATTTGGATCTCACAGCTCATGTTTTAGGACGGGTCTCAGGTTTGGTATTAGAAGCATTGAGATATCACATCTCTGCTATCGGAAGGGTCTCAGGATTGGATTGGGAAGGAGTTGGATATCCCTTCTCATGCTATAGGAAGGATCTCAGGTTGGAATGGGAAGGAGTTGGATATCACATCTCATGTTATAGGAAGGGTCTCAAGATTGGAATGGGAAGGATTTGGATATCACATCTCATGCTAAAGGAAGGGTCTCAGGTTTGGAAGGGGAAGGATTTGGATATCATATCTCATGTTATAGGACGGGTCCCAGGTTTGGTATTAGAAGCATTGAGATATCACATCTCATGGTATAGGAAGGGTCTCAGGATTGGAATGGGAAGGAGTTGGATATCCCTTCTCATGCTATAGGAAGGGTCTCAGGTTGGAATGGGAAGGAGTTGGATATCACATCTCGTTATAGGAAGGGTCTCAGGATTTGAATGGGAAGGATTTGGATATCACATCTCTTGCTATAGGAAGGTCTCAGGTATTTTATTAGAAACATTGAGATATCACATCTCATGCTATAGGAAGGGTTTCAGGATTGGAATGGGAAGGATTTGGATATCACATCTCATGCTAAAGGAAGGGTCTCAGGTTTGGAAGGGGAAGGATTTGGATATCATATCTCATGTTATAGGACTGGTCCCAGGTTTGGTATTAGAAGCATTGAGATATCACATCTCATGCTATAGGAATAGTCTCAGGATTGGAATGGGAAGGAGTTGGATATCTCGTCTATAGGAAGGGTCTCAGGATTGGAATGGGAAGGAGTTGGATATCACATCTCATGCTAAAGGAAGGGTCTTAGGTTTGATAGAAGCATTGAGATATAACATCTCATGTTATAGGAAGGAACTCAGGATTGAAATGGGAAGGAGTTGGATATCACATCTCATGCCATAGGAAGGGTCATCAGGTTTGGTATAAGCATTGAGATATCACATCTCTGCTATCGGAAGGGTCTCAGGATAGGAATGGGAAGGACTTAGATATCACATCTCATACTATAGGGAGGGTCTCAGTTTTGATATTAGAAGCATTGAGATATCATATCTCATGCTATCGGAAGGGTCTCGGATTGGAATGGGATGGAGTTGGATATCACATCTCAAGCTATCTCAGGATTGGAATGGGAAGGAGTTTGATATCACATCTCAAGCTATAGGAATGGTCTCAGGTTTGGAAGGGGAAGGATTAGGATCTCACATCTCATGTTTTAGGACGGGTCTCAGGTTTGGTATTAGAAGCATTGAGATATCACATCTCATGGTATAGGAAGGGTCTCAGGATTGGAATGGGAAGGAGTTGGATATCACATCTCAAGCTATCTCAGGATTGGAATGGGAAGGAGTTTGATATCACACCTCAAGCTATAGGAAGGGTCTCAGGTTTGGAAAGGGAAGGATCTGGATTTCACATCTCATGTTATAGGATGGTTCTCATGTTTGGTTTTCGAAGCATTGAGATATCACATCTCATGCTATCGGAAGGGTCTCAGGTTTAGAAAGGGAAGGAGTTGGATATCACATCTCATGCTAAAGGAAAGGTCTCAGGTTTGGAAGGGGAAGGATTTGGATCTCACATCTCATGTTTTACGACGGGTCTCAGGTTTGGTATTAGAATCATTGAGATATCACATCTCATGGTATAGGAAGGGTCTCAGGATTGGAATGGGAAGGAGTTGTATATCACATTGAATGGGAAGGAGTTTGATATCACATCTGAAACTATAGGAAGGGTCTCAGGTTTGGAAAGGGAATGATTTGGATTTCACATCTCATGTTATAGGATGGTTCTCATGTTTGGTTTTAGAAGCATTGAGATATCACATCTCATGCTATAGGAAGAGTCTCAGGATTGGAATGGGAAGGAGTTGGATATCACGTCTCATGTTATAGGAAGGGTCTCAGGATTGGAATGGGAAGGAGTTGGATATCACATCTCATGCTAAAGGAAGGGTCTCAGGTTTGATAGAAGCAAAGGTTTGGAATGGGAAGGAGTTTGATATCACATCTCATGTTATAGGAAGGATCTCAGGTTTGGTATTAGAAGCATTGAGATATCACATCTCATGCTATATGAAGGGTCTCAGGATTGGAATGGGAAGAAGTTGGATATCACATCTCATGCTATAGGAAAGGTCTCAGGTTTGGTATTAGAAGCATTGAGATATCACATCTCATGCTATAGGAAGGGTCTAAGGTTTGGAAGGGGAAGGATTTGGATATCACATCTCATGCTATCGGAAGGGTATCAGGATTGGATTTGGAAGGAGTTGGATATCCCATCTCATGCTATAGGAAGGGTCTAAGGTTGGAATGGGAAGGAGTTGGATATCACATCTCATGTTATAGGAAGGGTCTCAGGATTGGAATGGGAAGGACTTGGATATAACATCTCATTCTATAGGAAGGCTCTCAGGGTTGGAAGGGGAAGGAGTTGGATATCACATTTCATGTTAGAGGTAGGATCTCAGGTTTGGTATTAGAGGCATTGAGATATCACATCTCATGCTATCAGATGGGTCTCAGGATTGGAAGGGGAAGGATTTGGATATCACATCCTACCTCTAACATGAAATGTGATATCCAACTCCTTCCCTTTCCAAACCTGAGAGCCTTCCTACAGCATGAGATGTGATATCCAAGTCCTTCCCATTCCAATCCTGAGATCCATCCTATAACATGAGATGTGATATCCAACTCCTTCAGTCACCCTCACCCCTCTTGAGACCTAGTCTTGACCGCCGCGATCGCTACCTTGATTGATCTGGCTCGTCCAGAGGTTACCCTGTTCCAAGATGTGATATCAAACTCCTTCCCATTCCAATCCTGAGACCCTTCCTATAGCTTGAGATGTGATATCCAACTCCTTCCCATTCCAATTCTGAGACCCTTCCTATACCATGAAACTTGATATCTCAATGCTTCTAATACCAAACCTGAGACCCGTCCTATAACATGAGATGTGATATCCAAATCCTTCCCCTTCCAAACCTTAGACCCTTCCTTTACCATGAGATGTGATATCCAACTCCTTCCCATTCCAATCCTGAGACCCTTCCGATATCATGAGATGTGATATCTCAATGCTTCTAATATCAACCTTGAGACCCTCCCTATAGCATGAGATGTTATATCCAAGTCCTTCCCATTCCAATCGAGAGACACTTCCTATAGCATGAGATGTGATATCTCAATGCTTCTAATATCAAACTTGAGTCCCTTCCTATAGCATAAGATGTGATATCTCAATGCTTCTAATACCAAACCTGAGACCCTTCCTATAACATGAGATGGGAATATCCAACTCCTTCCCATTCCAATCCTGACACCCTTCCGATAGTGGAGATGTGATATCTCAATGCTTATACCAAACCTGAAATCCTTCCTATAACATGATTTGTGATATCCAACTCCTTCCCATTCCAATCCTGAGACACTTCCTATAGCATGAGATGTGATATCTCACTGCTTATACCAAACCTGAGACCCTTCCTATAGCATGAGATGTGATATCCAACTCCTTCCCATTCCAATCCTGAGACCCTTCCTATAGCATGAGATGTGATATCTCAATGCTTCTAATATCAAACTTGAGACCCTCCCTATAGCATGAGATGTGATATCCAAGTCCTTCCCATTCCAATCCTGAGACACTTCCTATAGCATGAGATGTGATATCTCAATGCTTCTAATACCAAACCTGAGACTCTTCCTATAACATGAGATGGGATATCCAACTCCTTCCCATTCCAATCCTGAGACCCTTCCAATAGCAGAGGTGTGATATCTCAATGCTTATACCAAACCTGAGACCCTTCCTATGGCATGAGATGTGATATCTCAATGTTTATACCAAACCTGAGACCCTTCCTATAGCATGAGATGTGATATCCAACTCCTTCCCATTCCAATCCTGAGACCCTTCCTATAGCATGAGATGTGATATCTCAATGTTTATACCAAACCTGGGACCCTTCCTATAGCATGAGATGTGATATCCAACTCATTCCCATTCCAATCCTGAGACCCTTCCTATAGCATGAGATGTGATGTCTCAATGCTTCTAATACCAAACCTGAGATCCTTCCTATAACATGAGATGTGATATCCAACTCCTTCCCATTCCAATCCTGAGACCCTTCCTATAGCATGAGATGTGATATCTCAATGCTTATACCAAACCTGAGACCCTTCCTATAGCATGAGATGTGATATCCAACTCCTTCCCATTCCAATCCTGAGACCCTTCCTATAGCAGGAGTTGTGATATTTCAATGCCTCTAATACCAAACCTGAGATCCTTCCTCTAACATGAAATGTGATATCCAACTCCTTCCCTTTCCAAACCTGAGAGCCTACCTATAGCATGAGATGTGATATCCAAGTGCTTCCCATTCCAATCCTTATACCCTTCTACAGCATGCAATATGATATCTCAATGATTCTAATAACAAACCTGAGACCCTTCCTATAACATGAGATGGGATATCCAACTCCTTCCCATTCCAATCCTGAGACACTTCCGATAGCAGAGATGTGATATCTCAATGCTTATAACAAACCTGAGACCCTTCCTATAGCATATGTGATATCCAACTCCTTCCCATTCCAAACATGAGACCCTTCCTATAGCATGCGATGTGATATCTCAATGCTTCTAATACCAAACCTGAGACCAGTCTCATAACATGAGATGGGATATCCAACTCCTTCCCGTTCCAAACCTGAGACCCTTCCTATAGCATGAGATGTGATATCCAACTCCTTCCCATCCCAATCCTGAGACACTTCCGATTGCAGAGATGTGATATCTCAATGCTTATAACAAACCTGAGACCCTTCCTATAGCATATGTGATATCCAACTCCTTCCCATTCCAAACATGAGACCCTTCCTATAGCATGCGATGTGATATCTCAATGCTTCTAATACCAAACCTGAGACCAGTCTCATAACATGAGATGTGATATCCAACTCCTTCCCGTTCCAAACCTGAGACCCTTCCGATAGCATGAGATGTGATATCTCAATGCTTCTAATACCAAACCTGAGATCCTTCCTATAACATGAGATGTGATATCCAACTCCTTCCCATTCCAATCCTGAGACCCTTCATATAGCATGAGATGTGATATCTCAATGCCTCTAATACCAAACATGAGATCGTACCTCTAACATGAAATGTAATATCCAACTCCTTCCCTGTCCAAACCTGAGACCCTGCCTATAGCATGAGATGTGATATCCAAGTCCTTACCATTCCAATCCTGAGACCCTTCCTATAGCATGTGATGTGATATCTCAATGCTTATACCAAACCTGGGACCCTTCCTATGGCATGAGATGTCATATACAACTCCCTTCCATTCTAATCCTGAGACCCGTCCTATAGCATGAGATGTGATAGCTCAATGCTTATACCAAACCTGAGACCCTTCCTATAGCATGAGATGTGATATCCAACTTCTTCCCATTACAATCCTGAGACCCTTCCTATAACATGAGATTTGATGTCTCAATGCCTCTAATAGCAAACCTGAGATCTTTCCTATAACATGAGATGTGATATCCAACTCCTTCCCATTCCAAACCTGAGACCCCTCCTATAGCATGAGATGTGATATCCAACTTCTTCCCATTCCAATCCTGAGACCCTTCCTATAGCATGTGATGTGATATCTCAATGCTTATACCAAACCTGAGACCCTTCCTATGGCATGAGATGTCATATACAACTCCTTCCCATTCCAATCATGAGACCCTTCCTATAGCATGAGATGTGATATCTCAATGCTTATACCAAACCTGAGACCCTTCCTATAGCATGAGATGTGATATCCAACTTCTTCCCATTCCAATCCTGAGACCCTTCCTATAACATGAGATGTGATGTCTCAATGCTTCTAATACCAAACCTGAGATCTTTCCTATAACATGAGATGTGATATCCAACTCCTTCCCATTCCAATCCTGAGACCCTTCCTATAGCATGAGATGTGATAACTCAATGCTTATACCAAAACTGAGACCCTTCCTATAGCTTGAGATGTGATATCCAACTCCTCCCCATTCCAATCCTGAGACCCTTCCTATAGCATGAGATGTGATATCTCAATGCCTCTAGTACCAAACCTAAGATCCTTCCTCTAACATGAAATATGATATCCAACTCCTTCCCCTTCCAAACCTGAGAGCCTTCCTATAGCATGAGATATGATATCCAAGTCCTTCCCATTCCAATCCTGAGACCCTTCCTATAACATGAGATGTGATATCCAACTCCTTCCCATTCCAACCTGAGACACTTCCGATAGCAGATATGTGATATCTCAATGCTTATACCAAACCTGAGATCCTTCCTATAGCATATGTGATATCCAACTCCTTCCCATTCCAAACATGAGACCCTTCCTATAGCAAGAATGTAATATCCAACTCCTTCCCATTCCAATCCTGAGACCATTCCTATAGCATGAGATGTGATATCTCAATGCTTCTAATACCAAACCTGAGATCCTTCCTATGACATGAGATGTGATATCCAATTCCTTCCCATTCCAAACCTGAGACCCTTCCTACAGCATGCGATGTGATATCTCACTGCTTCTAATACCAAACCTGAGACCAGTCTTATAACATGAGATGGGATATCCAACTCCTTCCCGTTCCAAACCTGAGACCCTTCCTATAGCATGAGATGTGATATCCAACTCCTTCCCATCCCAATCCTGAGACACTTCCGATTACAGAGATGTGATATCTCAATGCTTATACCAAACCTGAGACTCTTCCTATAACATGAGATGTGATATACAACTCCTTCCCGTTCCAAACCTGAGACCCTTCCTATAGCATGAGATGTGATATCCAACTCCTTCCCATTCCAATCCTGAGACCCTTCCGATAGCATGAGATGTGATATCTCAATGCTTCTAATACCAAACCTGAGATCCTTCCTATAACATGTGATGTGATATCCAAATCCTTCCCCTTCCAAACCTGAGACCCTCCCTTTAGCATGAGATGTGATATCCAACTCCTTCCCATTCCAATCCTGAGACCCTTATGATAGCATGAGATGTGATATCTCAATGCCTCTAATACCAAACCTGAGATACTTCCGATAGCATGAGATGTGATATCTCAATGCTTCTAATACCAAACCTGAGACCCTTCCTAAAACATGAGATGTGATATCCAAATCCTCCCCCTTCCAAACCTGAGACCCTGCCTATAGCATGAGATGTGATATCCAAGTCCTTCCCATTCCAATCCTGAAACCCTTCCTATAGCATGTGATGTGATATCTCAATGCTTATACCAAACCTGAGACCCTTCCTATGGTATGAGATGTCATATACAACTCCTTCCCATTCCAAACCTGAGACCCTTCCTATAGCATGAGATGTGATATCTCAATGCTTATACCAAAGCTGAGACCCTTCCTATAGCATGAGATGTGATATCCAACTTCTTCCCATTCCAATCATGAGACCCTTCCTATAACATGAGATGTGATGTCTCACTGCTTCTAATACCAAACCTGAGATCTTTCCTATAACATGAGATGTGATATCCAACTCCTCCCCATTCCAATCCTGAGACCCTTCCTATAGCATGAGATGTGATATCTCAATGCTTATACCAAACCTGAGAACCTTCCTATAGCTCGAGATGTGATATCCAACTCCTTCCCATTCCAATCCTGAGACCCTTCCTATAGCATGAGATGTGATATCTCAATGCCTCTAATACCAAACCTGAGATCCTTCCTCTAACATGAAATGTGATATCCAACCCCTTCCCCTTCCAAACCTGAGAGCCTTCCTATAGCATGAGATATGATATCCACGTCCTTCCCATTCCAATCCTGAGACCCTTCCTATAACATGAGATGTGATATCCAACTCCTTCCCATTCCAACCTGAGACCCTTCCTATAGCATGAAATGGGATATCCAACTCTTTCCAAATCCAATCCTGATACCCTTCCGATAGCATGAGATGTGATATCCTAATGCTTCTACCAAACCTGAGACCCATACTATGGCATGAGATGTGATATCAAACTCCTTCCCATTCCAATCCTGAGACCCTTCCTATAGCTTGAGATGTGATATCCAACTCCTTCCCATTCCAATTCTGAGACCCTTCCTATACCATGAGACTTGATATCTCAATGCTTCTAATACCAAACCTGAGACACGTCCTATAACATGAGATGAGATATCCAAATCCTTCCCCTTCCAAACCTTAGACCCGTCCTTCATCATGAGATGTGATATCCAACTCCTTCCCATTCCAATCCTGAGACCCTTCCGATATCATGAGATTTGTTATCTCAATGCTTCTAATATCAAACTTGAGACCCTCCCTAGAGCATGAGATGTGACATCCAAGTCCTTCCCATTCCATTCCTGTGACCCTTCCTATAGCATGAGGTGTGATATCTCAATGCTTATACCAAATCTGAGACCCTTCCTATAGCATGAGATGTGATATCCAACTCCTTCCCATTCCAATCCTGAGACCCTTCCTATAGCATGAGGTGTGATATCCCAATGCTTATACCAAACCTGAGACCCTTCCTATGGCATGAGATGTGATATCCAACTCCTTGCCATTCAAATCCTGAGACCCTCCCTATAACAAGAGATGTCATATCCAACTCCTTCCCATTCCAAACCTGAGACCCTTCCTTTAGCATGAGATGTGATATCCAATTCCTTCACATTCCAATCCTGAGACCCTTCCTATAGCAAGAATGTAATATCCAACTCCTACCCATTCCAATCCTGAGACCATTCCTATAGCATGAGATGTGATATATCAATGCTTCTAATACCAAACCTGAGATCCTTCCTATGACATGAGATGTGATATCCAAATCCTTCCCATTCCAATCCTGAGACCCTTGCTATAGCAAGAGATGTGATATCCAAATCCTTCCCATTCCAACCTGAGACCCTTCCTATAGCATGAGATGTGATATCCAACTCCTTCCCATTCCAATCCTGAGACCCTTCCGATAGCATGAGATGTGATATCTCAATGCTTCTAATACCAAACCTGAGATCCTTCCTATAACATGTGATGTGATATCCAAATCCTTCCCCTTCCAAATCTGAGACCCTCCCTTTAGCATGAGATGTGATATCCAACTCCTTCCCATTCCAATCCTGAGACCCTTATGATAGCATGAGATGTGATATCTCAATGCCTCTAATACCAAACCTGAGATACTTCCGATAGCATGAGATGTGATATCTCAATGCTTCTAATACCAAACCTGAGATCCTTCCTAAAACATGAGATGTGATATCCAAATCCTCCCCCTTCCAAACCTGAGACCCTGCCTATAGCATGAGATGTGATATCCAAGTCCTTCCCATTCCAATCCTGAGACCCTTCCTATGGTATGAGATGTCATATACAACTCCTTCCCATTCCAAACCTGAGACCCTTCCTATAGCATGAGATGTGATATCTCAATGCTTATACCAAAGCTGAGACCCTTCCTATAGCATGAGATGTGATATCCAACTTCTTCCCATTCCAATCATGAGACCCTTCCTATAACATGAGATGTGATGTCTCACTGCTTCTAATACCAAACCTGAGATCTTTCCTATAACATGAGATGTGATATCCAACTCCTCCCCATTCCAATCCTGAGACCCTTCCGATATCATGAGATTTGTTATCTCAATGCTTCTAATATCAAACTTGAGACCCTCCCTAGAGCATGAGATGTGACATCCAAGTCCTTCCCATTCCAAACCTTAGACCCGTCCTTCATCATGAGATGTGATATCCAACTCCTTCCCATTCCAATCCTGAGACCCTTCCGATATCATGAGATTTGTTATCTCAATGCTTCTAATATCAAACTTGAGACCCTCCCTAGAGCATGAGATGTGACATCCAAGTCCTTCCCATTCCATTCCTGAGACCCTTCCTATAGCATGAGATGTGATATCTCAATGCTTCTAATACCAAACCTGAGACCCTTCCTATAACATGAGATGGGATATCCAACTCCTTCCCATTCCAATCCTGAGACCCTTCCGATAGCAGAGATGTGATATCTCAATGCTTATACCAATCCTGAGACCCTTCCTATAGCATGAGGTGTGATATCTCAATGCTTATACCAAATCTGAGACCCTTCCTATAGCATGAGATGTGATATCCAACTCCTTCCCATTCCAATCCTGAGACCCTTCCTATGGCATGAGGTGTGATATCCAAATGCTTATACCAAACCTGAGACCCTTCCTATGGCATGAGATGTGATATCCAACTCCTTGCCATTCAAATCCTGAGACCCTCCCTATAACAAGAGATGTCATATCCAACTCCTTCCCATTCCAAACCTGAGACCCTTCCTTTAGCATGAGATGTGATATCCAATTCCTTCACATTCCAATCCTGAGACCCTTCCTATAGCAAGAATGTAATATCCAACTCCTACCCATTCCAATCCTGAGACCATTCCTATAGCATGAGATGTGATATATCAATGCTTCTAATACCAAACCTGAGATCCTTCCTATGACATGAGATGTGATATCCAAATCCTTCCCATTCCAATCCTGAGACCCTTCCTATAGCAAGAGATGTGATATCCAAATCCTTCCCATTCCAACCTGAGACCCTTCCTATAGCATGAGAAGGGATATCCAACTCCTTCCCAATCCAATCCTGAGACCCTTCCGATAGCAGAGATGTGATATCTCAATGCTTCTAATACCAAACCTGGAACCCGTCCTATAACATGAGATATGATATCCAAATCCTTCCCATCCAAAACCTGAGACTCTTCCTATAGCATGAGATGTGATATCTCAATGCTTCTACCAAACCTGAAACCCTTCCTATAGCATGAGATGTGATATCCAACTCCTTCCCATTCCAATCCTGAGACACTTCCTATAGCATGAGATGTGATATCTCAATGCTTCTAATAGCAAACCTGAGACCCGTCCTATAACATGAGATGTGATATCCAAATCCTTCCCCTTCCAAACCTGAGACCCTTCCTTTAGCATGAGATGTGATATCCAGCTCCTCCCATTCCAATCCTGAGACCCTTCCTATACCATGGGATGTGATATCTCAATGCTTCTAATACCAAACCTGGGACCCGTCCTATAACATGAGATATGATATCCAAATCCTTCCCATTCCAATCCTGAGACCCTTCCTATAGCATGAGGTGTGATATCCCAATGCTTATACCAAACCTGAGACCCTTCCTATGGCATGAGATGTGATATCCAACTCCTTGCCATTCAAATCCTGAGACCCTCCCTATAACAAGAGATGTCATATCCAACTCCTTCCCATTTGAAACCTGAGACCCTTCCTTTAGCATGAGATGTGATATCCAATTCCTTCACATTCCAATCCTGAGACCCTTCCTATAGCAAGAATGTAATATCCAACTCCTACCCATTCCAATCCTGAGACCATTCCTATAGCATGAGATGTGATATATCAATGCTTCTAATACCAAACCTGAGATCCTTCCTATGACATGAGATGTGATATCCAAATCCTTCCCATTCCAATCCTGAGACCCTTCCTATAGCAAGAGATGTGATATCCAAATCCTTCCCATTCCAACCTGAGACCCTTCCTATAGCATGAGATGTGATATCCAACTCCTTCCCATTCCAATCCTGAGACCCTTCCGATAGCATGAGATGTGATATCTCAATGCTTCTAATACCAAACCTGAGATCCTTCCTATAACATGTGATGTGATATCCAAATCCTTCCCCTTCCAAACCTGAGACCCTCCCTTTAGCATGAGATGTGATATCCAACTCCTTCCCATTCCAATCCTGAGACCCTTATGATAGCATGAGATGTGATATCTCAATGCCTCTAATACCAAACCTGAGATACTTCCGATAGCATGAGATGTGATATCTCAATGCTTCTAATACCAAGCCTGAGATCCTTCCTAAAACATGAGATGTGATATCCAAATCCTCCCCCTTCCAAACCTGAGACCCTGCCTATAGCATGAGATGTGATATCCAAGTCCTTCCCATTCCAATCCTGAGACCCTTCCTATAGCATGTGATGTGATATCTCAATGCTTATACCAAACCTGAGACCCTTCCTATGGTATGAGATGTCATATACAACTCCTTCCCATTCCAAACCTGAGACCCTTCCTATAGCATGAGATGTGATATCTCAATGCTTATACCAAAGCTGAGACCCTTCCTATAGCATGAGATGTGATATCCAACTTCTTCCCATTCCAATCATGAGACCCTTCCTATAACATGAGATGTGATGTCTCACTGCTTCTAATACCAAACCTGAGATTTTTCCTATAACATGAGATGTGATATCCAACTCCTCCCCATTCCAATCCTGAGACCCTTCCGATATCATGAGATTTGTTATCTCAATGCTTCTAATATCAAACTTGAGACCCTCCCTAGAGCATGAGATGTGACATCCAAGTCCTTCCCATTCCAAACCTTAGACCCGTCCTTCATCATGAGATGTGATATCCAACTCCTTCCCATTCCAATCCTGAGACCCTTCCGATATCATGAGATTTGTTATCTCAATGCTTCTAATATCAAACTTGAGACCCTCCCTAGAGCATGAGATGTGACATCCAAGTCCTTCCCATTCCATTCCTGAGACCCTTCCTATAGCATGAGATGTGATATCTCAATGCTTCTAATACCAAACCTGAGACCCTTCCTATAACATGAGATGGGATATCCAACTCCTTCCCATTCCAATCCTGAGACCCTTCCGATAGCAGAGATGTGATATCTCAATGCTTATACCAATCCTGAGACCCTTCCTATAGCATGAGATGTGATATCTCAATGCTTATACCAAAGCTGAGACCCTTCCTATAGCATGAGATGTGATATCCAACTTCTTCCCATTCCAATCATGAGACCCTTCCTATAACATGAGATGTGATGTCTCACTGCTTCTAATACCAAACCTGAGATTTTTCCTATAACATGAGATGTGATATCCAACTCCTCCCCATTCCAATCCTGAGACCCTTCCGATATCATGAGATTTGTTATCTCAATGCTTCTAATATCAAACTTGAGACCCTCCCTAGAGCATGAGATGTGACATCCAAGTCCTTCCCATTCCAAACCTTAGACCCGTCCTTCATCATGAGATGTGATATCCAACTCCTTCCCATTCCAATCCTGAGACCCTTCCGATATCATGAGATTTGTTATCTCAATGCTTCTAATATCAAACTTGAGACCCTCCCTAGAGCATGAGATGTGACATCCAAGTCCTTCCCATTCCATTCCTGAGACCCTTCCTATAGCATGAGATGTGATATCTCAATGCTTCTAATACCAAACCTGAGACCCTTCCTATAACATGAGATGGGATATCCAACTCCTTCCCATTCCAATCCTGAGACCCTTCCGATAGCAGAGATGTGATATCTCAATGCTTATACCAATCCTGAGACCCTTCCTATAGCATGAGGTGTGATATCTCAATGCTTATACCAAATCTGAGACCCTTCCTATAGCATGAGATGTGATATCCAACTCCTTCCCATTCCAATCCTGAGACCCTTCCTATAGCATGAGGTGTGATATCCCAATGCTTATACCAAACCTGAGACCCTTCCTATGGCATGAGATGTGATATCCAACTCCTTGCCATTCAAATCCTGAGACCCTCCCTATAACAAGAGATGTCATATCCAACTCCTTCCCATTCCAAACCTGAGACCCTTCCTTTAGCATGAGATGTGATATCCAATTCCTTCACATTCCAATCCTGAGACCCTTCCTATAGCAAGAATGTAATATCCAACTCCTACCCATTCCAATCCTGAGACCATTCCTATAGCATGAGATGTGATATATCAATGCTTCTAATACCAAACCTGAGATCCTTCCTATGACATGAGATGTGATATCCAAATCCTTCCCTTTCCAATCCTGAGACCCTTCTTATAGCAAGAGATGTGATATCCAAATCCTTCCCATTCCAACCTGAGACCCTTCCTATAGCATGAGAAGGGATATCCAACTCCTCCCCAATCCAATCCTGAGACCCTTCCGATAGCAGAGATGTGATATCTCAATGCTTCCAATACCAAACCTGGGACCCGTCCTATAACATGATATATGATATCCAAATCCTTCCCATCCAAAACCTGAGACTCTTCCTATAGCATGAGATGTGATATCTCAATGCTTCTACCAAACCTGAAACCCTTCCTATAGCATGAGATGTGATATCCAACTCCTTCCCATTCCAATCCTGAGACACTTCCTATAGCATGAGATGTGATATCTCAATGCTTCTAATAGCAAACCTGAGACCCGTCCTATAACATGAGATGTGATATCCAAATCCTTCCCCTTCCAAACCTGAGACCCTTCCTTTAGCATGAGATGTGATATCCAGCTCCTCCCATTCCAATCCTGAGACCCTTCCTATACCATGGGATGTGATATCTCAATGCTTCTAATACCAAACCTGGGACCCGTCCTATAACATGAGATATGGTATCCAAATCCTTCCCCTTCCAAACCTGAGACCCTTCCTTTAGCATGAGATGTGATATCCAAATCCTTCCCATTACAATCCTGAAACCCTTCCTATAGCATGAGATGTGATATCTCAATGTTTCTAATAAAGAACCTGAGACTCTTCCTATAGCAAGAGATGTGATATCCACATCCTTCCCATTCCAATCCTGAGACCCTTCCTGTAACATGAGATGTGATATCCAACTCCTTCCCATTCCAACCTGACACCCTTCCTATAGCATGAGAAGTGATATCCAACTCCTTCCCAATCCAATCCTGAGACACTTCCGATAGCAGAGATTTGATATCTCAATGCTTATACCAAACCTGAGACCCTTCCTATGGCATGAGATGTGATATCCAACTCCTTGCCATTCAAATCCTGAGACCCTTCCTATAACATGAGATGTGATATCCAACTCCTTCCCGTTCCAAACCTGAGACACTTCCTATAGCATATGTGATATCCAACTCCTTCCCATTCCAAACATGAGACCCTTCCTATAGCAAGAATGTAATATCCAACTCCTACCCATTCCAATCCTGAGACCATTCCTATAGCATGAGATGTGATATATCAATGCTTCTACCAAACCTGAGACCCTTCCTTTAGAATGAGATGTGATATCCAAGTCCTTCACATTCCAATCCTGAGACCCTTCCTATAGCATGAGATGTGATATCTCAATGCTTCTAATACCAAACCTGAGATCCTTCCTATAACATGAGATGTGATATCCAATTCCTTCCCATTCCAAACCTGAGACCCTTCCTATTGGATGAGATGTGATATCTCAATGCTTCTAATACCAAACCTGAGACCCTTCCTATAACATGAGATGGGATATCCAACTCCTTCCCATTCCAATCCTGAGACCCTTCCGATAGCATAGATGTGATATCTCAATGCTTATACCAATCCTGAGACCCTTCCTATAGCATGAGGTGTGATATCTCAATGCTTATACCAAATCTGAGACCCTTCCTATAGCATGAGATGTGATATCAAACTCCTTCCCATTCCAATCCTGAGACCCTTCCTATAGCATGAGGTGTGATATCTCAATGCTTATACCAAATCCGAGACCCTTCCTATAGCATGAGATGTGATATCAAACTCCTTCCCATTCCAATCCTGAGACCCTTCCTATAACATGAGATGTGATATCCAACTCCTTCCCGTTCCAAACCTGAGACACTTCCTATAGCATATGTGATATCCAACTCCTTCCCATTCCAAACATGAGACCCTTCCTATAGCAAGAATGTAATATCCAACTCCTACCCATTCCAATCCTGAGACCATTCCTATAGCATGAGATGTGATATATCAAGGCTTCTAATACCAAACCTGAGATCCTTCCTATGACATGAGATGTGATATCCAAATCCTTCCCATTCCAATCCTGAGACCCTTCCTATAGCAAGAGATGTGATATCCAAATCCTTCCCATTCCAACCTGAGACCCTTCCTATAGCATGAGAAGGGATATCCAACTCCTTCCCAATCCAATCCTGAGACCCTTCCGATAGCAGAGATGTGATATCTCAATGCTTATACCAAACCCGAGACCCTTCCTATGGCATGTGATGTGATATCCAACTCCTTGCCATTCAAATCCTGAGACCCTTCCTATAGCATGAGATGTGATATCTTAATGCTTCTACCAAACCTGAGACCCTTCCTTTAGCATGAGATGTGATATCCAAATCCTTCACATTCCAATCCTGAGACCCTTCCAATAGCATGAGATGTGATATCTCAATGCTTCTAATACAAACCTGAGATCCTTCCTATAACATGAGATGTGATATCCAATTTCTTCCCATTCCAAACCTGAGACCCTTCCTATTGGATAAGGTGTGATATCCAACTCCTTCCCATTCCAACCCTGAGACCCTTCCTATACCATGAGATGTGATATCTCAATGCTTCTAATACCAAACCTGGGACCCGTCCTATAACATGAGATATGATATCCAAATCCTTCCCCTTACAAACCTGAGACCCTTCCTTTAGCATGAGATGTGATATCCAAATCCTTCCCATTCCAATCCTGAAACCCTTCCTATAGCATGAGATGTGATATCTCAATGTTTCTAATAAAAAAACCTGAGACTCTTCCTATAGCAAGAGATGTGATATCCACATCCCTCCCATTCCAATCCTGAGACCCTTCCTGTAACATGAGATGTGATATCCAACTCCTTCCTATTCCAACCTGACACCCTTCCTATAGCATGAGAAGGGATATCCAACTCCTTCCCAATCCAATCCTGAGACCCTTCTGATAGCAGAGATGTGATATCTCAATGCTTATACCAAACCTGAGACCCTTCCTATAGCATGAGATGTGATATCTTAATGCTTCTACCAAACCTGAGACCCTTCCTTTAGCATGAGATGTGATAGCCAAATCCTTCACATTCCAATCCTGAGACCCTTCCTATAGCATGAGATGTGATATCTCAATGCTTCTAAAACCAAACCTGAGATCCTTCCTATAACATGAGATGTGATATCCAATTCCTTCCCATTCCAAACCTGAGACCCTTCCTATTGGATGAGGTGTGATATCCAACTCCTTCCCATTCCAACCCTGAGACCCTTCCTATACCATGAGATGTGATATCTCAATGCTTCTAATACCAAACCTGGGACCCGTCCTATAACATGAGATATGATATCCAAATCCTTCCCCTTCCAAACCTGAGACCCTTCCTATAGCAAGAGATGTGATATCCAAATCCTACCCATTCCAATCCTGAAACCCTTCCTATAACATGAGATGTGATATCCAACTCCTTCCCATTCCAACCTGAGCCCCTTCCTATAGCATGAGAAGGGATATCCAACTCCTTCCCAATCCAATCCTGAGACCCTTCCGATAGCAGAGATGTGATATCTCAATGCTTATACCAAACCTGAGACCCTTCCTATGGCATGAGATGTGATATCCAACTCCTTGCCATTCAAATCCTGAGACCCTCCCTATAACAAGAGATGTCATATCCAACTCCTTCCCATTCCAAACCTGAGGCCCTTCCTTTAGCATGAGATGTGATATCCAATTCCTTCACATTCCAATCCTGAGACCCTTCCTATAGCATGAGATGTGATATCTCAATGCTTCTAATACCAAACCTGAGATCCTTCCTATAATATGAGATGTGATATCCAACTCCTTCCCATTCCAATCCTGAGATCATTCCTATAACATGAGATGGGATATCCAACTCCTTCCCATTCCAATCCTGAGACCCTTCCGATAGCAGAGATGTGATATCTCAATGCTTATACCAATCCCGAGACCCTTCCTATAGCATGGGGTGTGATATCTCAATGCTTATACCAAATCTGAGACCCTTCCTATAGCATGAGATGTGATATCAAACTCCTTCCCATTCCAATCCTGAGACCCTTCCTATAGCATGAGGTGTGATATCTCAATGCTTCTAATACCAAACCTGGGACCCGTCCTATAACATGAGATATGATATCCAAATCCTTCCCCTTCCAAACCTGAGACCCTTCCTATAGCAAGAGATGTGATATCCAAATCCTACCCATTCCAATCCTGAAACCCTTCCTATAACATGAGATGTGATATCCAACTCCTTCCCATTCCAACCTGAGCCCCTTCCTATAGCATGAGAAGGGATATCCAACTCCTTCCCAATCCAATCCTGAGACCCTTCCGATAGCAGAGATGTGATATCTCAATGCTTATACCAAACCTGAGACCCTTCCTATGGCATGAGATGTGATATCCAACTCCTTGCCATTCAAATCCTGAGACCCTCCCTATAACAAGAGATGTCATATCCAACTCCTTCCCATTCCAAACCTGAGGCCCTTCCTTTAGCATGAGATGTGATATCCAATTCCTTCACATTCCAATCCTGAGACCCTTCCTATAGCATGAGATGTGATATCTCAATGCTTCTAATACCAAACCTGAGATCCTTCCTATAATATGAGATGTGATATCCAACTCCTTCCCATTCCAATCCTGAGATCATTCCTATAACATGAGATGGGATATCCAACTCCTTCCCATTCCAATCCTGAGACCCTTCCGATAGCAGAGATGTGATATCTCAATGCTTATACCAATCCCGAGACCCTTCCTATAGCATGGGGTGTGATATCTCAATGCTTATACCAAATCTGAGACCCTTCCTATAGCATGAGATGTGATATCAAACTCCTTCCCATTCCAATCCTGAGACCCTTCCTATAGCATGAGGTGTGATATCTCAATGCTTATACCAAATCTGAGACCCTTCCTATAGCATGAGATGTGATATCCAACTCCTTCCCATTCCAATCCTGAGACCCTTCCTATAACATGAGATGTGATATCCAACTCCTTCCCGTTCCAAACCTGAGACACTTCCTATAGCATATGTGATATCCAACTCCTTCCCATTCCAAACATGAGACCCTTCCTATAGCAAGAATGTAATATCCAACTCCTACCCATTCCAATCCTGAGACCATTCCTATAGCATGAGATGTGATATATCAATGCTTCTAATACCAAACCTGAGATCCTTCCTATGACATGAGATGTGATATCCAAATCCTTCTCATTCCAATCCTGAGACCCTTCCTATAGCAAGAGATGTGATATCCAAATCCTTCCCATTCCAACCTGAGACCCTTCCTATAGCATGAGAAGGGATATCCAACTCCTTCCCAATCCAATCCTGAGACCCTTCCGATAGCAGAGATGTGATATCTCAATGCTTATACCAAACCCGAGACCCTTCCTATGGCATGTGATGTGATATCCAACTCCTTGCCATTCAAATCCTGAGACCCTTCCTATAGCATTAGATGTGATATCTTAATGCTTCTACCAAACCTGAGACCCTTCCTTTAGCATGAGATGTGATATCCAAATCCTTCACATTCCAATCCTGAGACCCTTCCAATAGCATGAGATGTGATATCTCAATGCTTCTAATACAAACCTGAGATCCTTCCTATAACATGAGATGTGATATCCAATTCCTTCCCATTCCAAACCTGAGACCCTTCCTATTGGATAAGGTGTGATATCCAACTCCTTCCCATTCCAACCCTGAGACCCTTCCTATACCATGAGATGTGATATCTCAATGCTTCTAATACCAAACCTGGGACCCGTCCTATAACATGAGATATGATATCCAAATCCTTCCCCTTCCAAACCTGAGACCCTTCCTTTAGCATGAGATGTGATATCAAAATCCTTCCCATTCCAATCCTGAAACCCTTCCTATAGCATGAGATGTGATATCTCAATGTTTCTAATAAAAAACCTGAGACTCTTCCTATAGCAAGAGATGTGATATCCACATCCTTCCCATTCCAATCCTGAGACCCTTCCTGTAACATGAGATGTGATATCCAACTCCTTCCCATTCCAACCTGACACCCTTCCTATAGCATGAGAAGGGATATCCAACTCCTTCCCAATCCAATCCTGAGACCCTTCTGATAGCAGAGATGTGATATCTCAATGCTTATACCAAACCTGAGACCCTTCCTATGGCATGAGATGTGATATCCAACTCCTTGCCATTCAAATCCTGAGACCCTTCCTATAGCATGAGATGTGATATCTTAATGCTTCTACCAAACCTGAGACCCTTCCTTTAGCATGAGATGTGATAGCCAAATCCTTCACATTCCAATCCTGAGACCCTTCCTATAGCATGAGATGTGATATCTCAATGCTTCTAAAACCAAACCTGAGATCCTTCCTATAACATGAGATGTGATATCCAATTCCTTCCCATTCCAAACCTGAGACCATTCCTATTGGATGAGGTGTGATATCCAACTCCTTCCCATTCCAACCCTGAGACCCTTCCTATACCATGAGATGTGATATCTCAATGCTTCTAATACCAAACCTGGGACCCGTCCTATAACATGAGATATGATATCCAAATCCTTCCCCTTCCAAACCTGAGACCCTTCCTATAGCAAGAGATGTGATATCCAAATCCTACCCATTCCAATCCTGAAACCCTTCCTATAACATGAGATGTGATATCCAACTCCTTCCCATTCCAACCTGAGCCCCTTCCTATAGCATGAGAAGGGATATCCAACTCCTTCCCAATCCAATCCTGAGACCCTTCCGATAGCAGAGATGTGATATCTCAATGCTTATACCAAACCTGAGACCCTTCCTATGGCATGAGATTTGATATCAAACTCCTTGCCATTCAAATCCTGAGACCCTCCCTATAACAAGAGATGTCATATCCAACTCCTTCCCATTCCAAACCTGAGACCCTTCCTTTAGCATGAGATGTGATATCCAATTCCTTCACATTCCAATCCTGAGACCCTTCCTATAGCATGAGATGTGATATCTCAATGCTTCTAATACCAAACCTGAGATCCTTCCTATAATATGAGATGTGATATCCAACTCCTTCCCATTCCAATCCTGAGATCCTTCCTGTAACATGAGATGTGATATCCAACTCCTTCCCCTTCCAACCTGAGACCCTTCCTATAGCATGAGATGGGATATCCAACTCCTTCCATATCCAATCCTGATACCCTTCCATGAGATGTGATATCCCAATACTTCTACAAAACCTGAGACCCATACCATGGCATGAGATGTGATATCAAACTCCCGTCCTATACCATGAGACTTGATATCTCAATGCTTCTAATACCAAACCTGAGACCGGTCCAATAACATGAGATGTGATATCCAAATCCTTCCCCTTCCAAACCTTAGACCCTTCCTTTATCATGAGATGTGATATGCAAGTCCTTCCCATGCCATTCCTGAGACCCTTCCTATAGCATGAGATGTGATATCTCAATGCATCTAATACCAAACCTGAGACCCTTCCAATAACATGAGATGTGATATCCAAGTCCTTCCCATTCCAATCCTGAAACCCTTCCTATAGCATGAGATGTGATATCTCAATGCTTCTAATACCAAACCTGAGACCTTTCCTATAACATGAATTGTAATATCCAAGTCCTTCCCATTCCAATCCTGAGACCCTTCCGATAGCAGAGATGTGATATCTCAATGCTTATACCAAACCTGAGACCCTTCCGATAGCATGAGATGTGATATCTCAATGCTTCTAAAACCAAACCTGAGATCCTTCCTATAACATGAGATGTGATATCCAAATCCTTCCCCTTCCAAACCTTAGACCCTCCCTTTAGCATGAGATGTGATATCCAACTCCTTCCCATTCCAATCCTGAGACCCTTCTGATAGCATGAGATGTGACATCTCAATGCCTCTAATACCAAACCTGAGATCCTACCTCTAACATGAAATGTGATATCCAACTCCTTCCCCTTCCAACCCTGAGAGCCTTCCTATAGAATGAGATGTTATATCCAAGTCCTTCCCATTCCAATCCTGAGACCCTTCCTATAACATGAGATGTGATATCCAACTCCTTCCCATTCCAACCTTAGACCCTTCCTATAGCATGAGATGGGATATCCAACTCCTTCCAAATCCAATCCTGATACCCTTCCGATAGCATGAGATGTGATATCCCAATGCCTCTACAAAACCTCAGACCCATACCATGGCATGAGATGTGATATCAAACTCCTTCCCATTCCAATCCTGAGACGCTTCCTATAGCTTGAGATGTGATATCCAACTCCTTCCCATTCCGATTCTGAGACCCGTCCTATACCATGAGACTTGATATTTCAATGCTTCTAATACCAAACCTGAGACTGGTCCTATAACATGAGATGTGATATCCAAATCCTTCCCCTTCCAAACCTGAGACCCTTCCTATAGCAGAGATGTGATATCTCAATGCTTATACCAAACCTGTGATCCTTCCTATGGCATGAGATGTCATATACAACTCCTTCCGATTCCAATCCTGAGACCCTTCCTATAGCATGAGATGGGATATCTCAATGCTTATACCAAACCTGAGACCCTTCCTATAGCATGAGATGTGATATCCAACTCCTTCCCATTCCAATCCTGAGACCCTTCATATAGCATGAGATGTGATATTTCAATGCTTCTAATACCAAACCTGAGATCCTTCCTATAACATGAGGTGTGATATCAAACTCCTTCCCATTCCAAACCTTTGCTTCTATCAAACCTGAGACCCTTCCTTTAGCATGAGATGTGATATCCAACTCCTTCCCATTCCAATACTGAGACCCTTCCTATAACATGAGACGTGATATCCAACTCCTTCCCATTCCAAACCTTTGCTTCTATCAAACCTGAGACCCTTCCTTTAGCATGAGATGTGATATCCAACTCCTTCCCATTCCAATACTGAGACCCTTCCTATAACATGAGACGTGATATCCAACTCCTTCCCATTCCAAACCTTTGCTTCTATCAAACCTGAGACCCTTCCTTTAGCATGAGATGTGTTATCCAACTCCTTACCCATTCCAATCCTGAGACTCTTCCTATAGCATGAGATGTTATATCTCAATGCTTCTAAAACCAAACATGAGAACCATCCTAAAACATGAGCTGTGAGATCCAAATCCTTCCCCTTCCAAACCTGAGACCTTTCCTTTAGCATGAGATGTCATATCCAACTCCTTCCCATTCCAAACCTGAGGCCCTTCCTATAGCATGAGATGTTATATCTTAATGCTTCTAAAACCAAACCTGAGAACCATCCTATAACATGTGAAATCCAAATCCTTCCCTTTCTAAACCTGAGACCCTTCCGATAGCATGAGATGTGATATCTCAATGCTTCGAAAACCAAACATGAGAACCATCCTATAACATGAGATGTGAAATCCAGATCCTTCCCTTTCCAAACCTGAGACCCTTCCTATAGCTTGAGATGTGATATCAAACTTCCCATTCCAAACCTGAGGCCCTTCCTTTAGCATGAGATGTGATATCCAATTCCTTCACATTCCAATCCTGAGACCCTTCCTATAGCATGAGATGTGATATCTCAATGCTTCTAATACCAAACCTGAGATCCTTCCTATAATATGAGATGTGATATCCAACTCCTTCCCATTCCAATCCTGAGATCATTCCTATAACATGAGATGGGATATCCAACTCCTTCCCATTCCAATCCTGAGACCCTTCCGATAGCAGAGATGTGATATCTCAATGCTTATACCAATCCCGAGACCCTTCCTATAGCATGGGGTGTGATATCTCAATGCTTATACCAAATCTGAGACCCTTCCTATAGCATGAGATGTGATATCAAACTCCTTCCCATTCCAATCCTGAGACCCTTCCTATAGCATGAGGTGTGATATCTCAATGCTTATACCAAATCTGAGACCCTTCCTATAGCATGAGATGTGATATCCAACTCCTTCCCATTCCAATCCTGAGACCCTTCCTATAACATGAGATGTGATATCCAACTCCTTCCCGTTCCAAACCTGAGACACTTCCTATAGCATATGTGATATCCAACTCCTTCCCATTCCAAACATGAGACCCTTCCTATAGCAAGAATGTAATATCCAACTCCTACCCATTCCAATCCTGAGACCATTCCTATAGCATGAGATGTGATATATCAATGCTTCTAATACCAAACCTGAGATCCTTCCTATGACATGAGATGTGATATCCAAATCCTTCTCATTCCAATCCTGAGACCCTTCCTATAGCAAGAGATGTGATATCCAAATCCTTCCCATTCCAACCTGAGACCCTTCCTATAGCATGAGAAGGGATATCCAACTCCTTCCCAATCCAATCCTGAGACCCTTCCGATAGCAGAGATGTGATATCTCAATGCTTATACCAAACCCGAGACCCTTCCTATGGCATGTGATGTGATATCCAACTCCTTGCCATTCAAATCCTGAGACCCTTCCTATAGCATTAGATGTGATATCTTAATGCTTCTACCAAACCTGAGACCCTTCCTTTAGCATGAGATGTGATATCCAAATCCTTCACATTCCAATCCTGAGACCCTTCCAATAGCATGAGATGTGATATCTCAATGCTTCTAATACAAACCTGAGATCCTTCCTATAACATGAGATGTGATATCCAATTCCTTCCCATTCCAAACCTGAGACCCTTCCTATTGGATAAGGTGTGATATCCAACTCCTTCCCATTCCAACCCTGAGACCCTTCCTATACCATGAGATGTGATATCTCAATGCTTCTAATACCAAACCTGGGACCCGTCCTATAACATGAGATATGATATCCAAATCCTTCCCCTTCCAAACCTGAGACCCTTCCTTTAGCATGAGATGTGATATCAAAATCCTTCCCATTCCAATCCTGAAACCCTTCCTATAGCATGAGATGTGATATCTCAATGTTTCTAATAAAAAACCTGAGACTCTTCCTATAGCAAGAGATGTGATATCCACATCCTTCCCATTCCAATCCTGAGACCCTTCCTGTAACATGAGATGTGATATCCAACTCCTTCCCATTCCAACCTGACACCCTTCCTATAGCATGAGAAGGGATATCCAACTCCTTCCCAATCCAATCCTGAGACCCTTCTGATAGCAGAGATGTGATATCTCAATGCTTATACCAAACCTGAGACCCTTCCTATGGCATGAGATGTGATATCCAACTCCTTGCCATTCAAATCCTGAGACCCTTCCTATAGCATGAGATGTGATATCTTAATGCTTCTACCAAACCTGAGACCCTTCCTTTAGCATGAGATGTGATAGCCAAATCCTTCACATTCCAATCCTGAGACCCTTCCTATAGCATGAGATGTGATATCTCAATGCTTCTAAAACCAAACCTGAGATCCTTCCTATAACATGAGATGTGATATCCAATTCCTTCCCATTCCAAACCTGAGACCATTCCTATTGGATGAGGTGTGATATCCAACTCCTTCCCATTCCAACCCTGAGACCCTTCCTATACCATGAGATGTGATATCTCAATGCTTCTAATACCAAACCTGGGACCCGTCCTATAACATGAGATATGATATCCAAATCCTTCCCCTTCCAAACCTGAGACCCTTCCTATAGCAAGAGATGTGATATCCAAATCCTACCCATTCCAATCCTGAAACCCTTCCTATAACATGAGATGTGATATCCAACTCCTTCCCATTCCAACCTGAGCCCCTTCCTATAGCATGAGAAGGGATATCCAACTCCTTCCCAATCCAATCCTGAGACCCTTCCGATAGCAGAGATGTGATATCTCAATGCTTATACCAAACCTGAGACCCTTCCTATGGCATGAGATTTGATATCAAACTCCTTGCCATTCAAATCCTGAGACCCTCCCTATAACAAGAGATGTCATATCCAACTCCTTCCCATTCCAAACCTGAGACCCTTCCTTTAGCATGAGATGTGATATCCAATTCCTTCACATTCCAATCCTGAGACCCTTCCTATAGCATGAGATGTGATATCTCAATGCTTCTAATACCAAACCTGAGATCCTTCCTATAATATGAGATGTGATATCCAACTCCTTCCCATTCCAATCCTGAGATCCTTCCTGTAACATGAGATGTGATATCCAACTCCTTCCCCTTCCAACCTGAGACCCTTCCTATAGCATGAGATGGGATATCCAACTCCTTCCAAATCCAATCCTGATACCCTTCCATGAGATGTGATATCCCAATACTTCTACAAAACCTGAGACCCATACCATGGCATGAGATGTGATATCAAACTCCCGTCCTATACCATGAGACTTGATATCTCAATGCTTCTAATACCAAACCTGAGACCGGTCCAATAACATGAGATGTGATATCCAAATCCTTCCCCTTCCAAACCTTAGACCCTTCCTTTATCATGAGATGTGATATGCAAGTCCTTCCCATGCCATTCCTGAGACCCTTCCTATAGCATGAGATGTGATATCTCAATGCATCTAATACCAAACCTGAGACCCTTCCAATAACATGAGATGTGATATCCAAGTCCTTCCCATTCCAATCCTGAAACCCTTCCTATAGCATGAGATGTGATATCTCAATGCTTCTAATACCAAACCTGAGACCTTTCCTATAACATGAATTGTAATATCCAAGTCCTTCCCATTCCAATCCTGAGACCCTTCCGATAGCAGAGATGTGATATCTCAATGCTTATACCAAACCTGAGACCCTTCCGATAGCATGAGATGTGATATCTCAATGCTTCTAATACCAAACCTGAGATCCTTCCTATAACATGAGATGTGATATCCAAATCCTTCCCCTTCCAAACCTTAGACCCTCCCTTTAGCATGAGATGTGATATCCAACTCCTTCCCATTCCAATCCTGAGACCCTTCTGATAGCATGAGATGTGACATCTCAATGCCTCTAATACCAAACCTGAGATCCTACCTCTAACATGAAATGTGATATCCAACTCCTTCCCCTTCCAACCCTGAGAGCCTTCCTATAGAATGAGATGTTATATCCAAGTCCTTCCCATTCCAATCCTGAGACCCTTCCTATAACATGAGATGTGATATCCAACTCCTTCCCATTCCAACCTTAGACCCTTCCTATAGCATGAGATGGGATATCCAACTCCTTCCAAATCCAATCCTGATACCCTTCCGATAGCATGAGATGTGATATCCCAATGCCTCTACAAAACCTCAGACCCATACCATGGCATGAGATGTGATATCAAACTCCTTCCCATTCCAATCCTGAGACGCTTCCTATAGCTTGAGATGTGATATCCAACTCCTTCCCATTCCGATTCTGAGACCCGTCCTATACCATGAGACTTGATATTTCAATGCTTCTAATACCAAACCTGAGACTGGTCCTATAACATGAGATGTGATATCCAAATCCTTCCCCTTCCAAACCTGAGACCCTTCCTATAGCAGAGATGTGATATCTCAATGCTTATACCAAACCTGTGATCCTTCCTATGGCATGAGATGTCATATACAACTCCTTCCGATTCCAATCCTGAGACCCTTCCTATAGCATGAGATGGGATATCTCAATGCTTATACCAAACCTGAGACCCTTCCTATAGCATGAGATGTGATATCCAACTCCTTCCCATTCCAATCCTGAGACCCTTCATATAGCATGAGATGTGATATTTCAATGCTTCTAATACCAAACCTGAGATCCTTCCTATAACATGAGGTGTGATATCAAACTCCTTCCCATTCCAAACCTTTGCTTCTATCAAACCTGAGACCCTTCCTTTAGCATGAGATGTGATATCCAACTCCTTCCCATTCCAATACTGAGACCCTTCCTATAACATGAGACGTGATATCCAACTCCTTCCCATTCCAAACCTTTGCTTCTATCAAACCTGAGACCCTTCCTTTAGCATGAGATGTGATATCCAACTCCTTCCCATTCCAATACTGAGACCCTTCCTATAACATGAGACGTGATATCCAACTCCTTCCCATTCCAAACCTTTGCTTCTATCAAACCTGAGACCCTTCCTTTAGCATGAGATGTGTTATCCAACTCCTTACCCATTCCAATCCTGAGACTCTTCCTATAGCATGAGATGTTATATCTCAATGCTTCTAAAACCAAACATGAGAACCATCCTAAAACATGAGCTGTGAGATCCAAATCCTTCCCCTTCCAAACCTGAGACCTTTCCTTTAGCATGAGATGTCATATCCAACTCCTTCCCATTCCAAACCTGAGGCCCTTCCTATAGCATGAGATGTTATATCTTAATGCTTCTAAAACCAAACCTGAGAACCATCCTATAACATGTGAAATCCAAATCCTTCCCTTTCTAAACCTGAGACCCTTCCGATAGCATGAGATGTGATATCTCAATGCTTCGAAAACCAAACATGAGAACCATCCTATAACATGAGATGTGAAATCCAGATCCTTCCCTTTCCAAACCTGAGACCCTTCCTATAGCTTGAGATGTGATATCAAACTTCCCATTCCAAACCTGAGGCCCTTCCTTTAGCATGAGATGTGATATCCAATTCCTTCACATTCCAATCCTGAGACCCTTCCTATAGCATGAGATGTGATATCTCAATGCTTCTAATACCAAACCTGAGATCCTTCCTATAATATGAGATGTGATATCCAACTCCTTCCCATTCCAATCCTGAGATCATTCCTATAACATGAGATGGGATATCCAACTCCTTCCCATTCCAATCCTGAGACCCTTCCGATAGCAGAGATGTGATATCTCAATGCTTATACCAATCCCGAGACCCTTCCTATAGCATGGGGTGTGATATCTCAATGCTTATACCAAATCTGAGACCCTTCCTATAGCATGAGATGTGATATCAAACTCCTTCCCATTCCAATCCTGAGACCCTTCCTATAGCATGAGGTGTGATATCTCAATGCTTATACCAAATCTGAGACCCTTCCTATAGCATGAGATGTGATATCCAACTCCTTCCCATTCCAATCCTGAGACCCTTCCTATAACATGAGATGTGATATCCAACTCCTTCCCGTTCCAAACCTGAGACACTTCCTATAGCATATGTGATATCCAACTCCTTCCCATTCCAAACATGAGACCCTTCCTATAGCAAGAATGTAATATCCAACTCCTACCCATTCCAATCCTGAGACCATTCCTATAGCATGAGATGTGATATATCAATGCTTCTAATACCAAACCTGAGATCCTTCCTATGACATGAGATGTGATATCCAAATCCTTCTCATTCCAATCCTGAGACCCTTCCTATAGCAAGAGATGTGATATCCAAATCCTTCCCATTCCAACCTGAGACCCTTCCTATAGCATGAGAAGGGATATCCAACTCCTTCCCAATCCAATCCTGAGACCCTTCCGATAGCAGAGATGTGATATCTCAATGCTTATACCAAACCCGAGACCCTTCCTATGGCATGTGATGTGATATCCAACTCCTTGCCATTCAAATCCTGAGACCCTTCCTATAGCATTAGATGTGATATCTTAATGCTTCTACCAAACCTGAGACCCTTCCTTTAGCATGAGATGTGATATCCAAATCCTTCACATTCCAATCCTGAGACCCTTCCAATAGCATGGGATGTGATATCTCAATGCTTCTAATACAAACCTGAGATCCTTCCTATAACATGAGATGTGATATCCAATTCCTTCCCATTCCAAACCTGAGACCCTTCCTATTGGATAAGGTGTGATATCCAACTCCTTCCCATTCCAACCCTGAGACCCTTCCTATACCATGAGATGTGATATCTCAATGCTTCTAATACCAAACCTGGGACCCGTCCTATAACATGAGATATGATATCCAAATCCTTCCCCTTCCAAACCTGAGACCCTTCCTTTAGCATGAGATGTGATATCAAAATCCTTCCCATTCCAATCCTGAAACCCTTCCTATAGCATGAGATGTGATATCTCAATGTTTCTAATAAAAAACCTGAGACTCTTCCTATAGCAAGAGATGTGATATCCACATCCTTCCCATTCCAATCCTGAGACCCTTCCTGTAACATGAGATGTGATATCCAACTCCTTCCCATTCCAACCTGACACCCTTCCTATAGCATGAGAAGGGATATCCAACTCCTTCCCAATCCAATCCTGAGACCCTTCTGATAGCAGAGATGTGATATCTCAATGCTTATACCAAACCTGAGACCCTTCCTATGGCATGAGATGTGATATCCAACTCCTTGCCATTCAAATCCTGAGACCCTTCCTATAGCATGAGATGTGATATCTTAATGCTTCTACCAAACCTGAGACCCTTCCTTTAGCATGAGATGTGATAGCCAAATCCTTCACATTCCAATCCTGAGACCCTTCCTATAGCATGAGATGTGATATCTCAATGCTTCTAAAACCAAACCTGAGATCCTTCCTATAACATGAGATGTGATATCCAATTCCTTCCCATTCCAAACCTGAGACCATTCCTATTGGATGAGGTGTGATATCCAACTCCTTCCCATTCCAACCCTGAGACCCTTCCTATACCATGAGATGTGATATCTCAATGCTTCTAATACCAAACCTGGGACCCGTCCTATAACATGAGATATGATATCCAAATCCTTCCCCTTCCAAACCTGAGACCCTTCCTATAGCAAGAGATGTGATATCCAAATCCTACCCATTCCAATCCTGAAACCCTTCCTATAACATGAGATGTGATATCCAACTCCTTCCCATTCCAACCTGAGCCCCTTCCTATAGCATGAGAAGGGATATCCAACTCCTTCCCAATCCAATCCTGAGACCCTTCCGATAGCAGAGATGTGATATCTCAATGCTTATACCAAACCTGAGACCCTTCCTATGGCATGAGATTTGATATCAAACTCCTTGCCATTCAAATCCTGAGACCCTCCCTATAACAAGAGATGTCATATCCAACTCCTTCCCATTCCAAACCTGAGACCCTTCCTTTAGCATGAGATGTGATATCCAATTCCTTCACATTCCAATCCTGAGACCCTTCCTATAGCATGAGATGTGATATCTCAATGCTTCTAATACCAAACCTGAGATCCTTCCTATAATATGAGATGTGATATCCAACTCCTTCCCATTCCAATCCTGAGATCCTTCCTGTAACATGAGATGTGATATCCAACTCCTTCCCCTTCCAACCTGAGACCCTTCCTATAGCATGAGATGGGATATCCAACTCCTTCCAAATCCAATCCTGATACCCTTCCATGAGATGTGATATCCCAATACTTCTACAAAACCTGAGACCCATACCATGGCATGAGATGTGATATCAAACTCCCGTCCTATACCATGAGACTTGATATCTCAATGCTTCTAATACCAAACCTGAGACCGGTCCAATAACATGAGATGTGATATCCAAATCCTTCCCCTTCCAAACCTTAGACCCTTCCTTTATCATGAGATGTGATATGCAAGTCCTTCCCATGCCATTCCTGAGACCCTTCCTATAGCATGAGATGTGATATCTCAATGCATCTAATACCAAACCTGAGACCCTTCCAATAACATGAGATGTGATATCCAAGTCCTTCCCATTCCAATCCTGAAACCCTTCCTATAGCATGAGATGTGATATCTCAATGCTTCTAATACCAAACCTGAGACCTTTCCTATAACATGAATTGTAATATCCAAGTCCTTCCCATTCCAATCCTGAGACCCTTCCGATAGCAGAGATGTGATATCTCAATGCTTATACCAAACCTGAGACCCTTCCGATAGCATGAGATGTGATATCTCAATGCTTCTAATACCAAACCTGAGATCCTTCCTATAACATGAGATGTGATATCCAAATCCTTCCCCTTCCAAACCTTAGACCCTCCCTTTAGCATGAGATGTGATATCCAACTCCTTCCCATTCCAATCCTGAGACCCTTCTGATAGCATGAGATGTGACATCTCAATGCCTCTAATACCAAACCTGAGATCCTACCTCTAACATGAAATGTGATATCCAACTCCTTCCCCTTCCAACCCTGAGAGCCTTCCTATAGAATGAGATGTTATATCCAAGTCCTTCCCATTCCAATCCTGAGACCCTTCCTATAACATGAGATGTGATATCCAACTCCTTCCCATTCCAACCTTAGACCCTTCCTATAGCATGAGATGGGATATCCAACTCCTTCCAAATCCAATCCTGATACCCTTCCGATAGCATGAGATGTGATATCCCAATGCCTCTACAAAACCTCAGACCCATACCATGGCATGAGATGTGATATCAAACTCCTTCCCATTCCAATCCTGAGACGCTTCCTATAGCTTGAGATGTGATATCCAACTCCTTCCCATTCCGATTCTGAGACCCGTCCTATACCATGAGACTTGATATTTCAATGCTTCTAATACCAAACCTGAGACTGGTCCTATAACATGAGATGTGATATCCAAATCCTTCCCCTTCCAAACCTGAGACCCTTCCTATAGCAGAGATGTGATATCTCAATGCTTATACCAAACCTGTGATCCTTCCTATGGCATGAGATGTCATATACAACTCCTTCCGATTCCAATCCTGAGACCCTTCCTATAGCATGAGATGGGATATCTCAATGCTTATACCAAACCTGAGACCCTTCCTATAGCATGAGATGTGATATCCAACTCCTTCCCATTCCAATCCTGAGACCCTTCATATAGCATGAGATGTGATATTTCAATGCTTCTAATACCAAACCTGAGATCCTTCCTATAACATGAGGTGTGATATCAAACTCCTTCCCATTCCAAACCTTTGCTTCTATCAAACCTGAGACCCTTCCTTTAGCATGAGATGTGATATCCAACTCCTTCCCATTCCAATACTGAGACCCTTCCTATAACATGAGACGTGATATCCAACTCCTTCCCATTCCAAACCTTTGCTTCTATCAAACCTGAGACCCTTCCTTTAGCATGAGATGTGATATCCAACTCCTTCCCATTCCAATACTGAGACCCTTCCTATAACATGAGACGTGATATCCAACTCCTTCCCATTCCAAACCTTTGCTTCTATCAAACCTGAGACCCTTCCTTTAGCATGAGATGTGTTATCCAACTCCTTACCCATTCCAATCCTGAGACTCTTCCTATAGCATGAGATGTTATATCTCAATGCTTCTAAAACCAAACATGAGAACCATCCTAAAACATGAGCTGTGAGATCCAAATCCTTCCCCTTCCAAACCTGAGACCTTTCCTTTAGCATGAGATGTCATATCCAACTCCTTCCCATTCCAAACCTGAGGCCCTTCCTATAGCATGAGATGTTATATCTTAATGCTTCTAAAACCAAACCTGAGAACCATCCTATAACATGTGAAATCCAAATCCTTCCCTTTCTAAACCTGAGACCCTTCCGATAGCATGAGATGTGATATCTCAATGCTTCGAAAACCAAACATGAGAACCATCCTATAACATGAGATGTGAAATCCAGATCCTTCCCTTTCCAAACCTGAGACCCTTCCTATAGCTTGAGATGTGATATCAAACTCCTTCCCATTCCAATCCTGAGATAGCTTGAGATGTGATATCCAACTCCTTCCCATTCCAATCCTGAGACCCTTCCTATACCATGAGATGTGATATCTCAATGCTTCTAATACCAAACCTGAGACCCGTCCTAAAACATGAGATGTGAGATCCTAATCCTTCCCCTTCCAAACCTGAGACCTTTCCTATAGCTTGAGATGTGATATCAAACTCCTTCCCATTCCAATCCTGAGATAGCTTGAGATGTCATATCCAACTCCATCCCATTCCAATCCTGAGACCCTTCCGATAGCATGAGATATGATATCTCAATGCTTCTAGTATCAAAACTGAGACCCTCCCTATAGTATGAGATGTGATATCTAAGTCCTTCCCATTCCTATCCTGAGACCCTTCCGATAGCAGAGATGTGATATCTCAATCCTTATACCAAACCTGATGATCCTTCCTATGGCATGAGATGTGATATCCAACTCCTTCCCATTTCAATCCTGAGTTCCTTCCTATAACATGAGACGTGATATCCAACTCCTTCCCATTCCAATCCTGAGACTCTTCCTATAGCATGAGATGTGATATCTCAATGCTTCTAATACCAAACCTGGGACCAGTCCTATAACATGAGATATGATATCCAAATCCTTCCCCTTCCAAACCTGAGACCCTTCCTTTAGCATGAGATGTGATATCCAAATCCTTCCCATTCCAATCCTGAAACCCTTCCTATAGCATGAGATGTGATATCTCAATGTTTCTAATAACAAACCTGAGACCTTCCTATAGCAAGAGATGTGATATCCAAATCCTTCCCAGTCAAATCCTGAGACCCTTCCTATAATGAGATGTGATATCCAACTCTTTCCCATTCCAACCTGAGACCCTTCCTATAGCATGAGAAGGGATATCCAACTCCTTTCCATTCCAATCCTGAGACCCTTCCTATACCATGAGATGTGATATCTCAATGCTTCTAATACCAAACCTGGGACCTATCCTATAACATGAGATATGATATCCAAATCCTTCCCCTTCCAAACCTGAGACCCTTCCTTTAGCATGAGATGTGATATCCAAATCCTTCCCATTCCAATCCTCAAACCCTTCCTATAGCATGAGATGTGATATCTCAATGTTTCTAATAAAAAACCTGAGACCCTTCCTTTAACATGAGATGTAATATCCAAATCCTTCCCATTCCAATCTTGAGACCCTTCCTATAACATGAGATGTGATATCCAACTCCTTCCCATTCCAACCTGAGATCCTTCCTATAGCATGAGAAGGGATATCCAACTCCTTCCCAATCCAATCCTGAGACCCTTCTGATAGCAGAGATGTGATATCTCAATGCTTTTAATACGAAACCTGAGACCCGTCCTAAAACATGAGATGTGAGATACAAATCCTTCCCCTTCCAAACCTGAGACCTTTCCTTTAGCATGAGATGTGATATCCAACTCCTTCCCATTCCAAACCTGAGACCCTTCCTATAGCATGAGATTTTATATCTTAATGCTTCTAAAACCAAACCTGACAACCATCCTATAACATGTGAAATCCAAATCCTTCCCTTTCCAAACCTGAGACCCTTCCGATAGCATATGTGATATCTCAATGCTTCTAAAACCAAACATGAGAACCATCCTATAACATAAGATGTGAAATCCAGATCCTTCCGTTTCCAATCCTGAGACCCTTCCTATAGCCTGAGATGTGATATCAAACTTCCCATTCCAATCCTGAGATAGCTTGAGATGTGATATCCAACTCCTTCCCATTCCAATCCTGAGACCCTTCCTATACCATGAGATGTGATATCTCAATGCTTCTAATACCAAACCTGCGACCCGTCCTAAAACATGAGATGTGAGATCCTAATCCTTCCCCTTCCAAACCTGAGACCGTTCCTATAGCTTGAGATGTGATATCAAACTCCTTCCCATTCCAATCCTGAGATAGCTTGAGATGTGATATCCAACTCCATCCCATTCCAATCCTGAGACCCTTCCGATAGCATGAGATGTGATATCTCAATGCTTCTAATATCAAAACTGAGACCCTCCCTATAGTATGAGATGTGATATCTAAGTCCTTCCCATTCCTATCCTGAGACCCTTCCGAGAGCAGAGATGTGATATCTCAATGCTTATACCAAACCTGATGACCCTTCCTATGGCATGAGATGTGATATCCAACTGCTTCCCATTCCAATCCTGAGACCCTTCCTATAACATGAGATGTGATATCCAACTCCTTCCCATTCCAATCCTGAGACTCTTCCTGTAGCATGAGATGTGATATCTCAATGCTTCTAATACCAAACCTGGGACCAGTCATATAGCATGAGATATGATATCCAAATCCTTCCCCTTCCAAACCTGAGACCCTTCCTTTAGCATGAGATGTGATATCCAACTCCTTCCCATTCCAACCTGAGATCCTTCCTATAGCATGAGAAGGGATATCCAACTCCTTCCCAATCCAATCCTGAGACCCTTCCGATAGCAGAGATGTGATATCTTAATGCTTCTAATACGAAACCTGAGACCCGTCCTAAAACATGAGATGTGAGATACAAATCCTTCCCCTTCCAAACCTGAGACCTTTCCTTTAGCATGAGATGTGATATCCAACTCCTTCCCATTCCAAACCTGAGACCCTTCCTATAGCATGAGATTTTATATCTTAATGCTTCTAAAACCAAACCTGAGAACCATCCTATAACATGTGAAATCCAAATCCTTCCCTTTCCAAACCTGAGACCCTTCCGATAGCATATGTGATATCTCAATGCTTCTAAAACCAAACATGAGAACCATCCTATAACATGAGATGTGAAATCCAGATCCTTTCGTTTCCAATCCTGAGACCATTCCTATAGCTTGAGATGTGATATCAAACTTCCCATTCCAATCCTGAGATAGCTTGAGATGTGTTATCCAACTCCTTCCCATTCCAATCCTGAGACCCTTCCTATACCATGAGATGTGATATCTCAATGCTTCTAATACAAAACCTGCGACCCGTCCTAAAACATGAGATGTGAGATCCTAATCCTTCCCCTTCCAAATCTGAGACCATTGCTATAGCTTGAGATGTGATATCAAACTCCTTCCCATTCCAATCCTGAGATAGCTTGAGATGTGATATCCAACTCCATCCCATTCCAATCCTGAGACCCTTCCGATAGCATGAGATGTGATATCTCAATGCTTCTAATATCAAAACTGAGACCCTCCCTATAGTATTTGTTTGTTTGTTTATTTATTTGGTAATGCGCTCCGAGCCCGTGGGCATCTGGGCGCAGCAGTACAAGAGGACTCGAAACTTAGTTACAATGCCTGACACAGGCTAACACAGCAAAACAGTGGTCACTTACAGTGGGTGATACAATGCATATAAAATAACAGGGTTAAGCGCATAAGAGTAACATTTTAACAGGTTGTACCGTTTCCGCTAGGGTGAGGGTCGTTGCATGTCGTTGTTGTGCAGCCATTTGAGAGCGTAGGATCTGAATCTTGTGTAGGGTAAAGGGCATCTAAGGTCGGATGGGAGTGTGTTCCATGATTGTGCAGCTCTAACTGGGAAGCTAGCACCGCCCGCTGTGGTAAGTTTGAATCTGGGGACTTCCAGTAGGAAGGTGTTGGCAGATCTTGTCAGTCGGTTAGAGGGTCTCCAGTTGATTCTTTCCGCTAGGTAGGGGGGTGCTTGATTGTTGAGCCATTTAGAAGTGAGGGAAATAGTTTTAAGTAGGATTCTGTCCTTTATTTTTAGCCAATGGGCTTCTGTCCGGTGTTTGGAGATATGTTCTCTGCGTGGGATGTTCAGAGCTGCTCTAAGAGCGTTATTTTGTAATCTCTGGAGTTTGTCAGTGACCGACTTGTTGGCACCTGAGTATAAGGCGTTGCAATAGTCCAGTCTGGACATGACAAGGGCATTGGCCAAGGTGAGGCAGCTGGCACTGGACAGGAAGGGTCTGGCGGCACGGATGAGTTTACACGTGTAGGTGGTTGAGGAGGCAAGGGAGTTCACTTGTTTTTTGAGGGTGAGAGCTGAGTCGAGGTAAAAACCCAACGTTTTGACCTCGCGCATAACCTTGATAGTATTGTTATCAATGTTAAATGAGGTATAGTCCGGGGTGAGTTTGGATAATTTGAGGTTGAACCGAGGAGCAGGATTTCAGTTTTATCGTCGTTCAGGCAGAGGCCATGTGTGGCCATCCATGCTTGAATGAGGATGTAAATTTTATTCACCAGAGCCAAGTCCACTTCATAGTTGCCCGAAAGGGGTATGAGGATCTGGGTGTCATCTGCGTAATTAGTGTAGGTGACGCCCAGTCTGTCCAACTTGTCGAACAATGGCTTGGTGAAGATATTGTACATAGTGGGTGAGACACAGGAACCCTGTGGGTCTCCACATGTGATTTGGATAGGGTCAGCACAAGTGGAAGAGGAGAACACTCTCATAGTCCGGTTGGCTAGAAAGGATTGGACCCATGCTATAGCGTCTCCTGTGAAGTTGGCAGCCAGCTTGAGGTGGTTGCATAAGACTGCATGGTCCACCAGATCAAAAGCTGCTGACAAGTCCAGTAAGAGTAGCAGCACTGTTTTCCCATTATCCTTAAATTCCTCCATTTTGGTTTTGAGATCTAGCAGGGCTGTTTCCGTGCCTTGGAGGGGGCGGAAGCCCGATTGGCGCGAGCCTAGAAGATGATTAGCTTCTAGGTACTCTTGAATTTGGAGATAGACTACTCTGTCGATAATTTTTAGTAGGAAGGGTACCGTGGTGATAGGCCTATAGTTAGTCGGGATAGATGGATCGAGGGTTTGTTTTTTGAGAAGGGGGAGGACCCAGGATTCCTTTAAGTTGGCTGGCACTGTGTTGGATTTGAAGGATGAGTTGATAAGCTTCGAGATGAAAGGGGCTAAGTCTCTGGCAGCGTCCTTTATTATTTGAGCTGGGCAGCTGTCGCCCTTACAGTTAGAGGGCTTCAGTGAGAGGATAGCCTTTTGAGTGTCAATGATGGAGATGGGTTTAAAGCTAAAAGGGGGGATAGTGATAGGTTCAGTTACTGGAGGCACTTGTTGATCAGTAAGAGAGAGGGTGTCTTTTTTATTCATTATTTTAAGTTGGAGGGTGGAGATTTTGTTTGATAGGGCATTCTGTATATTAGTGCACCATATCTTGTCCTTTGGGACCGTGTCAGATGGTTGGATAGGGGATTCCATTTCCCGGAGGATGGCAAATAGTTCCTTGATATTCGATTTGGCATTGGTAATTCTGTCATTGAATATGTTTTTTTTAGTGTTGATAATTTCAGACTTGTAATGTTTTGTAGCTTGGGTTAGCTTGGCGTTGTTATCGTTGGTGGGTGAATTACGCCAGATGGTTTGGAGTTTCCATTTCTGCTTTCTAAGGTCCTTAAACTGGGGGGTGAACCAGGCATTGAGGTGGGCTTCTTGCTTAGCTTTGCGTAGTTTTGCAGGTGCAATGGTGTCTAGTGCGTGAGACATAGCTTTGTTAAAGGTGTCTACTAGTGTGTCTGGGTCGGTGTTGTCCTTCAGACCGTTAATAGTGGGCAGGAGGAGGGGGATACGTTTTTCTGTAGTGATATCTTTTTTACTTCTGGTAGCGAGTGGTGGTATCATTTTGATAGTTTTGGGGCTGGGGAGGTCAAGTGTGGCAGTGAAATTTATTAGAAAGTGGTCAGTCCATAGTTGAGGGGTGATGGCAGTGATGACTATGTTACAGTTGAGTTCTGAGACCCAATCAATGGTTCTGCCTTTAGCATGTGTGGGGGAGAGAACTTTTTGGGTAAGGCCTTGGTCATTTAGGATAGATGTTATAGAAAGGGCATTTTTATTGCCTGGCTCATTGAAACCGATGTTGAAGTCACCCATCAGCAGCGTTTTTGAGTGTTTTTGAGTATTGTTCGCTATGAGGGTAGTAAGGTCATCTTCAAAGGTTCCCAGGGGACCTGGGGGCCTGTAGATCAGGTGAATGGCTAGCGTGCGGTTGTTGGAGAGTTGCATTTTTGCTGAGAGTACTTCGCAGGAAGCACAGGGGTATGAGGTGGTGAGTCGGATAGGCAAGGTGGTTTTCGCGATGATTGCTAGGCCACCGCCTTTAGCATTGGGTCTGTCTACTCTGTGGATCTGGTAGTTGTCAGGTATGGCTAACATCAGTGAGGGTCCTGCTGCCTCATGGAGCCAGGTTTCAGTTACGGCAAGGAAGTCAATGCTACTGTTGTTTAGTATGTCAGCAATTTCAATTGCATGAGCTACCATGGATCTGGCATTGATAAGGGATCCAGTAAGAGTTAGGGTGTTATTGGGAATAGGATGACTTGCAAGTGTATCTGTATGCTTATTTTGACTCCGGCGTTTCTTTTGGTGGGGGTGAGTAGGAGTTGGGGTTGGAGTTAAAGGTGTTGTAGCTAGAGTTTGCTTATCCATGTGTGTCTGTATAGATGGGAATCTAGCAGTATTGTTAGTACTGTTTCTTTTAGGTTCGTATATGCAGGGTAGCCTTGCCCTGAGTCTCAGGTTTCTATCTGTGGGGGGGCGAGAGCTGAGGGTAGCAAAGGTCATGATTGTAGCTAGGAGGGTCAGGGAGGTCAAGTTTCTGCACATGGTAGTTGGTGTGGTCCGCTGATGGAATTTACTTCCCTTGTTTCGCTAAGATGTCTGGCTAGGGTGACGCAAAGTGTAGTGCAGGTGGCTAGTTGAAGCTGGGGCTGCGCCTAGTGATAAAGGGCATGATATTCACGAAACACAGTATGGGCTAGAGTGCATGGTCTGTTAATGATGATAGGGTACTACAAATCAAGGTGGCCCGTTAGCGACCATAAGGCACAACACAGTTAAAGTGGTCCGTTAGCGACCGTAAGGCACAACGCAGTTAAAGTGGCCCGTTAGCGACCATAAGGCACAACACAATTAAAGTGGCCAGTTAGCGACCATAAGGCACAACACAATTAAAGTGGTCCGTTAGCGACCATAAGGCACAACACAGTTAAAGTGGTCCGTTAGCGACCGTAAGGCACAACACAGTTAAAGTGGTCCGTTAGCGACCGTAAGGCACAACACACTGAGGTGAGCCATGAACACCTGGGTATAAGTAGCACCCAGAGAACTAGGGTCTAAGTAAGTGTACACAGCTATGGTAGTTATCGTGGGTACGGGTGTAGATCAGATCATGCAAGCATGAATCGATACATTAACAATGCAATGGGACGCAAATTAAATGCATAGGTTCAGGGGTACCTAGATTCGAATTTAGCAAGAGGATAGGCGCAGTACAAGGACATCTAGATGGGAAATGGCACAATTAGGCAGCCAGCAGCAGTGCAACACAATTTACTAGGCGCAGTATAAGGTCATCTAGATACAAGATGGCATTAGGCAGGAATTACAGTCTGAGTCAGGAGATGAAATGCGAGGTATCCAAGTGGCACGTTATAGGCAAGGACAGCATAGGCATGTGCAGCCGTGCGGGGTGGCAACGTTAAATAGACAGGAACGTAAGTAATGCGCTGTGAATTAGATGCTTCTGGTCAACAGATGGTGTTATGCATGTGGCAGTATGAGATGTGATATCTAAGTCCTTCCCATTCCTATCCTGAGACCCTTCCGAGAGCAGAGATGTGATATCTCAATGCTTATACCAAACCTGATGACCCTTCCTATGGCATGAGATGTGATATCCAACTGCTTCCCATTACAATCCTGAGACCCTTCCTATAACATGAGACGTGATATCCAACTCCTTCCCATTCCAATCCTGAGACTCTTCCTGCAGCATGAGATGTGATATCTCAATGCTTCTAATACCAAACCTGGGAGCCTTCCTACAGCATGAGATGTGATATCCAAGTCCTTCCCATTCCAATCCTGAGACCCTTCCTATAGCATGAGATGTGATATCTCAATGCTTCTAATACCAAACCTGAGAGTCTTCCTACAGCATGAGATGTGATATCCAAGTCCTTCCCATTCCAATCCCGAGATCCTTCCTATAACATGAGATGTGATATCCAACTCCTTCCCATTCCAACCTGAGACCCTTCCTATAGCATGAGATGGGATATCCAACTCCTTCCAAATCCAATCCTGATACCCTTCCATGAGATGTGATATCCCAATGCTTCTACAAAACCTGAGACCCATACCATGGCATGAGATGTGATATCAAACTCCCGTCCTATACCATGAGACTTGATATCTCAATGCTTCTAATACCAAACCTGAGACCGGTCCAATAACATGAGATGTGATATCCAAATCTTCCCCTTCCAAACCTAAGACCCTTCCTTTATCATGAGATGTGATATCCAAGTCCTTCCCATGCCATTCCTGAGACCCTTCCTATAGCATGAGATGTGATATCTCAATGCTTCTAATACCAAACCTGAGACCCTTCCTATAACATGAGATGTGATATCCAAGTCCTTCCCATTCCAATCCTGAAACCCTTCCTATAGCATGGGATGTGATATCTCAATGCTTCTAATACCAAACCTGAGACCTTTCCTATAACATGAATTGTAATATCCAAGTCCTTCCCATTCCAATCCTGAGACCCTTCCGATAGCAGAGATGTGATGTCTCAATGCTTATACCAAACCTGAGACCCTTCCGATAGCATGAGATGTGATATCTCAATGCTTCTAATACCAAACCTGAGATCCTTCCTATAACATGAGATGTGATATCCAAATCCTTCCCCTTCCAAACCTTAGACCCTCCCTTTAGCATGAGATGTGATATCCAACTCCTTCCCATTCCAATCCTGAGACCCTTCTGATAGCATGAGATGTGATATCTCAATGCCTCTATTACCAAACCTGAGATCCTACCTCTAACATGAAATGTGATATCCAACTCCTTCCCCTTCCAACCCTGAGAGCCTTCCTATAGAATGAGATGTTATATCCAAGTCCTTCGAATTCCAATCCTGAGACCCTTCCTATAACATGAGATGTGATATCCAACTCCTTCCCATTACAACCTTAGACCCTTCCTATAGCATGAGATGGGATATCCAACTCCTTCCAAATCCAATCCTGATACCCTTCCGATAGCATGAGATGTGATATCCCAATGCCTCTACAAAACCTGAGACCCATACCATGGCACGAGATGTGATATCAAACTCCTTCCCATTCCAATCCTGAGACCCTTCCTATAGCTTGAGATGTGATGTCCAACTCCTTCCCATTCCAATTCTGAGACCCGTCCTATACCATGAGACTTCATATCTCAATGCTTCTACCAAACCTGAGACCCTTCCTATAGCTTGAGATGTGATATCCAACTCCTTCCCATTCCAATCCTGAGACCCTTCCTATAGCATGAGATGTGATATCTCAATGCTTCTACCAAAACTGAGGCCCTTCCTTTAGCATCAGATGTGATATCCAAGACCTTCCCATTCCAATCCTGAGACCCTTCCTATAACATGAGATGTGATATCCAACTCCTTCCCATTCCAACCTGAGACCCTTCCTATAGCTTGAGATGTGATATCCAACTCCTTCCCATTCCAATCCTGAGACCCTTCCTATAGCATGAGATGTGATATCTCAATGCTTCTAATACCAAACCTGAGAGCCTTCCTACAGCATGAGATGTGATATCCAAGTCCTTCCCATTCCAATCCTGAGATCCTTCCTATAACATGAGATGTGATATCCAACTCCTTCCCATTCCAACCTGAGACCCTTCCTATAGCATGAGATGGGATATCCAAATCCTTCCAAATCCAATCCTGATACCCTTCCATGAGATGTGATATCCCAATGCTTCTACAAAACCTGAGACCCATACCATGGCATGAGATGTGATATCACACTCCCGTCCTATACCATGAGACTTGATATCTCAATGCTTCTAATACCAAACCTGAGACCGGTCCAATAACATGAGATGTGATATCCAAATCTTCCCCTTCCAAACCTAAGACCCTTCCTTTATCATGAGATGTGATATCCAAGTCCTTCCCATGCCATTCCTGAGACCCTTCCTATAGCATGAGATGTGATATCTCAATGCTTCTAATACCAAACCTGAGACCCTTCCTATAACATGAGATGTGATATCCAAGTCCTTCCCATTCCAATCCTGAAACCCTTCCTATAGCATGAGATGTGATATCTCAATGCTTCTAATACCAAACCTGAGACCTTTCCTATAACATGAATTGTAATATCCAAGTACTTCCCATTCCAATCCTGAGACCCTTCCGATAGCAGAGATGTGATATCTCAATGCTTATACCAAACCTGAGACCCTTCCGATAGCATGAGATGTGATATCTCAATGCTTCTAATACCAAACCTGAGATCCTTCCTATAACATGAGATGTGATATCCAAATCCTTCCCCTTCCAAACCTTAGACCCTCCCTTTAGCATGAGATGTGATATCCAACTCCTTCCCATTCCAATCCTGAGACCCTTCTGATAGCATGAGATGTGATATCTCAATGCCTCTATTACCAAACCTGAGATCCTACCTCTAACATGAAATGTGATATCCAACTCCTTCCCCTTCCAACCCTGAGAGCCTTCCTATAGAATGAGATGTTATATCCAAGTCCTTCGAATTCCAATCCTGAGACCCTTCCTATAACATGAGATGTGATATCCAACTCCTTCCCATTACAACCTTAGACCCTTCCTATAGCATGAGATGGGATATCCAACTCCTTCCAAATCCAATCCTGATACCCTTCCATGAGATGTGATATCCCAATGCTTCTACAAAACCTGAGACCCATACCATGGCATGAGATGTGATATCAAACTCCCGTCCTATACCATGAGACTTGATATCTCAATGCTTCTAATACCAAACCTGAGACCGGTCCAATAACATGAGATGTGATATCCAAATCTTCCCCTTCCAAACCTAAGACCCTTCCTTTATCATGAGATGTGATATCCAAGTCCTTCCCATGCCATTCCTGAGACCCTTCCTATAGCATGAGATGTGATATCTCAATGCTTCTAATACCAAACCTGAGACCCTTCCTATAACATGAGATGTGATATCCAAGTCCTTCCCATTCCAATCCTGAAACCCTTCCTATAGCATGAGATGTGATATCTCAATGCTTCTAATACCAAACCTGAGACCTTTCCTATAACATGAATTGTAATATCCAAGTCCTTCCCATTCCAATCCTGAGACCCTTCCGATAGCAGAGATGTGATATCTCAATGCTTATACCAAACCTGAGACCCTTCCTATAGCATGAGATGTGATATCTCAATGCTTCTAATACCAAACCTGAGATCCTTCCTATAACATGAGATGCGATATCCAAATCCTTCCCCTTCCAAACCTTAGAACCTCCCTTTAGCATGAGATGTGATATCCAACTCCTTCCCATTCCAATCCTGAGACCCTTCTGATAGCATGAGATGTGATATCTCAATGCCTCTATTACCAAACCTGAGATCCTACCTCTAACATGAAATGTGATATCCAACTCCTTCCCCTTCCAACCCTGAGAGCCTTCCTATAGAATGAGATGTTATATCCAAGTCCTTCCCATTCCAATCCTGAGACCCTTCCTATAACATGAGATGTGATATCCAACTCCTTCCCATTACAACCTTAGACCCTTCCTATAGCATGAGATGGGATATCCAACTCCTTCCAAATCCAATCCTGATACCCTTCCGATAGCATGAGATGTGATATCCCAATGCCTCTACAAAACCTGAGACCCATACCATGGCACGAGATGTGATATCAAACTCCTTCCCATTCCAATCCTGAGACCCTTCCTATAGCTTGAGATGTGATATCCAACTCCTTCCCATTCCAATTCTGAGACCCGTCCTATACCATGAGACTTCATATCTCAATGCTTCTACCAAACCTGAGACCCTTCCTATAGCTTGAGATGTGATATCCAACTCCTTCCCATTCCAATCCTGAGACCCTTCCTATAGCATGAGATGTGATATCTCAATGCTTCTACCAAAACTGAGGCCCTTCCTTTAGCATCAGATGTGATATCCAAGACCTTCCCATTCCAATCCTGAGACCCTTCCTATAACATGAGATGTGATATCCAACTCCTTCCCATTCCAACCTGAGACCCTTCCTATAGCTTGAGATGTGATATCCAACTCCTTCCCATTCCAATCCTGAGACCCTTCCTATAGCATGAGATGTGATATCTCAATGCTTCTAATACCAAACCTGAGAGCCTTCCTACAGCATGAGATGTGATATCCAAGTCCTTCCCATTCCAATCCTGAGATCCTTCCTATAACATGAGATGTGATATCCAACTCCTTCCCATTCCAACCTGAGACCCTTCCTATAGCATGAGATGGGATATCCAACTCCTTCCAAATCCAATCCTGATACCCTTCCATGAGATGTGATATCCCAATGCTTCTACAAAACCTGAGACCCATACCATGGCATGAGATGTGATATCACACTCCCGTCCTATACCATGAGACTTGATATCTCAATGCTTCTAATACCAAACCTGAGACCGGTCCAATAACATGAGATGTGATATCCAAATCTTCCCCTTCCAAACCTAAGACCCTTCCTTTATCATGAGATGTGATATCCAAGTCCTTCCCATGCCATTCCTGAGACCCTTCCTATAGCATGAGATGTGATATCTCAATGCTTCTAATACCAAACCTGAGACCCTTCCTATAACATGAGATGTGATATCCAAGTCCTTCCCATTCCAATCCTGAAACCCTTCCTATAGCATGAGATGTGATATCTCAATGCTTCTAATACCAAACCTGAGACCTTTCCTATAACATGAATTGTAATATCCAAGTACTTCCCATTCCAATCCTGAGACCCTTCTGATAGCAGAGATGTGATATCTCAATGCTTATACCAAACCTGAGACCCTTCCGATAGCATGAGATGTGATATCTCAATGCTTCTAATACCAAACCTGAGATCCTTCCTATAACATGAGATGTGATATCCAAATCCTTCCCCTTCCAAACCTTAGACCCTCCCTTTAGCATGAGATGTGATATCCAACTCCTTCCCATTCCAATCCTGAGACCCTTCTGATAGCATGAGATGTGATATCTCAATGCCTCTATTACCAAACCTGATATCCTACCTCTAACATGAAATGTGATATCCAACTCCTTCCCCTTCCAACCCTGAGAGCCTTCCTATAGAATGAGATGTTATATCCAAGTCCTTCGAATTCCAATCCTGAGACCCTTCCTATAACATGAGATGTGATATCCAACTCCTTCCCATTACAACCTTAGACCCTTCCTATAGCATGAGATGGGATATCCAACTCCTTCCAAATCCAATCCTGATACCCTTCCATGAGATGTGATATCCCAATGCTTCTACAAAACCTGAGACCCATACCATGGCATGAGATGTGATATCAAACTCCCGTCCTATACCATGAGACTTGATATCTCAATGCTTCTAATACCAAACCTGAGACCGGTCCAATAACATGAGATGTGATATCCAAATCTTCCCCTTCCAAACCTAAGACCCTTCCTTTATCATGAGATGTGATATCCAAGTCCTTCCCATGCCATTCCTGAGACCCTTCCTATAGCATGAGATGTGATATCTCAATGCTTCTAATACCAAACCTGAGACCCTTCCTATAACATGAGATGTGATATCCAAGTCCTTCCCATTCCAATCCTGAAACCCTTCCTATAGCATGAGATGTGATATCTCAATGCTTCTAATACCAAACCTGAGACCTTTCCTATAACATGAATTGTAATATCCAAGTCCTTCCCATTCCAATCCTGAGACCCTTCCGATAGCAGAGATTTGATATCTCAATGCTTATACCAAACCTGAGACCCTTCCTATAGCATGAGATGTGATATCTCAATGCTTCTAATACCAAACCTGAGATCCTTCCTATAACATGAGATGCGATATCCAAATCCTTCCCCTTCCAAACCTTAGACCCTCCCTTTAGCATGAGATGTGATATCCAACTCCTTCCCATTCCAATCCTGAGACCCTTCTGATAGCATGAGATGTGATATCTCAATGCCTCTATTACCAAACCTGAGATCCTACCTCTAACATGAAATGTGATATCCAACTCCTTCCCCTTCCAACCCTGAGAGCCTTCCTATAGAATGAGATGTTATATCCAAGTCCTTCCCATTCCAATCCTGAGACCCTTCCTATAACATGAGATGTGATATCCAACTCCTTCCCATTACAACCTTAGACCCTTCCTATAGCATGAGATGGGATATCCAACTCCTTCCAAATCCAATCCTGATACCCTTCCGATAGCATGAGATGTGATATCCCAATGCCTCTACAAAACCTGAGACCCATACCATGGCACGAGATGTGATATCAAACTCCTTCCCATTCCAATCCTGAGACCCTTCCTATAGCTTGAGATGTGATATCCAACTCCTTCCCATTCCAATTCTGAGACCCGTCCTATACCATGAGACTTCATATCTCAATGCTTCTACCAAACCTGAGACCCTTCCTATAGCATGAGATGTGATATCCAACTCCTTCACATTCCAATCCTGAGACCCTTCCTATAGCATGAGATGTGATATCTCAATGCTTCTACCAAAACTGAGGCCCTTCCTTTAGCATCAGATGTGATATCCAACTCCTTCCCATTCCAATCCTGAGACCCTTCCTATAGCATGTGATGTGATATCTCAATGCTTCTAATACCAAACCTGAGATCCTTCCTATAACATGAGATGCGATATCCAACTCCTTCCCATTCCAATCCTGAGACCCTTCCTATAGCATGAGATGTGATATCTCAATGCTTCTAATACCAAACCTGAGATCCTTCCTATAACATGAGATGTGATATCCAAATCCTTCCCCTTCCAAACCTGAGACCCTCCCTTTAGCATGAGATGTGATATCCAACTCCTTCCCATTCCAATCCTGAGACCCTTCCTATAGCATGAGATGTGATATCTCAATGCTTCTACCAAAACTGAGACCCTTCCTTTAGCATCAGATGTGATATCCAACTCCTTCCCATTCAAATCCTGAGACCCTTCCTATAGCATGAGATGTGACATCTCAATGCTTCTAATACCAAACCTGAGATCCTTCCTATAACATGAGATGCGATATCCAACTCCTTCCCATTCCAATCCTGAGACCCTTCCTATAGTATGAGATGTGATATCTCAATGCTTCTAATACCAAACCTGAGAGCCTTCCTACAGCATGAGATGTGATATCCAAGTCCTTCCCATTCCAATCCTGAGATCCTTCCTATAACATGAGATGGGATATCCAACTCCTTCCCATTCCAATCCTGAGACCCTTCCGATAGCAGAGATGTGATATCTCAATGCTTATACCAAACCTGAGACCCTTCCGATAGCATGAGATGTGATATCTCAATGCTTCTAATACCAAACCTGAGATCCTTCCTATAACATGAGATGTGATATCCAAATCCTTCCCCTTCCAAACCTTAGACCCTCCCTTTAGCATGAGATGTGATATCCAACTCCTTCCCATTCCAATCCTGAGACCCTTCTGATAGCATGAGATGTGATATCTCAATGCCTCTATTACCAAACCTGAGATCCTACCTCTAACATGAAATGTGATATCCAACTCCTTCCCCTTCCAACCCTGAGAGCCTTCCTATAGAATGAGATGTTATATCCAAGTCCTTCCCATTCCAATCCTGAGACCCTTCCTATAACATGAGATGTGATATCCAACTCCTTCCCATTACAACCTTAGACCCTTCCTATAGCATGAGATGGGATATCCAACTCCTTCCAAATCCTATCCTGATACCCTTCCGATAGCATGAGATGTGAGATCCCAATGCCTCTACAAAACCTGAGACCCATACCATGGCACGAGATGTGATATCAAACTCCTTCCCATTCCAATCCTGAGACCCTTCCTATAGCTTGAGATGTGATATCCAACTCCTTCCCATTCCAATTCTGAGACCCGTCCTATACCATGAGACTTCATATCTCAATGCTTCTACCAAACCTGAGACCCTTCCTATAGCATGAGATGTGATATCCAACTCCTTCCCATTCCAATCCTGAGACCCTTCCTATAGCATGAGATGTGATATCTCAATGCTTCTACCAAAACTGAGGCCCTTCCTTTAGCATCAGATGTGATATCCAACTCCTTCCCATTCCAATCCTGAGACCCTTCCTATAGCATGTGATGTGATATCTCAATGCTTCTAATACCAAACCTGAGATCCTTCCTATAACATGAGATGCGATATCCAACTCCTTCCCATTCCAATCCTGAGACCCTTCCTATAGCATGAGATGTGATATCTCAATGCTTCTAATACCAAACCTGAGATCCTTCCTATAACATGAGATGTGATATCCAAATCCTTCCCCTTCCAAACCTGAGACCCTCCCTTTAGCATGAGATGTGATATCCAACTCCTTCCCATTCCAATCCTGAGACCCTTCCTATAGCATGAGATGTGATATCTCAATGCTTCTACCAAAACTGAGACCCTTCCTTTAGCATCAGATGTGATATCCAACTCCTTCCCATTAAAATCCTGAGACCCTTCCTATAGCATGAGATGTGACATCTCAATGCTTCTAATACCAAACCTGAGATCCTTCCTATAACATGAGATGCGATATCCAACTCCTTCCCATTCCAATCCTGAGACCCTTCCTATAGTATGAGATGTGATATCTCAATGCTTCTAATACCAAACCTGAGAGCCTTCCTACAGCATGAGATGTGATATCCAAGTCCTTCCCATTCCAATCCTGAGATCCTTCCTATAACATGAGATGTGATATCCAACTCCTTCCCATTCCAACCTGAGACCCTTCCTATAGCATGAGATGGGATATCCAACTCCTTCCGAATCCAATCCTGATACCCTTCCATGAGATGTGATATCCCAATGCTTCTACAAAACCTGAGACCCATACCATGGCATGCGATGTGATATCAAACTCCCGTCCTATACCATGAGACTTGATATCTCAATGCTTCTAATACCAAACCTGAGACCGGTCCAATAACATGAGATGTGATATCCAAATCATCCCCTTCCAAACCTAAGACCCTTCCTTTATCATGAGATGTGATATCCAAGTCCTTCCCATGCCATTCCTGAGACCCTTCCTATAGCATGAGATGTGATATCTCAATGCTTCTAATACCAAACCTGAGACCCTTCCTATAACATGAGATGTGATATCCAAGTCCTTCCCATTCCAATCCTGAAACCGTTCCTATAGCATGAGATGTGATATCTCAATGCTTCTAATACCAAACCTGAGACCTTTCCTATAACATGAATTGTAATATCCAAGTCCTTCCCATTCCAATCCTGAGACCCTTCCGATAGCAGAGATGTGATATCTCAATGCTTATACCAAACCTGAGACCCTTCCGATAGCATGAGATGTGATATCTCAATGCTTCTAATACCAAACCTGAGATCCTTCCTATAACATGAGATGTGATATCCAAATCCTTCCCCTTCCAAACCTTAGACCCTCCCTTTAGCATGAGATGTGATATCCAACTCCTTCCCATTCCAATCCTGAGACCCTTCTGATAGCATGAGATGTGATATCTCAATGCCTCTATTACCAAACCTGAGATCCTACCTCTAACATGAAATGTGATATCCAACTCCTTCCCCTTCCAACCCTGAGAGCCTTCCTATAGAATGAGATGTTATATCCAAGTCCTTCGAATTCCAATCCTGAGACCCTTCCTATAACATGAGATGTGATATCCAACTCCTTCCCATTACAACCTTAGACCCTTCCTATAGCATGAGATGGGATATCCAACTCCTTCCAAATCCAATCCTGATACCCTTCCGATAGCATGAGATGTGATATCCCAATGCCTCTACAAAACCTGAGACCCATACCATGGCACGAGATGTGATATCAAACTCCTTCCCATTCCAATCCTGAGACCCTTCCTATAGCTCGAGATGTGATATCCAACTCCTTCCCATTCCAATTCTGAGACCCGTCCTATACCATGAGACTTCATATCTCAATGCTTCTACCAAACCTGAGACCCTTCCTATAGCATGAGATGTGATATCCAACTCCTTCCCATTCCAATCCTGAGACCCTTCCTATAGCATGAGATGTGATATCTCAATGCTTCTACCAAAACTGAGGCCCTTCCTTTAGCATCAGATGTGATATCCAAGTCCTTCCCATTCCAATCCTGAGACCCTTCCTATAGCATGAGATGTGATATCTCAATGCTTCTAATACCAAACCTGAGAGCCTTCCTACAGCATGAGATGTGATATCCAAGTCCTTCCCATTCCAATCCTGAGATCCTTCCTATAACATGAGATGTGATATCCAACTCCTTCCCATTCCAACCTGAGACCCTTCCTATAGCATGAGATGGGATATCCAACTCCTTCCAAATCCAATCCTGATACCCTTCCATGAGATGTGATATCCCAATGCTTCTACAAAACCTGAGACCCATACCATGGCATGAGATGTGATATCAAACTCCCGTCCTATACCATGAGACTTGATATCTCAATGCTTCTAATACCAAACCTGAGACCGGTCCAATAACATGAGATGTGATATCCAAATCTTACCCTTCCAAACCTAAGACCCTTCCTTTATCATGAGATGTGATATCCAAGTCCTTCCCATGCCATTCCTGAGACCCTTCCTATAGCATGAGATGTGATATCTCAATGCTTCTAATACCAAACCTGAGACCCTTCCTATAACATGAGATGTGATATCCAAGTCCTTCCCATTCCAATCCTGAAACCCTTCCTATAGCATGAGATGTGATATCTCAATGCTTCTAATACCAAACCTGAGACCTTTCCTATAACATGAATTGTAATATCCAAGTCCTTCCCATTCCAATCCTGAGACCCTTCCGATAGCAGAGATGTGATATCTCAATGCTTATACCAAACCTGAGACCCTTCCTATAGCATGAGATGTGATATCTCAATGCTTCTAATACCAAACCTGAGATCCTTCCTATAACATGAGATGCGATATCCAAATCCTTCCCCTTCCAAACCTTAGACCCTCCCTTTAGCATGAGATGTGATATCCAACTCCTTCCCATTCCAATCCTGAGACCCTTCTGATAGCATGAGATGTGATATCTCAATGCCTCTATTACCAAACCTGAGATCCTACCTCTAACATGAAATGTGATATCCAACTCCTTCCCCTTCCAACCCTGAGAGCCTTCCTATAGAATGAGATGTTATATCCAAGTCCTTCCCATTCCAATCCTGAGACCCTTCCTATAACATGAGATGTGATATCCAACTCCTTCCCATTACAACCTTAGACCCTTCCTATAGCATGAGATGGGATATCCAACTCCTTCCAAATCCAATCCTGATACCCTTCCGATAGCATGAGATGTGATATCCCAATGCCTCTACAAAACCTGAGACCCATACCATGGCACGAGATGTGATATCAAACTCCTTCCCATTCCAATCCTGAGACCCTTCCTATAGCTTGAGATGTGATATCCAACTCCTTCCCATTCCAATTCTGAGACCCGTCCTATACCATGATACTTCATATCTCAATGCTTCTACCAAACCTGAGACCCTTCCTATAGCATGAGATGTGATATCCAACTCCTTCACATTCCAATCCTGAGACCCTTCCTATAGCATGAGATGTGATATCTCATTGCTTCTACCAAAACTGAGGCCCTTCCTTTAGCATCAGATGTGATATCCAACTCCTTCCCATTCCAATCCTGAGACCCTTCCTATAGCATGTGATGTGATATCTCAATGCTTCTAATACCAAACCTGAGATCCTTCCTATAACATGAGATGCGATATCCAACTCCTTCCCATTCCAATCCTGAGACCCTTCCTATAGCATGAGATGTGATATCTCAATGCTTCTAATACCAAACCTGAGATCCTTCCTATAACATGAGATGTGATATCCAAATCCTTCCCCTTCCAAACCTGAGACCCTCCCTTTAGCATGAGATGTGATATCCAACTCCTTCCCATTCCAATCCTGAGACCCTTCCTATAGCATGAGATGTGATATCTCAATGCTTCTACCAAAACTGAGACCCTTCCTTTAGCATCAGATGTGATATCCAACTCCTTCCCATTCAAATCCTGAGACCCTTCCTATAGCATGAGATGTGACATCTCAATGCTTCTAATACCAAACCTGAGATCCTTCCTATAACATGAGATGCGATATCCAACTCCTTCCCATTCCAATCCTGAGACCCTTCCTATAGTATGAGATGTGATATCTCAATGCTTCTAATACCAAACCTGAGAGCCTTCCTACAGCATGAGATGTGATATCCAAGTCCTTCCCATTCCAATCCTGAGATCCTTCCTATAACATGAGATGGGATATCCAACTCCTTCCCATTCCAATCCTGAGACCCTTCCGATAGCAGAGATGTGATATCTCAATGCTTATACCAATCCTGAGACCCTTCCTATAGCATGAGGTGTGATATCTCAATGCTTATACCAAACCTGAGACCCTTCCTATCGCATGAGATGTGATATCCAACTCCTTGCCATTCAAATCCTGAGACCCTCCCTATAACAAGAGATGTCATATCCAACTCCTTCCCATTCCAAACCTGAGACCCTTCCTTTAGCATGAGATGTGATATCCAATTCCTTCACATTCCAATCCTGAGACCCTTCCTATAGCAAGAATGTAATATCCAACTCCTACCCATTCCAATCCTGAGACCCTTCCTATAGCATGAGGTGTGATATCCCAATGCTTATACCAAACCTGAGACCCTTCCTAAGGCATGAGATGTGATATCCAACTCCTTGCCATTCAAATCCTGAGACCCTCCCTATAACAAGAGATGTCATATCCAACTCCTTCCCATTCCAAACCTGAGACCCTTCCTTTAGCATGAGATGTGATATCCAATTCCTTCACATTCCAATCCTGAGACCCTTCCTATAGCAAGAATGTAATATCCAACTCCTACCCATTCCAATCCTGAGACCATTCCTATAGCATGAGATGTGATATATCAATGCTTCTAATACCAAACCTGAGATCCTTCCTATGACATGAGATGTGATATCCAAATCCTTCCCATTCCAATCCTGAGACCCTTCCTATAGCAAGAGATGTGATATCCAAATCCTTCCCATTCCAACCTGAGACCCTTCCTATAGCATGAGAAGGGATATCCAACTCCTTCCCAATCCAATCCTGAGACCCTTCCGATAGCAGAGATGTGATATCTCAATGCTTCTAATACCAAACCTGGGACCCGTCCTATAACATGAGATATGATATCCAAATCCTTCCCATCCAAAACCTGAGACTCTTCCTATAGCATGAGATGTGATATCTCAATGCTTCTACCAAACCTGAAACCCTTCCTATAGCATGAGATGTGATATCCAACTCCTTCCCATTCCAATCCTGAGACACTTCCTATAGCATGAGATGTGATATCTCAATGCTTCTAATAGCAAACCTGAGACCCGTCCTATAACATGAGATGTGATATCCAAATCCTTGCCCTTCCAAACCTGAGACCCTTCCTTTAGCATGAGATGTGATATCCAGCTCCTCCCATTCCAATCCAGAGACCCTTCCTATACCATGGGATGTGATATCTCAATGCTTCTAATACCAAACCTGGGACCCGTCCTATAACATGAGATATGATATCCAAATCCTTCCCCTTCCAAACCTGAGACCCTTCCTTTAGCATGAGATGTGATATCCAAATCCTTCCCATTACAATCCTGAAACCCTTCCTATAGCATGAGATGTGATATCTCAATGTTTCTAATAAAGAACCTGAGACTCTTCCTATAGCAAGAGATGTGATATCCATATCCTTCCCATTCCAATCCTGAGACCCTTCCTGTAACATGAGATGTGATATCCAACTCCTTCCCATTCCAACCTGACACCCTTCCTATAGCATGAGAAGTGATATCCAACTCCTTCCCAATCCAATCCTGAGACCCTTCCAATAGCAGAGATTTGATATCTCAATGCTTATACCAAACCTGAGACCCTTCCTATGGCATGAGATGTGATATCCAACTAATTGCCATTCAAATCCTGAGACCCTTCCTATAGCATGAGATGTGATATCTTAATGCTTCTACCAAACCTGAGACCCTTCCTTTAGAATGAGATGTGATATCCAAGTCCTTCACATTCCAATCCTGAGACCCTTCCTATAGCATGAGATGTGATATCTAAATGCTTCTAATACCAAACCTGAGATCCTTCCTATAACATGAGATGTGATATCCAATTCCTTCCCATTCCAAACCTGAGACCCTTCCTATTGGATGAGATGTGATATCTCAATGCTTCTAATACCAAACCTGAGACCCTTCCTATAACATGAGATGGGATATCCAACTCTTTCCCATTCCAATCCTGAGACCCTTCCGATAGCAGAGATGTGATATCTCAATGCTTATACCAAACCTGAGAGCCTTCCTACAGCATGAGATGTGATATCCAAGTCCTTCCCATTCCAATCCTGAGATCCTTCCTATAACATGAGATGTGATATCCAACTCCTTCCCATTCCAACCTGAGACCCTTCCTATAGCATGAGATGGGATATCCAACTCCTTCCAAATCCAATCCTGATACCCTTCCATGAGATGTGATATCCCAATGCTTCTACAAAACCTGAGACCCATACCATGGCATGCGATGTGATATCAAACTCCCGTCCTATACCATGAGACTTGATATCTCAATGCTTCTAATACCAAACCTGAGACCGGTCCAATAACATGAGATGTGATATCCAAATCTTCCCCTTCCAAACCTAAGACCCTTCCTTTATCATGAGATGTGATATCCAAGTCCTTCCCATGCCATTCCTGAGACCCTTCCTATAGCATGAGATGTGATATCTCAATGCTTCTAATACCAAACCTGAGACCCTTCCTATAACATGAGATGTGATATCCAAGTCCTTCCCATTCCAATCCTGAAACCGTTCCTATAGCATGAGATGTGATATCTCAATGCTTCTAATACCAAACCTGAGACCTTTCCTATAACATGAATTGTAATATCCAAGTCCTTCCCATTCCAATCCTGAGACCCTTCCGATAGCAGAGATGTGATATCTCAATGCTTATACCAAACCTGAGACCCTTCCGATAGCATGAGATGTGATATCTCAATGCTTCTAATACCAAACCTGAGATCCTTCCTATAACATGAGATGTGATATCCAAATCCTTCCCCTTCCAAACCTTAGACCCTCCCTTTAGCATGAGATGTGATATCCAACTCCTTCCCATTCCAATCCTGAGACCCTTCTGATAGCATGAGATGTGATATCTCAATGCCTCTATTACCAAACCTGAGATCCTACCTCTAACATGAAATGTGATATCCAACTCCTTCCCCTTCCAACCCTGAGAGCCTTCCTATAGAATGAGATGTTATATCCAAGTCCTTCGAATTCCAATCCTGAGACCCTTCCTATAACATGAGATGTGATATCCAACTCCTTCCCATTACAACCTTAGACCCTTCCTATAGCATGAGATGGGATATCCAACTCCTTCCAAATCCAATCCTGATACCCTTCCGATAGCATGAGATGTGATATCCCAATGCCTCTACAAAACCTGAGACCCATACCATGGCACGAGATGTGATATCAAACTCCTTCCCATTCCAATCCTGAGACCCTTCCTATAGCTCGAGATGTGATATCCAACTCCTTCCCATTCCAATTCTGAGACCCGTCCTATACCATGAGACTTCATATCTCAATGCTTCTACCAAACCTGAGACCCTTCCTATAGCATGAGATGTGATATCCAACTCCTTCCCATTCCAATCCTGAGACCCTTCCTATAGCATGAGATGTGATATCTCAATGCTTCTGCCAAAACTGAGGCCCTTCCTTTAGCATCAGATGTGATATCCAAGTCCTTCCCATTCCAATCCTGAGACCCTTCCTATAGCATGAGATGTGATATCTCAATGCTTCTAATACCAAACCTGAGAGCCTTCCTACAGCATGAGATGTGATATCCAAGTCCTTCCCATTCCAATCCTGAGATCCTTCCTATAACATGAGATGTGATATCCAACTCCTTCCCATTCCAACCTGAGACCCTTCCTATAGCATGAGATGGGATATCCAACTCCTTCCAAATCCAATCCTGATACCCTTCCATGAGATGTGATATCCCAATGCTTCTACAAAACCTGAGACCCATACCATGGCATGAGATGTGATATCAAACTCCCGTCCTATACCATGAGACTTGATATCTCAATGCTTCTAATACCAAACCTGAGACCGGTCCAATAACATGAGATGTGATATCCAAATCTTCCCCTTCCAAACCTAAGACCCTTCCTTTATCATGTGATGTGATATCCAAGTCCTTCCCATGCCATTCCTGAGACCCTTCCTATAGCATGAGATGTGATATCTCAATGCTTCTAATACCAAACCCGAGACCCTTCCTATAACATGAGATGTGATATCCAAGTCCTTCCCATTCCAATCCTGAAACCCTTCCTATAGCATGAGATGTGATATCTCAATGCTTCTAATACCAAACCTGAGACCTTTCCTATAACATGAATTGTAATATCCAAGTCCTTCCCATTCCAATCCTGAGACCCTTCCGATAGCAGAGATGTGATATCTCAATGCTTATACCAAACCTGAGACCCTTCCTATAGCATGAGATGTGATATCTCAATGCTTCTAATACCAAACCTGAGATCCTTCCTATAACATGAGATGCGATATCCAAATCCTTCCCCTTCCAAACCTTAGACCCTCCCTTTAGCATGAGATGTGATATCCAACTCCTTCCCATTCCAATCCTGAGACCCTTCTGATAGCATGAGATGTGATATCTCAATGCCTCTATTACCAAACCTGAGATCCTACCTCTAACATGAAATGTGATATCCAACTCCTTCCCCTTCCAACCCTGAGAGCCTTCCTATAGAATGAGATGTTATATCCAAGTCCTTCCCATTCCAATCCTGAGACCCTTCCTATAACATGAGATGTGATATCCAACTCCTTCCCATTACAACCTTAGACCCTTCCTATAGCATGAGATGGGATATCCAACTCCTTCCAAATCCAATCCTGATACCCTTCCGATAGCATGAGATGTGATATCCCAATGCCTCTACAAAACCTGAGACCCATACCATGGCACGAGATGTGATATCAAACTCCTTCCCATTCCAATCCTGAGACCCTTCCTATAGCTTGAGATGTGATATCCAACTCCTTCCCATTCCAATTCTGAGACCCGTCCTATACCATGAGACTTCATATCTCAATGCTTCTACCAAACCTGAGACCCTTCCTATAGCATGAGATGTGATATCCAACTCCTTCACATTCCAATCCTGAGACCCTTCCTATAGCATGAGATGTGATATCTCATTGCTTCTACCAAAACTGAGGCCCTTCCTTTAGCATCAGATGTGATATCCAACTCCTTCCCATTCCAATCCTGAGACCCTTCCTATAGCATGTGATGTGATATCTCAATGCTTCTAATACCAAACCTGAGATCCTTCCTATAACATGAGATGCGATATCCAACTCCTTCCCATTCCAATCCTGAGACCCTTCCTATAGCATGAGATGTGATATCTCAATGCTTCTAATACCAAACCTGAGATCCTTCCTATAACATGAGATGTGATATCCAAATCCTTCCCCTTCCAAACCTGAGACCCTCCCTTTAGCATGAGATGTGATATCCAACTCCTTCCCATTCCAATCCTGAGACCCTTCCTATAGCATGAGATGTGATATCTCAATGCTTCTACCAAAACTGAGACCCTTCCTTTAGCATCAGATGTGATATCCAACTCCTTCCCATTCAAATCCTGAGACCCTTCCTATAGCATGAGATGTGACATCTCAATGCTTCTAATACCAAACCTGAGATCCTTCCTATAACATGAGATGCGATATCCAACTCCTTCCCATTCCAATCCTGAGACCCTTCCTATAGTATGAGATGTGATATCTCAATGCTTCTAATACCAAACCTGAGAGCCTTCCTACAGCATGAGATGTGATATCCAAGTCCTTCCCATTCCAATCCTGAGATCCTTCCTATAACATGAGATGGGATATCCAACTCCTTCCCATTCCAATCCTGAGACCCTTCCGATAGCAGAGATGTGATATCTCAATGCTTATACCAATCCTGAGACCCTTCCTATAGCATGAGGTGTGATATCTCAATGCTTATACCAAACCTGAGACCCTTCCTATGGCATGAGATGTGATATCCAACTCCTTGCCATTCAAATCCTGAGACCCTCCCTATAACAAGAGATGTCATATCCAACTCCTTCCCATTCCAAACCTGAGACCCTTCCTTTAGCATGAGATGTGATATCCAATTCCTTCACATTCCAATCCTGAGACCCTTCCTATAGCAAGAATGTAATATCCAACTCCTACCCATTCCAATCCTGAGACCCTTCCTATAGCATGAGGTGTGATATCCCAATGCTTATACCAAACCTGAGACCCTTCCTAAGGCATGAGATGTGATATCCAACTCCTTGCCATTCAAATCCTGAGACCCTCCCTATAACAAGAGATGTCATATCCAACTCCTTCCCATTCCAAACCTGAGACCCTTCCTTTAGCATGAGATGTGATATCCAATTCCTTCACATTCCAATCCTGAGACCCTTCCTATAGCAAGAATGTAATATCCAACTCCTACCCATTCCAATCCTGAGACCATTCCTATAGCATGAGATGTGATATATCAATGCTTCTAATACCAAACCTGAGATCCTTCCTATGACATGAGATGTGATATCCAAATCCTTCCCATTCCAATCCTGAGACCCTTCCTATAGCAAGAGATGTGATATCCAAATCCTTCCCATTCCAACCTGAGACCCTTCCTATAGCATGAGAAGGGATATCCAACTCCTTCCCAATCCAATCCTGAGACCCTTCCGATAGCAGAGATGTGATATCTCAATGCTTCTAATACCAAACCTGGGACCCGTCCTATAACATGAGATATGATATCCAAATCCTTCCCATCCAAAACCTGAGACTCTTCCTATAGCATGAGATGTGATATCTCAATGCTTCTACCAAACCTGAAACCCTTCCTATAGCATGAGATGTGATATCCAACTCCTTCCCATTCCAATCCTGAGACACTTCCTATAGCATGAGATGTGATATCTCAATGCTTCTAATAGCAAACCTGAGACCCGTCCTATAACATGAGATGTGATATCCAAATCCTTGCCCTTCCAAACCTGAGACCCTTCCTTTAGCATGAGATGTGATATCCAGCTCCTCCCATTCCAATCCAGAGACCCTTCCTATACCATGGGATGTGATATCTCAATGCTTCTAATACCAAACCTGGGACCCGTCCTATAACATGAGATATGATATCCAAATCCTTCCCCTTCCAAACCTGAGACCCTTCCTTTAGCATGAGATGTGATATCCAAATCCTTCCCATTACAATCCTGAAACCCTTCCTATAGCATGAGATGTGATATCTCAATGTTTCTAATAAAGAACCTGAGACTCTTCCTATAGCAAGAGATGTGATATCCATATCCTTCCCATTCCAATCCTGAGACCCTTCCTGTAACATGAGATGTGATATCCAACTCCTTCCCATTCCAACCTGACACCCTTCTTATAGCATGAGAAGTGATATCCAACTCCTTCCCAATCCAATCCTGAGACCCTTCCAATAGCAGAGATTTGATATCTCAATGCTTATACCAAACCTGAGACCCTTCCTATGGCATGAGATGTGATATCCAACTAATTGCCATTCAAATCCTGAGACCCTTCCTATAGCATGAGATGTGATATCTTAATGCTTCTACCAAACCTGAGACCCTTCCTTTAGAATGAGATGTGATATCCAAGTCCTTCACATTCCAATCCTGAGACCCTTCCTATAGCATGAGATGTGATATCTAAATGCTTCTAATACCAAACCTGAGATCCTTCCTATAACATGAGATGTGATATCCAATTCCTTCCCATTCCAAACCTGAGACCCTTCCTATTGGATGAGATGTGATATCTCAATGCTTCTAATACCAAACCTGAGACCCTTCCTATAACATGAGATGGGATATCCAACTCTTTCCCATTCCAATCCTGAGACCCTTCCGATAGCAGAGATGTGATATCTCAATGCTTATACCAAACCTGAGAGCCTTCCTACAGCATGAGATGTGATATCCAAGTCCTTCCCATTCCAATCCTGAGATCCTTCCTATAACATGAGATGTGATATCCAACTCCTTCCCATTCCAACCTGAGACCCTTCCTATAGCATGAGATGGGATATCCAACTCCTTCCAAATCCAATCCTGATACCCTTCCATGAGATGTGATATCCCAATGCTTCTACAAAACCTGAGACCCATACCATGGCATGCGATGTGATATCAAACTCCCGTCCTATACCATGAGACTTGATATCTCAATGCTTCTAATACCAAACCTGAGACCGGTCCAATAACATGAGATGTGATATCCAAATCTTCCCCTTCCAAACCTAAGACCCTTCCTTTATCATGAGATGTGATATCCAAGTCCTTCCCATGCCATTCCTGAGACCCTTCCTATAGCATGAGATGTGATATCTCAATGCTTCTAATACCAAACCTGAGACCCTTCCTATAACATGAGATGTGATATCCAAGTCCTTCCCATTCCAATCCTGAAACCGTTCCTATAGCATGAGATGTGATATCTCAATGCTTCTAATACCAAACCTGAGACCTTTCCTATAACATGAATTGTAATATCCAAGTCCTTCCCATTCCAATCCTGAGACCCTTCCGATAGCAGAGATGTGATATCTCAATGCTTATACCAAACCTGAGACCCTTCCGATAGCATGAGATGTGATATCTCAATGCTTCTAATACCAAACCTGAGATCCTTCCTATAACATGAGATGTGATATCCAAATCCTTCCCCTTCCAAACCTTAGACCCTCCCTTTAGCATGAGATGTGATATCCAACTCCTTCCCATTCCAATCCTGAGACCCTTCTGATAGCATGAGATGTGATATCTCAATGCCTCTATTACCAAACCTGAGATCCTACCTCTAACATGAAATGTGATATCCAACTCCTTCCCCTTCCAACCCTGAGAGCCTTCCTATAGAATGAGATGTTATATCCAAGTCCTTCGAATTCCAATCCTGAGACCCTTCCTATAACATGAGATGTGATATCCAACTCCTTCCCATTACAACCTTAGACCCTTCCTATAGCATGAGATGGGATATCCAACTCCTTCCAAATCCAATCCTGATACCCTTCCGATAGCATGAGATGTGATATCCCAATGCCTCTACAAAACCTGAGACCCATACCATGGCACGAGATGTGATATCAAACTCCTTCCCATTCCAATCCTGAGACCCTTCCTATAGCTCGAGATGTGATATCCAACTCCTTCCCATTCCAATTCTGAGACCCGTCCTATACCATGAGACTTCATATCTCAATGCTTCTACCAAACCTGAGACCCTTCCTATAGCATGAGATGTGATATCCAACTCCTTCCCATTCCAATCCTGAGACCCTTCCTATAGCATGAGATGTGATATCTCAATGCTTCTGCCAAAACTGAGGCCCTTCCTTTAGCATCAGATGTGATATCCAAGTCCTTCCCATTCCAATCCTGAGACCCTTCCTATAGCATGAGATGTGATATCTCAATGCTTCTAATACCAAACCTGAGAGCCTTCCTACAGCATGAGATGTGATATCCAAGTCCTTCCCATTCCAATCCTGAGATCCTTCCTATAACATGAGATGTGATATCCAACTCCTTCCCATTCCAACCTGAGACCCTTCCTATAGCATGAGATGGGATATCCAACTCCTTCCAAATCCAATCCTGATACCCTTCCATGAGATGTGATATCCCAATGCTTCTACAAAACCTGAGACCCATACCATGGCATGAGATGTGATATCAAACTCCCGTCCTATACCATGAGACTTGATATCTCAATGCTTCTAATACCAAACCTGAGACCGGTCCAATAACATGAGATGTGATATCCAAATCTTCCCCTTCCAAACCTAAGACCCTTCCTTTATCATGTGATGTGATATCCAAGTCCTTCCCATGCCATTCCTGAGACCCTTCCTATAGCATGAGATGTGATATCTCAATGCTTCTAATACCAAACCCGAGACCCTTCCTATAACATGAGATGTGATATCCAAGTCCTTCCCATTCCAATCCTGAAACCCTTCCTATAGCATGAGATGTGATATCTCAATGCTTCTAATACCAAACCTGAGACCTTTCCTATAACATGAATTGTAATATCCAAGTCCTTCCCATTCCAATCCTGAGACCCTTCCGATAGCAGAGATGTGATATCTCAATGCTTATACCAAACCTGAGACCCTTCCTATAGCATGAGATGTGATATCTCAATGCTTCTAATACCAAACCTGAGATCCTTCCTATAACATGAGATGCGATATCCAAATCCTTCCCCTTCCAAACCTTAGACCCTCCCTTTAGCATGAGATGTGATATCCAACTCCTTCCCATTCCAATCCTGAGACCCTTCTGATAGCATGAGATGTGATATCTCAATGCCTCTATTACCAAACCTGAGATCCTACCTCTAACATGAAATGTGATATCCAACTCCTTCCCCTTCCAACCCTGAGAGCATTCCTATAGAATGAGATGTTATATCCAAGTCCTTCCCATTCCAATCCTGAGACCCTTCCTATAACATGAGATGTGATATCCAACTCCTTCCCATTACAACCTTAGACCCTTCCTATAGCATGAGATGGGATATCCAACTCCTTCCAAATCCAATCCTGATACCCTTCCGATAGCATGAGATGTGATATCCCAATGCCTCTACAAAACCTGAGACCCATACCATGGCACGAGATGTGATATCAAACTCCTTCCCATTCCAATCCTGAGACCCTTCCTATAGCTTGAGATGTGATATCCAACTCCTTCCCATTCCAATTCTGAGACCCGTCCTATACCATGAGACTTCATATCTCAATGCATCTATCAAACCTGAGACCCTTCCTATAGCATGAGATGTGATATCCAACTCCTTCACATTCCAATCCTGAGACCCTTCCTATAGCATGAGATGTGATATCTCAATGCTTCTACCAAAACTGAGGCCCTTCCTTTAGCATCAGATGTGATATCCAACTCCTTCCCATTCCAATCCTGAGACCCTTCCTATAGCATGTGATGTGATATCTCAATGCTTCTAATACCAAACCTGAGATCCTTCCTATAACATGAGATGCGATATCCAACTCCTTCCCATTCCAATCCTGAGACCCTTCCTATAGCATGAGATGTGATATCTCAATGCTTCTAATACCAAACCTGAGATCCTTCCTATAACATGAGATGTGATATATAAATCCTTCCCCTTCCAAACCTGAGACCCTCCCTTTAGCATGAGATGTGATATCCAACTCCTTCCCATTCCAATCCTGAGACCCTTCCAATAGCATGAGATGTGATATCTCAATGCTTCTACCAAAACTGAGACCCTTCCTTTAGCATCAGATGTGATATCCAACTCCTTCCCATTCAAATCCTGAGACCCTTCCTATAGCATGAGATGTGACATCTCAATGCTTCTAATACCAAACCTGAGATCCTTCCTATAGCATGAGATGCGATATCCAACTCCTTCCCATTCCAATCCTGAGACCCTTCCTATAGTATGAGATGTGATATCTCAATGCTTCTAATACCAAACCTGAGAGCCTTCCTACAGCATGAGATGTGATATCCAAGTCCTTCCCATTCCAATCCTGAGATCCTTCCTATAACATGAGATGGGATATCCAACTCCTTCCCATTCCAATCCTGAGACCCTTCCGATAGCAGAGATGTGATATCTCAATGCTTATACCAATCCTGAGACCCTTCCTATAGCATGAGGTGTGATATCTCAATGCTTATACCAAACCTGAGACCCTTCCTATGGCATGAGATGTGATATCCAACTCCTTGCCATTCAAATCCTGAGACCCTCCCTATAACAAGAGATGTCATATCCAACTCCTTCCCATTCCAAACCTGAGACCCTTCCTTTAGCATGAGATGTGATATCCAATTCCTTCACATTCCAATCCTGAGACCCTTCCTATAGCAAGAATGTAATATCCAACTCCTACCCATTCCAATCCTGAGACCCTTCCTATAGCATGAGGTGTGATATCCCAATGCTTATACCAAACCTGAGACCCTTCCTAAGGCATGAGATGTGATATCCAACTCCTTGCCATTCAAATCCTGAGACCCTCCCTATAACAAGAGATGTCATATCCAACTCCTTCCCATTCCAAACCTGAGACCCTTCCTTTAGCATGAGATGTGATATCCAATTCCTTCACATTCCAATCCTGAGACCCTTCCTATAGCAAGAATGTAATATCCAACTCCTACCCATTCCAATCCTGAGACCATTCCTATAGCATGAGATGTGATATATCAATGCTTCTAATACCAAACCTGAGATCCTTCCTATGACATGAGATGTGATATCCAAATCCTTCCCATTCCAATCCTGAGACCCTTCCTATAGCAAGAGATGTGATATCCAAATCCTTCCCATTCCAATCTGAGACCCTTCCTATAGCATGAGAAGGGATATCCAACTCCTTCCCAATCCAATCCTGAGACCCTTCCGATAGCAGAGATGTGATATCTCAATGCTTCTAATACCAAACCTGGGACCCGTCCTATAACATGAGATATGATATCCAAATCCTTCCCATCCAAAACCTGAGACTCTTCCTATAGCATGAGATGTGATATCTCAATGCTTCTACCAAACCTGAAACCCTTCCTATAGCATGAGATGTGATATCCAACTCCTTCCCATTCCAATCCTGAGACACTTCCTATAGCATGAGATGTGATATCTCAATGCTTCTAATAGCAAACCTGAGACCCGTCCTATAACATGAGATGTGATATCCAAATCCTTCCCCTTCCAAACCTGAGACCCTTCCTTTAGCATGAGATGTGATATCCAGCTCCTCCCATTCCAATCCAGAGACCCTTCCTATACCATGGGATGTGATATCTCAATGCTTCTAATACCAAACCTGGGACCCGTCCTATAACATGAGATATGATATCCAAATCCTTCCCCTTCCAAACCTGAGACCCTTCCTTTAGCATGAGATGTGATATCCAAATCCTTCCCATTACAATCCTGAAACCCTTCCTATAGCATGAGATGTGATATCTCAATGTTTCTAATAAAGAACCTGAGACTCTTCCTATAGCAAGAGATGTGATATCCATATCCTTCCCATTCCAATCCTGAGACCCTTCCTGTAACATGAGATGTGATATCCAACTCCTTCCCATTCCAACCTGACACCCTTCCTATAGCATGAGAAGTGATATCCAACTCCTTCCCAATCCAATCCTGAGACCCTTCCAATAGCAGAGATTTGATATCTCAATGCTTATACCAAACCTGAGACCCTTCCTATGGCATGAGATGTGATATCCAACTCCTTGCCATTCAAATCCTGAGACCCTTCCTATAGCATGAGATGTGATATCTTAATGCTTCTACCAAACCTGAGACCCTTCCTTTAGAATGAGATGTGATATCCAAGTCCTTCACATTCCAATCCTGAGACCCTTCCTATAGCATGAGATGTGATATCTCAATGCTTCTAATACCAAACCTGAGATCCTTCCTATAACATGAGATGTGATATCCAATTCCTTCCCATTCCAAACCTGAGACCCTTCCTATTGGATGAGATGTGATATCTCAATGCTTCTAATACCAAACCTGAGACCCTTCCTATAACATGAGATGGGATATCCAACTCTTTCCCATTCCAATCCTGAGACCCTTCCGATAGCAGAGATGTGATATCTCAATGCTTATACCAATCCTGAGACCCTTCCTATAGCATGAGGTGTGATATCTCAATGCTTATACCAAATCTGAGACCCTTCCTATAGCATGAGATGTGATATCAAACTCCTTCCCATTCCAATCCTGAGACCCTTCCTATAGCATGAGGTGTGATATCTCAATGCTTATACCAAATCTGAGACCCTTCCTATAGCATGAGATGTGATATCCAACTCCTTCCCATTCCAATCCTGAGATCCTTCCTATAACATGAGATGTGATATCCAACTCCTTCCCGTTCCAAACCTGAGACACTTCCTATAGCATATGTGATATCCAACTCCTTCCCATTCCAAACATGAGACCCTTCCTATAGCAAGAATGTAATATCCAACTCCTACCCATTCCAATCCTGAGACCATTCCTATAGCATGAGATGTGATATATCAATGCTTCTAATACCAAACCTGAGATCCTTCCTATGACATGAGATGTGATATCCAAATCCTTCCCATTCCAATCCTGAGACCCTTCCTATAGCAAGAGATGTGATATCCAAATCCTTCCCATTCCAACCTTAGACCCTTCCTATAGCATGAGAAGGGATATCCAACTCCTTCCCAATCCAATCCTGAGACCCTTCCGATAGCAGAGATGTGATATCTCAATGCTTCTAATACCAAACCTGGGACCCGTCCTATAACATGAGATATGATATCCAAATCCTTCCCATCCAAAACCTGAGACTCTTCCTATAGCATGAGATGTGATATCGCAATGCTTCTACCAAACCTGAAAACCTTCCTATAGCATGAGATGTGATATCCAACTCCTTCCCATTCCAATCCTGAGACACTTCCTTTAGCATGAGATGTGATATCCAGCTCCTCCCATTCCAATCCTGAGACCCTTCCTATACCATGGGATGTGATATCTCAATGCTTCTAATACCAAACCTGGGACCCGTCCTATAACATGAGATGTGATATCCAAATCCTTCCCCTTCCAAACCTGAGACCCTTCCTTTAGCATGAGATGTGATATCCAGCTCCTCCCATTCCAATCCTGAGACCCTTCCTATACCATGGGATGTGATATCTCAATGCTTCTAATACCAAACCTGGGACCCGTCCTATAACATGAGATATGATATCCAAATCCTTCCCCTTCCAAACCTGAGACCCTTCCTTTAGCATGAGATGTGATATCCAAATCCTTCCCATTACAATCCTGAAACCCTTCCTATAGCATGAGATGTGATATCTCAATGTTTCTAATAAAGAACCTGAGACTCTTCCTATAGCAAGAGATGTGATATCCACATCCTTCCCATTCCAATCCTGAGACCCTTCCTGTAACATGAGATGTGATATCCAACTCCTTCCCATTCCAACCTGACACCCTTCCTATAGCATGAGAAGTGATATCCAACTCCTTCCCAATCCAATCCTGAGACCCTTCCGATAGTAGAGATTTGATATCGCAATGCTTATACCAAACCTGAGACCCTTCCTATGGCATGAGATGTGATATCCAACTCCTTGCCATTCAAATCCTGAGACCCTTCCTATAGCATGAGATGTGATATCTTAATGCTTCTACCAAACCTGAGACCCTTCCTTTAGAATGAGATGTGATATCCAAGTCCTTCACATTCCAATCCTGAGACCCTTCCTATAGCATGAGATGTGATATCTCAATGCTTCTAATACCAAACCTGAGATCCTTCCTATAACATGAGATGTGATATCCAATTCCTTCCCATTCCAAACCTGAGACCCTTCCTATTGGATGAGATGTGATATCTCAATGCTTCTAATACCAAACCTGAGACCCTTCCTATAACATGAGATGGGATATCCAACTCCTTCCCATTCCAATCCTGAGACCCTTCCGATAGCAGAGATGTGATATCTCAATGCTTATACCAATCCTGAGACCCTTCCTATAGCATGTGGTGTGATATCTCAATGCTTATACCAAATCTGAGACCCTTCCTATAGCATGAGATGTGATATCAAACTCCTTCCCATTCCAATCCTGAGACCCTTCCTATAGCATGAGGTGTGATATCTCAATGCTTATACCAAATCTGAGACCCTTCCTATAGCATGAGATGTGATATCCAACTCCTTCCCATTCCAATCCTGAGACCCTTCCTATAACATGAGATGTGATATCCAACTCCTTCCCGTTCCAAACCTGAGACACTTACTATAGCATATGTGATATCCAACTCCTTCCCATTCCAAACATGAGACCCTTCCTATAGCAAGAATGTAATATCCAACTCCTACCCATTCCAATCCTGAGACCATTCCTATAGCATGAGATGTGATATATCAATGCTTCTAATACCAAACCTGAGATCCTTCCTATGACATGAGATGTGATATCCAAATCCTTCCCATTCCAAACATGAGACCCTTCCTATAGCAAGAATGTAATATCCAACTCCTACCCATTCCAATCCTGAGACCATTCCTATAGCATGAGATGTGATATATCAATGCTTCTAATACCAAACCTGAGATCCTTCCTATGACATGAGATGTGATATCCAAATCCTTCCCATTCCAATCCTGAGACCCTTCCTATAGCAAGAGATGTGATATCCAAATCCTTCCCATTCCAACCTGAGACCCTTCCTATAGCATGAGAAGGGATATCTAACTCCTTCCCAATCCAATCCTGAGACCCTTCCGATAGCAGAGATGTGATATCTCAATGCTTATACCAAACCCGAGACCCTTCCTATGGCATGTGATGTGATATCCAACTCCTTGCCATTCAAATCCTGAGACCCTTCCTATAGCATGAGATGTGATATCTTAATGCTTCTACCAAACCTGAGACCCTTCCTTTAGCATGAGATGTGATATCCAAATCCTTCACATTCCAATCCTGAGACCCTTCCAATAGCATGAGATGTGATATCTCAATGCTTCTAATACAAACCTGAGATCCTACCTATAACATGAGATGTGATATCCAATTCCTTCCCATTCCAAACCTGAGACCCTTCCTATTGGATGAGATGTGATATCTCAATGCTTCTAATACCAAACCTGAGACCCTTCCTATAACATGAGATGGGATATCCAACTCCTTCCCATTCCAATCCTGAGACCCTTCCGATAGCAGAGATGTGATATCTCAATGCTTATACCAATCCTGAGACCCTTCCTATAGCATGAGATGTGATATCAAACTCCTTCCCATTCCAATCCTGAGACCCTTCCTATAGCATGAGGTGTGATATCTCAATGCTTATACCAAATCTGAGACCCTTCCTATAGCATGAGATGTGATATCCAACTCCTTCCCATTCCAATCCTGAGACCCTTCCTATAACATGAGATGTGATATCCAACTCCTTCCTGTTCCAAACCTGAGACACTTCCTATAGCATATGTGATATCCAACTCCTTCCCATTCCAAACATGAGACCCTTCCTATAGCAAGAATGTAATATCCAACTCCTACCCATTCCAATCCTGAGACCATTCCTATAGCATGAGATGTGATATATCAATGCTTCTAATACCAAACCTGAGATCCTTCCTATGACATGAGATGTGATATCCAAATCCTTCCCATTCCAATCCTGAGACCCTTCCTATAGCAAGAGATGTGATATCCAAATCCTTCCCATTCCAACCTTAGACCCTTCCTATAGCATGAGAAGGGATATCCAACTCCTTCCCAATCCAATCCTGAGACCCTTCCGATAGCAGAGATGTGATATCTCAATGCTTCTAATACCAAACCTGAGATCCTTCCTATAACATGAGATGTGATATCCAATTCCTTCCCATTCCAAACCTGAGACCCTTCCTATTGGATGAGATGTGATATCTCAATGCTTCTAATACCAAACCTGAGACCCTTCCTATAACATGAGATGGGATATCCAACTCTTTCCCATTCCAATCCTGAGACCCTTCCGATAGCAGAGATGTGATATCTCAATGCTTATACCAATCCTGAGACCCTTCCTATAGCATGAGGTGTGATATCTCAATGCTTATACCAAATCTGAGACCCTTCCTATAGCATGAGATGTGATATCAAACTCCTTCCCATTCCAATCCTGAGACCCTTCCTATAGCATGAGGTGTGATATCTCAATGCTTATACCAAATCTGAGACCCTTCCTATAGCATGAGATGTGATATCCAACTCCTTCCCATTCCAATCCTGAGATCCTTCCTATAACATGAGATGTGATATCCAACTCCTTCCCGTTCCAAACCTGAGACACTTCCTATAGCATATGTGATATCCAACTCCTTCCCATTCCAAACATGAGACCCTTCCTATAGCAAGAATGTAATATCCAACTCCTACCCATTCCAATCCTGAGACCATTCCTATAGCATGAGATGTGATATATCAATGCTTCTAATACCAAACCTGAGATCCTTCCTATGACATGAGATGTGATATCCAAATCCTTCCCATTCCAATCCTGAGACCCTTCCTATAGCAAGAGATGTGATATCCAAATCCTTCCCATTCCAACCTTAGACCCTTCCTATAGCATGAGAAGGGATATCCAACTCCTTCCCAATCCAATCCTGAGACCCTTCCGATAGCAGAGATGTGATATCTCAATGCTTCTAATACCAAACCTGGGACCCGTCCTATAACATGAGATATGATATCCAAATCCTTCCCATCCAAAACCTGAGACTCTTCCTATAGCATGAGATGTGATATCGCAATGCTTCTACCAAACCTGAAACCCTTCCTATAGCATGAGATGTGATATCCAACTCCTTCCCATTCCAATCCTGAGACACTTCCTTTAGCATGAGATGTGATATCCAGCTCCTCCCATTCCAATCCTGAGACCCTTCCTATACCATGGGATGTGATATCTCAATGCTTCTAATACCAAACCTGGGACCCGTCCTATAACATGAGATGTGATATCCAAATCCTTCCCCTTCCAAACCTGAGACCCTTCCTTTAGCATGAGATGTGATATCCAGCTCCTCCCATTCCAATCCTGAGACCCTTCCTATACCATGGGATGTGATATCTCAATGCTTCTAATACCAAACCTGGGACCCGTCCTATAACATGAGATATGATATCCAAATCCTTCCCCTTCCAAACCTGAGACCCTTCCTTTAGCATGAGATGTGATATCCAAATCCTTCCCATTACAATCCTGAAACCCTTCCTATAGCATGAGATGTGATATCTCAATGTTTCTAATAAAGAACCTGAGACTCTTCCTATAGCAAGAGATGTGATATCCACATCCTTCCCATTCCAATCCTGAGACCCTTCCTGTAACATGAGATGTGATATCCAACTCCTTCCCATTCCAACCTGACACCCTTCCTATAGCATGAGAAGTGATATCCAACTCCTTCCCAATCCAATCCTGAGACCCTTCCGATAGTAGAGATTTGATATCGCAATGCTTATACCAAACCTGAGACCCTTCCTATGGCATGAGATGTGATATCCAACTCCTTGCCATTCAAATCCTGAGACCCTTCCTATAGCATGAGATGTGATATCTTAATGCTTCTACCAAACCTGAGACCCTTCCTTTAGAATGAGATGTGATATCCAAGTCCTTCACATTCCAATCCTGAGACCCTTCCTATAGCATGAGATGTGATATCTCAATGCTTCTAATACCAAACCTGAGATCCTTCCTATAACATGAGATGTGATATCCAATTCCTTCCCATTCCAAACCTGAGACCCTTCCTATTGGATGAGATGTGATATCTCAATGCTTCTAATACCAAACCTGAGACCCTTCCTATAACATGAGATGGGATATCCAACTCCTTCCCATTCCAATCCTGAGACCCTTCCGATAGCAGAGATGTGATATCTCAATGCTTATACCAATCCTGAGACCCTTCCTATAGCATGTGGTGTGATATCTCAATGCTTATACCAAATCTGAGACCCTTCCTATAGCATGAGATGTGATATCAAACTCCTTCCCATTCCAATCCTGAGACCCTTCCTATAGCATGAGGTGTGATATCTCAATGCTTATACCAAATCTGAGACCCTTCCTATAGCATGAGATGTGATATCCAACTCCTTCCCATTCCAATCCTGAGACCCTTCCTATAACATGAGATGTGATATCCAACTCCTTCCCGTTCCAAACCTGAGACACTTCCTATAGCATATGTGATATCCAACTCCTTCCCATTCCAAACATGAGACCCTTCCTATAGCAAGAATGTAATATCCAACTCCTACCCATTCCAATCCTGAGACCATTCCTATAGCATGAGATGTGATATATCAATGCTTCTAATACCAAACCTGAGATCCTTCCTATGACATGAGATGTGATATCCAAATCCTTCCCATTCCAATCCTGAGACCCTTCCTATAGCAAGAGATGTGATATCCAAATCCTTCCCATTCCAACCTGAGACCCTTCCTATAGCATGAGAAGGGATATCTAACTCCTTCCCAATCCAATCCTGAGACCCTTCCGATAGCAGAGATGTGATATCTCAATGCTTATACCAAACCCGAGACCCTTCCTATGGCATGTGATGTGATATCCAACTCCTTGCCATTCAAATCCTGAGACCCTTCCTATAGCATGAGATGTGATATCTTAATGCTTCTACCAAACCTGAGACCCTTCCTTTAGCATGAGATGTGATATCCAAATCCTTCACATTCCAATCCTGAGACCCTTCCAATAGCATGAGATGTGATATCTCAATGCTTCAAATACAAACCTGAGATCCTTCCTATAACATGAGATGTGATATCCAATTCCTTCCCATTCCAAACCTGAGACCCTTCCTATTGGATGAGATGTGATATCTCAATGCTTCTAATACCAAACCTGAGACCCTTCCTATAACATGAGATGGGATATCCAACTCCTTCCCATTCCAATCCTGAGACCCTTCCGATAGCAGAGATGTGATATCTCAATGCTTATACCAATCCTGAGACCCTTCCTATAGCATGAGATGTGATATCAAACTCCTTCCCATTCCAATCCTGAGACCCTTCCTATAGCATGAGGTGTGATATCTCAATGCTTATACCAAATCTGAGACCCTTCCTATAGCATGAGATGTGATATCCAACTCCTTCCCATTCCAATCCTGAGACCCTTCCTATAACATGAGATGTGATATCCAACTCCTTCCTGTTCCAAACCTGAGACACTTCCTATAGCATATGTGATATCCAACTCCTTCCCATTCCAAACATGAGACCCTTCCTATAGCAAGAATGTAATATCCAACTCCTACCCATTCCAATCCTGAGACCATTCCTATAGCATGAGATGTGATATATCAATGCTTCTAATACCAAACCTGAGATCCTTCCTATGACATGAGATGTGATATCCAAATCCTTCCCATTCCAATCCTGAGACCATTCCTATAGCAAGAGATGTGATATCCAAATCCTTCCCATTCCAACCTTAGACCCTTCCTATAGCATGAGAAGGGATATCCAACTCCTTCCCAATCCAATCCTGAGACCCTTCCGATAGCAGAGATGTGATATCTCAATGCTTCTAATACCAAACCTGGGACCCGTCCTATAACATGAGATATGATATCCAAATCCTTCCCATCCAAAACCTGAGACTCTTCCTATAGCATAAGATGTGATATCGCAATGCTTCTACCAAACCTGAAACCCTTCCTATAGCATGAGATGTGATATCCAACTCCTTCGCATTCCAATCCTGAGACACTTCCTTTAGCATGAGATGTGATATCCAGCTCCTCCCATTCCAATCCTGAGACCCTTCCTATACCATGGGATGTGATATCTCAATGCTTCTAATACCAAACCTGGGACCCGTCCTATAACATGAGATGTGATATCCAAATCCTTCCCCTTCCAAACCTGAGACCCTTCCTTTAGCATGAGATGTGATATCCAGCTCCTCCCATTCCAATCCTGAGACCCTTCCTATACCATGGGATGTGATATCTCAATGCTTCTAATACCAAACCTGGGACCCGTCCTATAACATGAGATATGATATCCAAATCCTTCCCCTTCCAAACCTGAGACCCTTCCTTTAGCATGAGATGTGATATCCAAATCCTTCCCATTACAATCCTGAAACCCTTCCTATAGCATGAGATGTGATATCTCAATGTTTCTAATAAAGAACCTGAGACTCTTCCTATAGCAAGAGATGTGATATCCACATCCTTCCCATTCCAATCCTGAGACCCTTCCTGTAACATGAGATGTGATATCCAACTCCTTCCCATTCCAACCTGACACCCTTCCTATAGCATGAGAAGTGATATCCAACTCCTTCCCAATCCAATCCTGAGACCCTTCCGATAGTAGAGATTTGATATCGCAATGCTTATACCAAACCTGAGACCCTTCCTATGGCATGAGATGTGATATCCAACTCCTTGCCATTCAAATCCTGAGACCCTTCCTATAGCATGAGATGTGATATCTTAATGCTTCTACCAAACCTGAGACCCTTCCTTTAGAATGAGATGTGATATCCAAGTCCTTCACATTCCAATCCTGAGACCCTTCCTATAGCATGAGATGTGATATCTCAATGCTTCTAATACCAAACCTGAGATCCTTCCTATAACATGAGATGTGATATCCAATTCCTTCCCATTCCAAACCTGAGACCCTTCCTATTGGATGAGATGTGATATCTCAATGCTTCTAATACCAAACCTGAGACCCTTCCTATAACATGAGATGGGATATCCAACTCCTTCCCATTCCAATCCTGAGACCCTTCCGATAGCAGAGATGTGATATCTCAATGCTTATACCAATCCTGAGACCCTTCCTATAGCATGAGGTGTGATATCTCAATGCTTATACCAAATCTGAGACCCTTCCTATAGCATGAGATGTGATATCAAACTCCTTCCCATTCCAATCCTGAGACCCTTCCTATAGCATGAGGTGTGATATCTCAATGCTTATACCAAATCTGAGACCCTTCCTATAGCATGAGATGTGATATCCAACTCCTTCCCATTCCAATCCTGAGACCCTTCCTATAACATGAGATGTGATATCCAACTCCTTCCCGTTCCAAACCTGAGACACTTCCTATAGCATATGTGATATCCAACTCCTTCCCATTCCAAACATGAGACCCTTCCTATAGCAAGAATGTAATATCCAACTCCTACCCATTCCAATCCTGAGACCATTCCTATAGCATGAGATGTGATATATCAATGCTTCTAATACCAAACCTGAGATCCTTCCTATGACATGAGATGTGATATCCAAATCCTTCCCATTCCAATCCTGAGACCCTTCCTATAGCAAGAGATGTGATATCCAAATCCTTCCCATTCCAACCTGAGACCCTTCCTATAGCATGAGAAGGGATATCTAACTCCTTCCCAATCCAATCCTGAGACCCTTCCGATAGCAGAGATGTGATATCTCAATGCTTATACCAAACCCGAGACCCTTCCTATGGCATGTGATGTGATATCCAACTCCTTGCCATTCAAATCCTGAGACCCTTCCTATAGCATGAGATGTGATATCTTAATGCTTCTACCAAACCTGAGACCCTTCCTTTAGCATGAGATGTGATATCCAAATCCTTCACATTCCAATCCTGAGACCCTTCCAATAGCATGAGATGTGATATCTCAATGCTTCTAATACAAACCTGAGATCCTTCCTATAACATGAGATGTGATATCCAATTCCTTCCCATTCCAAACCTGAGACCCTTCCTATTGGATAAGGTGTGATATCCAACTCCTTCCCATTCCAACCCTGAGACCCTTCCTATACCATGAGATGTGATATCTCAATGCTTCTAATACCAAACCTGGGACCCGTCCTATAACATGAGATATGATATCCAAATCCTTCCCCTTCCAAACCTGAGACCCTTCCTTTAGCATGAGATGTGATATCCAAATCCTTCCCATTCCAATCCTGAAACCCTTCCTATAGCATGAGATGTGATATCTCAATGTTTCTAATAAAAAACCTGAGACTCTTCCTATAGCAAGAGATGTGATATCCACATCCTTCCCATTCCAATCCTGAGACCCTTCCTGTAACATGAGATGTGATATCCAACTCCTTCCCATTCCAACCTGACACCCTTCCTATAGCATGAGAAGGGATATCCAACTCCTTCCCAATCCAATCCTGAGACCCTTCTGATAGCAGAGATGTGATATCTCAATGCTTATACCAAACCCGAGACCCTTCCTATGGCATGAGATGTGATATCCAACTCCTTGCCATTAAAATCCTGAGACCCTTCCTATAGCATGAGATGTGATATCTTAATGCTTCTACCAATCCTGAGACCCTTCCTTTAGCATGAGATGTGATAGCCAAATCCTTCACATTCCAATCCTGAGACCCTTCCTATAGCATGAGATGTGATATCTCAATGCTTCTAAAACCAAACCTGAGATCCTTCCTATAACATGAGATGTGATATCCAATTCCTTCCCATTCCAAACCTGAGACCCTTCCTATTGGATGAGGTGTGATATCCAACTCCTTCCCATTCCAACCCTGAGACCCTTCCTATACCATGAGATGTGATATCTCAATGCTTCTAATACCAAACCTGGGACCCGTCCTATAACATGAGATATGATATCCAAATCCTTCCCCTTCCAAACCTGAGACCCTTCCTATAGCAAGAGATATGATATCCAAATCCTACCCATTCCAATCCTGAAACCCTTCCTATAACATGAGATGTGATATCCAACTCCTTCCCATTCCAACCTGAGCCCCTTCCTATAGAATGAGAAGGGATATCCAACTCCTTCCCAATCCAATCCTGAGACCCTTCCGATAGCAGAGATGTGATATCTCAATGCTTATACCAAACCTGAGACCCTTCCTATGGCATGAGATGTGATATCCAACTCCTTGCCATTCAAATCCTGAGACCCTCCCTATAACAAGAGATGTCATATCCAACTCCTTCCCATTCCAAACCTGAGACCCTTCCTTTAGCATGAGATGTGATATCCAATTCCTTCACATTCCAATCCTGAGACCCTTCCTATAGCATGAGATGTGATATCTCAATGCTTCTAATACCAAACCTGAGATCCTTCCTATAATATGAGATGTGATATCCAACTCCTTCCCCTTCCAAACCTTAGACAATTCCTTTATCATGAGATGTGATATCCAATTCCTTCCCATGCCATTCCTGAGACCCTTCCTATAGCATGAGATGTGATATCTCAATGCTTCTAATACCAAACCTGAGACTCTTCCAATAACATGAGATGTGATATCCAAGTCCTTCCCATTCCAATCCTGAAACCCTTCCTATAGCATGAGATGTGATATCTCAATGCTTCTAATACCAAACCTGAGACCTTTCCTATAACATGAATTGTAATATCCAAGTCCTTCCCATTCCAATCCTGAGACCCTTCCGATAGCAGAGATGTGATATCTCAATGCTTATACCAAACCTGAGACCCTTCCGATAGCATGAGATGCGATATCTCAATGCTTCTAATACCAAACCTGAGAGCCTTCCTACAGCATGAGATGTGATATCCAAGTCCTTCCCATTCCAATCCTGAGATCCTTCCTATAACATGAGATGTGATATCCAACTCCTTCCCATTCCAACCTGAGACCCTTCCTATAGCATGAGATGGGATATCCAACTCCTTCCAAATCCAATCCTGATACCCTTCCATGAGATGTGATATCCCAATACTTCTACAAAACCTGAGACCCATACCATGGCATGAGTTGTGATATCAAACTCCCGTCCTATACCATGAGACTTGATATCTCAATGCTTCTAATACCAAACCTGAGACCGGTCCAATAACATGAGATGTGATATCCAAATCCTTCCCCTTCCAAACCTTAGACCCTTCCTTTATCATGAGATGTGATATCCAAGTCCTTCCCATGCCATTCCTGAGACCCTTCCTATAGCATGAGATGTGATATCTCAATGCTTCTAATACCAAACCTGAGACCCTTCCAATAACATGAGATGTGATATCCAAGTCCTTCCCATTCCAATCCTGAAACCCTTCCTATAGCATGAGATGTGATATCTCAATGCTTCTAATACCAAACCTGAGACCTTTCCTATAACATGAATTGTAATATCCAAGTCCTTCCCATTCCAATCCTGAGACCCTTCCGATAGCAGAGATGTGATATCTCAATGCTTATACCAAACCTGAGACCCTTCCGATAGCATGAGATGTGATATCTCAATGCTTCTAATACCAAACCTGAGATCCTTCCTATAACATGAGATGTGATATCCAAATCCTTCCCCTTCCAAACCTTAGACCCTCCCTTTAGCATGAGATGTGATATCCAACTCCTTCCCATTCCAATCCTGAGACCCTTCTGATAGCATGAGATGTGACATCTCAATGCCTCTAATACCAAACCTGAGATCCTACCTCTAACATGAAATGTGATATCCAACTCCTTCCCCTTCCAACCCTGAGAGCCTTCCTATAGAATGAGATGTTATATCCAAGTCCTTCCCATTCCAATCCTGAGACCCTTCCTATAACATGAGATGTGATATCCAACTCCTTCCCATTCCAACCTTAGACCCTTCCTATAGCATGAGATGGGATATCCAACTCCTTCCAAATCCAATCCTGATACCCTTCCGATAGCATGAGATGTGATATCCCAATGCCTCTACAAAACCTCAGACCCATACCATGGCATGAGATGTGATATCAAACTCCTTCCCATTCCAATCCTGAGACGCTTCCTATAGCTTGAGATGTGATATCCAACTCCTTCCCATTCCGATTCTGAGACCCGTCCTATACCATGAGACTTGATATTTCAATGCTTCTAATACCAAACCTGAGACTGGTCCTATAACATGAGATGTGATATCCAAATCCTTCCCCTTCCAAACCTGAGACCCTTCCTATGGCATGAGATGTCATATACAACTCCTTCCGATTCCAATCCTGAGACCCTTCCTATAGCATGAGATGGGATATCTCAATGCTTATACCAAACCTGAGACCCTTCCTATAGCATGAGATGTGATATCCAACTCCTTCCCATTCCAATCCTGAGACCCTTCATATAGCATGAGATGTGATATCTCAATGCTTCTAATACCAAACCTGAGATCCTTCCTATAACATGAGGTGTGATATCAAACTCCTTCCCATTCCAAACCTTTGCTTCTATCAAACCTGAGACCCTTCCTTTAGCATGAGATGTGATATCCAACTCCTTCCCATTCCAATACTGAGACCCTTCCTATAACATGAGACGTGATATCCAACTCCTTCCCATTCCAAACCTTTGCTTCTATCAAACCTGAGACCCTTCCTTTAGCATGAGATGTGATATCCAACTCCTTCCCATTCCAATACTGAGACCCTTCCTATAACATGAGACGTGATATCCAACTCCTTCCCATTCCAAACCTTTGCTTCTATCAAACCTAAGACCCTTCCTTTAGCATGAGATGTGATATCCAACTCCTTCCCATTCCAATCCTGAGACTCTTCCTATAGCATGAGATGTGATATCTCAATGCTTCTAAAACCAAACATGAGAACCATCCTATAACATGAGATGTGAAATCCAAATCATTCCCTTTCCAAACCTGAGACCCTTCCTATAGCTTCAGATGTGATATCAAACTCCTTCCCATTCAATGTGATATCCAACTCCTTCCCATTCCAATCCTGAGACCCTTCCTATACCATGAGATGTGATATCTCAATGCTTCTAATACCAAACCTGAGACCCGTCCTAAAACATGAGATGTGAGATCCAAATCCTTCCCCTTCCAAACCTGAGACCTTTCCTTTAGCATGAGATGTCATATCCAACTCCTTCCCATTCCAAACCTGAGGCCCTTCCTATAGCATGAGATGTTATATCTTAATGCTTTTAAAACCAAACCTGAGAACCATCCTATAACATGTGAAATCCAAATCCTTCCCTTTCTAAACCTGAGACCCTTCCGATAGCATGAGATGTGATATCTCAATGCTTCGAAAACCAAACATGAGAACCATCCTATAACATGAGATGTGAAATCCAGATCCTTCCCTTTCCAAACCTGAGACCCTTCCTATAGCTTGAGATGTGATATCAAACTCCTTCCCATTCCAATCCTGAGATAGCTTGAGATGTGATATCCAACTCCTTCCCATTCCAATCCTGAGACCCTTCCTATACCATGAGATGTGATATCTCAATGCTTCTAATACCAAACCTGAGACCCGTCCTAAAACATGAGATGTGAGATCCTAATCCTTCCCCTTCCAAACCTGAGACCTTTCCTATAGCTTGAGATGTGATATCAAACTCCTTCCCATTCCAATCCTGAGATAGCTTGAGATGTGATATCCAACTCCATCCCATTCCAATCCTGAGACCCTTCCGATAGCATGAGATATGATATCTCAATGCTTCTAATATCAAAACTGAGACCCTCCCTATAGTATGAGATGTGATATCTAAGTCCTTCCCATTCCTATCCTGAGACCCTTCCGATAGCAGAGATGTGATATCCCAATCCTTATACCAAACCTGATGATCCTTCCTATGGCATGAGATGTGATATCCAACTCCTTCCCATTTCAATCCTGAGTTCCTTCCTATAACATGAGACGTGATATCCAACTCCTTCCCATTCCAATCCTGAGACTCTTCCTATAGCATGAGATGTGATATCTCAATGCTTCTAATACCAAACCTGGGACCAGTCCTATAACATGAGATATGATATCCAAATCCTTCCCCTTCCAAACCTGAGACCCTTCCTTTAGCATGAGATGTGATATCCAAATCCTTCCCATTCCAATCCTGAAACCCTTCCTATAGCATGAGATGTGATATCTCAATGTTTCTAATAACAAACCTGAGACCTTCCTATAGCAAGAGATGTGATATCCAAATCCTTCCCAGTCAAATCCTGAGACCCTTCCTATAATGAGATGTGATATCCAACTCTTTCCCATTCCAACCTGAGACCCTTCCTATAGCATGAGAAGGGATATCCAACTCCTTCCCATTCCAATCCTGAGACCCTTCCTATACCATGAGATGTGATATCTCAATGCTTCTAATACCAAACCTGGGACCCGTCCTATAACATGAGATATGATATCCAAATCCTTCCCCTTCCAAACCTGAGACCCTTCCTTTAGCATGAGATGTGATATCCAAATCCTTCCCATTCCAATCCTCAAACCCTTCCTATAGCATGAGATGTGATATCTCAATGTTTCTAATAAAAAACCTGAGACCCTTCCTTTAACATGAGATGTAATATCCAAATCCTTCCCATTCCAATCTTGAGACCATTCCTACAACATGAGATGTGATATCCAACTCCTTCCCATTCCAACCTGAGATCCTTCCTATAGCATGAGAAGGGATATCCAACTCCTTCCCAATCCAATCCTGAGACCCTTCTGATAGCAGAGATGTGATATCTCAATGCTTTTAATACGAAACCTGAGACCCGTCCTAAAACATGAGATGTGAGATACAAATCCTTCCCCTTCCAAACCTGAGACCTTTCCTTTAGCATGAGATGTGATATTCAACTCCTTCCCATTCCAAACCTGAGACCCTTCCTATAGCATGAGATTTTATATCTTAATGCTTCTAAAACCAAACCTGACAACCATCCTATAACATGTGAAATCCAAATCCTTCCCTTTCCAAACCTGAGACCCTTCCGATAGCATATGTGATATCTCAATGCTTCTAAAACCAAACATGAGAACCATCCTATAACATTAGATGTGAAATCCAGATCCTTCCGTTTCCAATCCTGAGACCCTTCCTATAGCCTGAGATATGATATCAAACTTCCCATTCCAATCCTGAGATAGCTTGAGATGTGATATCCAACTCCTTCCCATTCCAATCCTGAGACCCTTCCTATACCATGAGATGTGATATCTCAATGCTTCTAATACCAAACCTGCGACCCGTCCTAAAACATGAGATGTGAGATCCTAATCCTTCCCCTTCCAAACCTGAGACCGTTCCTATAGCTTGAGATGTGATATCAAACTCCTTCCCATTCCAATCCTGAGATAGCTTGAGATGTGATATCCAACTCCATCCCATTCCAATACTGAGACCCTTCCTATAACATGAGACGTGATATCCAACTCCTTCCCATTCCAAACCTTTGCTTCTATCAAACCTAAGACCCTTCCTTTAGCATGAGATGTGATATCCAACTCCTTCCCATTCCAATCCTGAGACTCTTCCTATAGCATGAGATGTGATATCTCAATGCTTCTAAAACCAAACATGAGAACCATCCTATAACATGAGATGTGAAATCCAAATCATTCCCTTTCCAAACCTGAGACCCTTCCTATAGCTTCAGATGTGATATCAAACTCCTTCCCATTCAATGTGATATCCAACTCCTTCCCATTCCAATCCTGAGACCCTTCCTATACCATGAGATGTGATATCTCAATGCTTCTAATACCAAACCTGAGACCCGTCCTAAAACATGAGATGTGAGATCCAAATCCTTCCCCTTCCAAACCTGAGACCTTTCCTTTAGCATGAGATGTCATATCCAACTCCTTCCCATTCCAAACCTGAGGCCCTTCCTATAGCATGAGATGTTATATCTTAATGCTTCTAAAACCAAACCTGAGAACCATCCTATAACATGTGAAATCCAAATCCTTCCCTTTCTAAACCTGAGACCCTTCCGATAGCATGAGATGTGATATCTCAATGCTTCGAAAACCAAACATGAGAACCATCCTATAACATGAGATGTGAAATCCAGATCCTTCCCTTTCCAAACCTGAGACCCTTCCTATACCATGAGATGTGATATCTCAATGCTTCTAATACCAAACCTGAGACCCGTCCTAAAACATGAGATGTGAGATCCTAATCCTTCCCCTTCCAAACCTGAGACCTTTCCTATAGCTTGAGATGTGATATCAAACTCCTTCCCATTCCAATCCTGAGATAGCTTGAGATGTGATATCCAACTCCATCCCATTCCAATCCTGAGACCCTTCCGATAGCATGAGATATGATATCTCAATGCTTCTAATATCAAAACTGAGACCCTCCCTATAGTATGAGATGTGATATCTAAGTCCTTCCCATTCCTATCCTGAGACCCTTCCGATAGCAGAGATGTGATATCCCAATCCTTATACCAAACCTGATGATCCTTCCTATGGCATGAGATGTGATATCCAACTCCTTCCCATTTCAATCCTGAGTTCCTTCCTATAACATGAGACGTGATATCCAACTCCTTCCCATTCCAATCCTGAGACTCTTCCTATAGCATGAGATGTGATATCTCAATGCTTCTAATACCAAACCTGGGACCAGTCCTATAACATGAGATATGATATCCAAATCCTTCCCCTTCCAAACCTGAGACCCTTCCTTTAGCATGAGATGTGATATCCAAATCCTTCCCATTCCAATCCTGAAACCCTTCCTATAGCATGAGATGTGATATCTCAATGTTTCTAATAACAAACCTGAGACCTTCCTATAGCAAGAGATGTGATATCCAAATCCTTCCCAGTCAAATCCTGAGACCCTTCCTATAATGAGATGTGATATCCAACTCTTTCCCATTCCAACCTGAGACCCTTCCTATAGCATGAGAAGGGATATCCAACTCCTTCCCATTCCAATCCTGAGACCCTTCCTATACCATGAGATGTGATATCTCAATGCTTCTAATACCAAACCTGGGACCCGTCCTATAACATGAGATATGATATCCAAATCCTTCCCCTTCCAAACCTGAGACCCTTCCTTTAGCATGAGATGTGATATCCAAATCCTTCCCATTCCAATCCTCAAACCCTTCCTATAGCATGAGATGTGATATCTCAATGTTTCTAATAAAAAACCTGAGACCCTTCCTTTAACATGAGATGTAATATCCAAATCCTTCCCATTCCAATCTTGAGACCATTCCTACAACATGAGATGTGATATCCAACTCCTTCCCATTCCAACCTGAGATCCTTCCTATAGCATGAGAAGGGATATCCAACTCCTTCCCAATCCAATCCTGAGACCCTTCTGATAGCAGAGATGTGATATCTCAATGCTTTTAATACGAAACCTGAGACCCGTCCTAAAACATGAGATGTGAGATACAAATCCTTCCCCTTCAAAACCTGAGACCTTTCCTTTAGCATGAGATGTGATATTCAACTCCTTCCCATTCCAAACCTGAGACCCTTCCTATAGCATGAGATTTTATATCTTAATGCTTCTAAAACCAAACCTGACAACCATCCTATAACATGTGAAATCCAAATCCTTCCCTTTCCAAACCTGAGACCCTTCCGATAGCATATGTGATATCTCAATGCTTCTAAAACCAAACATGAGAACCATCCTATAACATTAGATGTGAAATCCAGATCCTTCCGTTTCCAATCCTGAGACCCTTCCTATAGCCTGAGATATGATATCAAACTTCCCATTCCAATCCTGAGATAGCTTGAGATGTGATATCCAACTCCTTCCCATTCCAATCCTGAGACCCTTCCTATACCATGAGATGTGATATCTCAATGCTTCTAATACCAAACCTGCGACCCGTCCTAAAACATGAGATGTGAGATCCTAATCCTTCCCCTTCCAAACCTGAGACCGTTCCTATAGCTTGAGATGTGATATCAAACTCCTTCCCATTCCAATCCTGAGATAGCTTGAGATGTGATATCCAACTCCATCCCATTCCAATCCTGAGACCCTTCCGATAGCATGAGATGTGATATCTCAATGCTTCTAATATCAAAACTGAGACCCTCCCTATAGTATGAGATGTGATATCTAAGTCCTTCCCATTCCTATCCTGAGACCCTTCCGAGAGCAGAGATGTGATATCTCAATGCTTATACCAAACCTGATGACCCTTCCTATGGCATGAGATGTGATATCCAACTGCTTCCCATTCCAATCCTGAGACCCTTCCTATAACATGAGATGTGATATCCAACTCCTTCCCATTCCAATCCTGAGACTCTTCCTGTAGCATGAGATGTGATATCTCAATGCTTCTAATACCAAACCTGGGACCAGTCATATAGCATGAGATATGATATCCAAATCCTTCCCCTTCCAAACCTGAGACCCTTCCTTTAGCATGAGATGTGATATCCAACTCCTTCCCATTCCAACCTGAGATCCTTCCTATAGCATGAGAAGGGATATCCAACTCCTTCCCAATCCAATCCTGAGACCCTTCCGATAGCAGAGATGTGATATCTTAATGCTTCTAATACGAAACCTGAGACCTGTCCTAAAACATGAGATGTGAGATACAAATCCTTCCCCTTCTAAACCTGAGACCTTTCCTTTAGCATGAGATGTGATATCCAACTCCTTCCCATTCCAAACCTGAGACCCTTCCTATAGCATGAGATTTTATATCTTAATGCTTCTAAAACCAAACCTGAGAACCATCATATAACATGTGAAATCCAAATCCTTCCCTTTCCAAACCTGAGACCCTTCCGATAGCATATGTGATATCTCAATGCTTCTAAAACCAAACATGAGAACCATTCCTATAGCTTGAGATGTGATATCAAACTTCCCATTCCAATCCTGAGATAGCTTGAGATGTGATATCCAACTCCTTCCCATTCCAATCCTGAGACCCTTCCTATACCATGAGATGTGATATCTCAATGCTTCTAATACCAAACCTGCGACCCGTCCTAAAACATGAGATGTGAGATCCTAATCCTTCCCCTTCCAAATCTGAGACCATTCCTATAGCTTGAGATGTGATATCAAACTCCTTCCCATTCCAATCCTGAGATAGCTTGAGATGTGATATCCAACTCCATCCCATTCCAATCCTGAGACCCTTCCGATAGCATGAGATGTGATATCTCAATGCTTCTAATATCAAAACTGAGACCCTCCCTATAGTATTTGTTTGTTTGTTTATTTATTTGGTAATGCGCTCCGAGCCCGTGGGCATCTGGGCGCAGCAGTACACAAGAGGACTCGAAACTTAGTTACAATGCCTGACACAGGCTAACACAGCAAAACAGTGGTCACTTACAGTGGGTGATACAATGCATATAAAATAACAGGGTTAAGCGCATAAGAGTAACATTTTAACAGGTTGTACCGTTTCCGCTAGGGTGAGGGTCGTTGCATGTCGTTGTTGTGCAGCCATTTGAGAGCGTAGGATCTGAATCTTGTTTAGGGTAAAGGGCATCTAAGGTCGGATGGGAGTGTGTTCCATGATTGTGCAGCTCTAACTGGGAAGCTAGCACCGCCCGCTGTGATAAGTTTGAATCTGGGGACTTCCAGTAGGAAGGTGTTGGCAGATCTTGTCAGTCGGTTAGAGGGTCTCCAGTTGATTCTTTCCGCTAGGTAGGGGGGTGCTTGATTGTTGAGGCATTTAGAAGTGAGGGAAATAGTTTTAAGTAGGATTCTGTCCTTTATTTTTAGCCAATGGGCTTCTGTCTGGTGTTTGGAGATATGTTCTCTGCGTGGGATGTTCAGAGCTGCTCTAAGAGCGTTATTTTGTAATCTCTGGAGTTTGTCAGTGACCGACTTGTTGGCACCTGAGTATAAGGCGTTGCAATAGTCCAGTCTGGACATGACAAGGGCATTGGCCAAGGTGAGGCAGCTGGCACTGGACAGGAAGGGTCTGGCGGCACGGATGAGTTTACACGTGTAGGTGGTTGAGGAGGCAAGGGAGTTCACTTGTTTTTTGAGGGTGAGAGCTGAGTCGAGGTAAAAACCCAACGTTTTGACCTCGCGCATAACCTTGATAGTATTGTTATCAATGTTAAATGAGGTATAGTCCGGGGTGAGTTTGGATAATTTGAGGTCTGAACCGAGGAGCAGGATTTCAGTTTTATCGTCGTTCAGGCAGAGGCCATGTGTGGCCATCCATGCTTGAATGAGGATGTAAATTTTATTCACCAGAGCCAAGTCCTCTTCATAGTTGCCCGAAAGGGGTATGAGGATCTGGGTGTCATCTGCGTAATTAGTGTAGGTGACGCCCAGTCTGTCCAACTTGTCGAACAATGGCTTGGTGAAGATATTGTACATAGTGGGTGAGACACAGGAACCCTGTGGGTCTCCACATGTGATTTGGATAGGGTCAGCACAAGTGGAAGAGGAGAACACTCTCATAGTCCGGTTGGCTAGAAAGGATTGGACCCATGCTATAGCGTCTCCTGTGAAGTTGGCAGCCAGCTTGAGGTGGTTGCATAAGACTGCATGGTCCACCAGATCAAAAGCTGCTGACAAGTCCAGTAAGAGTAGCAGCACTGTTTTCCCATTATCCTTAAATTCCTCCATTTTGGTTTTGAGATCTAGCAGGGCTGTTTCCGTGCCTTGGAGGGGGCGGAAGCCCGATTGGCGCGAGCCTAGAAGATGATTAGCTTCTAGGTACTCTTGAATTTGGAGATAGACTACTCTGTCGATAATTTTTAGTAGGAAGGGTACCGTGGTGATAGGCCTATAGTTAGTCGGGATAGATGGATTGAGGGTTTGTTTTTTGAGAAGGGGGAGGACCCAGGATTCCTTTAAGTTGGCTGGCACTGTGTTGGATTTGAAGGATGAGTTGATAAGCTTCGAGATGAAAGGGGCTAAGTCTCTGGCAGCGTCCTTTATTATTTGAGCTGGGCAGCTGTCGCCCTTACAGTTAGAGGGCTTCAGTGAGAGGATAGCCTTTTCAGTGTCAATGATGGAGATGGGTTTAAAGCTAAAAGGGGGATAGTGATAGGTTCAGTTACTGGAGGCACTTGTTGATCAGTAAGAGAGAGGGTGTCTTTTTTATTCATTATTTTAAGTTGGAGGGTGGAGATTTTGTTTGATAGGGCATTCTGTATATTAGTGCACCATATCTTGTCCTTTGGGACCGTGTCAGATGGTTGGATAGGGGATTCCATTTCCCGGAGGATGGCAAATAGTTCCTTGGTATTCGATTTGGCATTGGTAATTCTGTCATTGAATATGTTTTTTTTAGTGTTGATAATTTCAGACTTGTAATGTTTTGTAGCTTGGGTTAGCTTGGCGTTGTTATCGTTGGTGGGTGAATTACGCCAGATGGTTTGGAGATTTCATTTCTGCTTTCTAAGGTCCTTAAACTGGGGGGTGAACCAGGCATTGAGGTGGGCTTCTTGCTTAGCTTTGCGTAGTTTTGCAGGTGCAATGGTGTCTAGTGCGTGAGACATAGCTTTGTTAAAGGTGTCTACTAGTGTGTCTGGGTCGGTGTTGTCCTTCAGACCGTTAATAGTGGGCAGGAGGAGGGGGATAAGTTTTTCTGTAGTGATATCTTTTTTACTTCTGGTAGGGAGTGGTGGTATCATTTTGATAGTTTTGGGGCTGGGGAGGTCAAGTGTGGCAGTGAAATTTATTAGAAAGTGGTCAGTCCATAGTTGAGGGGTGATGGCAGTGATGACTATGTTACAGTTGAGTTCTGAGACCCAATCAAGGGTTCTGCCTTTAGCATGTGTGGGGGAGAGAACTTTTTGGGTAAGGCCTTGGTCATTTAGGATAGATGTTATAGAAAGGGCATTTTTATTGCCTGGCTCATTGAAACCGATGTTGAAGTCACCCATCAGCAGCGTTTGCGAGTGTTTTTGAGTATTGTTCGCTATGAGGGTAGTAAGGTCATCTTCAAAGGTTCTCAGGGGACCTGGGGGCCTGTAGATCAGGTGAATGGCTAGCGTGCGGTTGTTGGAGAGTTGCATTTTTGCTGAGAGTACTTCGCAGGAAGCACAGGGGTATGAGGTGGTGAGTCGGATAGGCAAGGTGGTTTTCGCGATGATTGCTAGGCCACCGCCTTTAGCATTGGGTCTGTCTACTCTGTGGATCTGGTAGTTGTCAGGTATGGCTAACATCAGTGAGGGTCCTGCTGCCTCATGGAGCCAGGTTTCAGTTACGGCAAGGAAGTCAATGCTACTGTTGTTTAGTATGTCAGCAATTTCAATTGCATGAGCTACCATGGATCTGGCATTGATAAGGGATCCAGTAAGAGTTAGGGTGTTATTGGGAATAGGATGACTTGCAAGTGTATCTGTATGCTTATTTTGACTCCGGCGTTTCTTTTGGTGGGGGTGAGTAGGAGTTGGGGTTGGAGTTAAAGGTGTCGTAGCTAGAGTTTGCTTATCCATGTGTGTCTGTATAGATGGGAATCTAGCAGTATTGTTAGTACTGTTTCTTTTAGGTTCGTATATGCAGGGTAGCCTTGCCCTGAGTCTCAGGTTTCTATCTGTGGGGGGGCGAGAGCTGAGGGTAGCAAAGGTCATGATTGTAGCTAGGAGGGTCAGGGAGGTCAAGTTTCTGCACATGGTAGTTGGTGTGGTCCGCTGATGGAATTTACTTCCCTTGTTTCGCTAAAATGTCTGGCTAGGGTGACGCAAAGTGTAGTGCAGGTGGCTAGTTGAAGCTGGGGCTGCGCCTAGTGATAAAGGGCATGATATTCACGAAACACAGTATGGGCTAGAGTGCATGGTCTGTTAATGATGATAGGGTACTACAAATCAAGGTGGCCCGTTAGCGACCATAAGGCACAACACAGTTAAAGTGGCCCGTTAGCGACCATAAGGCACAACACAATTAAAGTGGCCAGTTAGCGACTATAAGGCACAACACAATTAAAGTGGTCCGTTAGCGACCATAAGGCACAACACAGTTAAAGTGGTCCGTTAGCGACCGTAAGGCACAACACAGTTAAAGTGGTCCGTTAGCGACCGTAAGGCACAACACACTGAGGTGAGCCATGAACACCTGGGTATAAGTAGCACCCAGAGAACTAGGGTCTAAGTAAGTGTACACAGCTATGGTAGTTATCGTGGGTACGGGTGTAGATCAGATCATGCAAGCATGAATCGATACATTAACAATGCAATGGGACGCAAATTAAATTCATAGGTTCAGGGGTACCTAGATTCGAATTTAGCAAGAGGATAGGCGCAGTACAAGGACATCTAGATGGGAAATGGCACAATTAGGCAGCCAGCAGCAGTGCAACACAATTTACTAGGCGCAGTATAAGGTCATCTAGATACAAGATGGCATTAGGCAGGCATTACAGTCTGAGTCAGGAGATGAAATGCGAGGTATCCAAGTGGCACGTTATAGGCAAGGACAGCATAGGCATGTGCAGCCGTGCGGGGTGGCAACGTTAAATAGACAGGAACGTAAGTAATGC